>NW_022589712.1:37347145-37876776 GCF_004348235.1 Phoca vitulina
GAAATCCAGGTCTCCTACTCCTCTGCCATCTTGCTCCGCCCCCCCATCCCTATCATTCTTATTTTCTCCCACCCAAGTGGTACTTTCCCTGTCCCAAACCTGTTTTGTTTTATAAATGGAAAAGGGGTGTCATTGCTTTTAGATCTCAGCTGACAGAGCTGGGAAAGCTACAGGGATTATTCAGAACTTCCTCCTTTCCACATTTGTAATTCTCTTCTTTGTCAGCAAGAAAACTGGCTCCCATTGACCATAGTATATTGACTTATTTGCTTAATACTAGAATATGCAGAAAGTAGTTTCAGAATTGCCAATCTATATGTCTATGAGAAAAAGAAAACTCTACTGATTGAACTTCAGTACTTGTTAACACTTTTTGTTTTTAGCTTGAAGGGATATAGTCCAACTATTCCACTTACAAGTTATTTGAGTTTATTCTCCCTCCCATTTGGCTCATTTGTTTGTTTCTGTTTATATTTCATTTTTTCAGTTTTCCCCCCTCATCGTTGTTTTCTTGAGTGTATGAAGCATTCACGTTTCCACAAGTCCAGATTATATAAAAAGTGGTATGATTTCCCACATTTGTTTTATTCTTTTCAACAGTCTTACTGGTTTCTGTTTTATCCTGCTATGTTTCTTTATGCACAAATGAGTAGATACATGTATATTTTCTAAATCTCTCTCTTTTCTTGCCAAAATAACTTCATATAGATATATTTTTCTTTCTTTATTTAACAGTACATCCTGGAGAGCAATCTGTATTGGTTCATAGATCTTATTCTTTCTTACAGTTGCATAGTACTCCATTGTGTGTATGCACCAGAGTTTATTCAACTGCTCTCCTATAAATGGGCATAAAGGTTTCCAATATTTAAAAATTATAAACAATACAGCAATGAATAATCTAAATAATATTGTACAGATATATTTTTGTATTTTTGGAGGTGTATTTTCAGGGTAAATTCCTACAAGTGGAATTGCTGGCTCAAAAGGCAGACACATATGTAATTTTGTGAGATATCACACATCCCTGTCCATAAATGTTTTGTACATACCCACTGGCAACGTGTGAGAGTGCCTGCTTTAATTTTTTGCCATATGATAAATATTATCTCATTGTAGTCTTAATTGACATTTATTTACTATGAATGAAGTTATTATATTTTAATATGTTTATGGGCCATTTTTATATCTTTTTTGATTAATTATCTGTTTATATCTTCTGGGAATAATACTCAGTTGTTTCATGTTATAAATGGAGTCAGTGAAATAAATATGCTCACCTTTTGTTCAAACTTTTTGAAAGAGTGGCCAACTCAATATTCAGAGGATTGCAAGTTTCCTCATCTGTAACCCATTGTCTACTATTGACAGGACTCTGCCTAAGTTATCCCAGAGAGAAGGGATATACAAAGCAGGAAGTTCTGTGACAACTAGAGACACTGTTCTTATGTTTGCAATTGCGTTTGGAAAATCAGGGAAGAAAATGAGAATGGAATGAAAATGAGAGCTGCTTTTTCCACTCAGTTGAGTGGTTGAATTAGCTGACCTTTAAGGTCTCTTCCACCCTGAATTTTATGATTCCATGAATCATTCCTCTGACTCAGGCCAAGTTAGTGATGAAATTGCCGGGGAGGTGTGGAGGTCAGAGGTGAGCTGGAGACATGGTGAGTGTGAGAACAAGGAGAAGAGGGATGAGATTTTAAATAAGAGTACAGAGTTAAGAAATATATTTTTTCTCCTTTCAAAACCTGGTATCAGAAGGGGGAGTAAAAATGTGCATTGGTGAAAAGGAATATTGGGTGGATAGGAAATTGCAGGGGAGTGGTAGTATGGTCATGATAGAGAATGGATTTAGGGAGTTGGACAAGATTTTAAGGATGAATAAGATGACAAAAAAGCATAACCAGCCACCACCCCAACAGGGAGAACAAAGCAGTATGGGGGTGCACAAAGTCTTCAGAGTGATTTTTTCCTTCTTCCAATTTTATCTACTTTGCATATACATGTAAAAAAACTACTTTGGATAAGACAATCTAATGTCAAATCTGTAACAAGAAATTAAAGAAACGATTCCATTTACAATAGCACCAAAAACCATAAGATACCTCGGAATAAACCTAACCAAAGAGGTAAAGGATCTATACTCTAGGAACTACAAAACACTCATGAAAGAAATTGAAGAAGACACAAAAAGATGGAAAAATATTCCATGCTCATGGGTCGGAAAAATAAACATTGTTAAAATGTCTATGCTACCCAGAGCAATCTATACCTTCAATGCCATCCCGATCAAAATTCCAATGACATTTTTCAAAGTGCTGGAACAAACAATCCTAAAATTTGTATGGAATCAGAAAAGACCCCGAATCACCAAGAAGATGTTGAAAAAGAAAAACAAAGCTGGGGGCATCACGTTGCCCAATTTCAAGCTATATTACAAATCAGTGATCACCAAGACAGCATTTTTTTGAATAGAGACACATGCACTGCGGTTTTAAAAAATGTCTTCAGATTTTCAGGCCATTCTTAGAGGACAGACATTAAGGGAGAAGTGAAAAGCCTCTATGGATCAAGGTATTTATAAGAAGAGATTGAAAGTATCTTTAAACAATTTAATATTATTTAACTATCCTCAATTGTAGAGGATATTTTCCTTCAGTTGACCAAAGAGATTTTGAGGTGGCAAATCATTGCATATGAAAGTGGATGTGCCATTTTTATTTCATCTTAAAGAAGTACTCAAAACAATAATATACAAAGGAGAAATAGCCTGGGGGATGACAGCAGTGACAATGGCACCATGGTGACTTAAGATGGGTAGATAATATTTGTCTGTTGTAATAATGATGATGATAGTGATAATGATAATAATAATTAACACAAAGACTCACTGAAAAGCTTAAGCTTCTATTTTGCTGGTATGATGGCATCTTTCTATCACTAAAGGAGTGAAAAATGCATGAGAATGAAAATTCACATCAAGCAGCACCAAGGTAACATATATAAGAAGATAATGTTCGCCTTTAAATGACTTCCATGGTTCTCTAGCTCTACTGTGTTGGCTTTACTTTGCTCAACCTCTGAATGGCTGAGCTGCAGAAGACAAAAAAAGTATCTCCTGTCCCAGTCATCTGTGTCCTATACAGCTCTTCCATTTTGAATTGAGCAGAAAGAACAATGAAAATGTCTTTTATTTGCCTTTTGGCTCTTTTTTTGTCTTTTGCATAAATGCATTAATTCAAAAATTATTTACTGAAAACCAACTCTGAGCTCAGCACTGGGTAATTCGTTATAATACCTTTCATTGGATAATATGCTGGATATTTGTTTTATTATTGCTGTGTAAATTGGCAACACATAAGCTCCAAGAGAACAGGAATTTTGTTTCTTGTTTTATTTCAAAAAAAAAAAAACACTGATGAAATGCACATAATATTTGTTTAATGAATGGAGAAATAAATGAATGGGTGGATGGAAAGGGGAGATAAGGATGAATAAGATGGAATAGTTTACTGTTGAGTACCTGACAATGAAGAGGTGAGAGTGGTAATAGACACAAGGACAGGTAGTTATAAAGGTGGTAATACAAGGAATGAAAATACATACAAAGAGATCATAGAAACCCATATCCCAGGCTGGGTTGGAGATGAATGTGATGGAAAAATATTACATTAATATGACTGTATTATTAGTTATACTTGTATAATCCTGTTTTACTCACTTTTTTCTTATCTTCTTCATTTTCTTCAACTTAATATTTAATGTCTAGGTATGGCTAGGCCTGCTCAATAGCAAAAGTATGACCTTAGTACTAGAAATAGCTAATAGTTATTCAGTGCTCTACTTCATGTCATTTCCTTGTCAAAATATTTTGGTGTTTTAACTCATTTAATTCTCACAACCCTTTGAGGTAGTTACATTTATTATTTCCCTTTCATAGATACAAAAACTGAGGCACAATAAGGCTAAGGGATTTGTCCAAGGACGCATAGCTAGGAAGTTGGTAGAATGAGAATTGTATCCAGGCACTTAGTTCTTGATACTCTTTTTTTTTTTTTTTTTTTTTTTAATTAAAGTATCATTGACACGCAATGTTACATTAGTTTCAGGTGCCCAACATAGTGATTCCACAAATCTATACCTTATGCTGTGCTCACCACAAGTATGGCTACCATCTGTCACCATACAACACTATGACAGTACCATTGACCATACCTTGTATCCGTATGACTTATTCATTCCATAACTGGAAGCCTGTATCTCCCACTCCCCTTCACCCATTTTGCCCATCTCATATCCCCCTTCCCTCTGGCAACTATCAGTTTGTTCTCTGTATTATTTATGGGTCTGTTTCTGCTTTTCGTTTGTTTATTCCTTTGGTTTTTTAGTTTCCACATGTAAGTGAAATCATATGGTATCTGTCTTTCTTTGACTTATTTCACTCAGCATAACACCCTCTAGGTCCATCCATGTTGTTGCATATGGCAAGATCTCATCTTTTTTATGACTGAGTAATATTCAGTGTGTGTGTGTGTGTGTGTGTGTGTGTGGTATATATATACCACATCTTCTTTATCCATCCATCTGTTTATAGACACTTGTGTCGATGCTTTTTGATTAGTGTACCCAGGCTTTTTCTCTCTCACTTCTACCAGAATGTCAGAAAGTGCTTTCAGGACTTTCTTTACATTATGGTGTAAGTGTACAATAAGTTCAATATGCTATTTACCTCATGAGTATTTACAAGGGCAGAAACACTAAGACAAAGGAATAACTTCTAATTGGAGAATCTCAGTCACCAGATAATGAGAACATTTTTTGGTGGGGAAAAGAATCTTTAAAAATGCTCCTTAACTCTTACTACTTCGGTCATCCCTTCAGTTGTCAGACATTTATTGAGTACATAGTGGGTGTATTCCAAGTTATGTTCTCTGGAAGCAGCTGCTGAAATGGAATTGGAGTACAAGGTCTTTATCAGGGACCAACAGCTATGAAAAGAAGTAGGTGGCAGCAGAACTGGACCAAGGGAGAAGTCAAATTGCAAAGCAGGGCTGACAAAATCTCAGTCCATTTGTCACAGAGCTCTGGAGTCAGAACTGCCCATCAGCTTTGTCCCAGATTGGCTTCCATTCTTTATCCTCCTACATCACTCCCCTTGGTTGTTTGGGTACAAGATGCAGGCTTCCAGAAAAGGGCATGATCTCAAGTGAGGCAATCACCATCTACACCTGAGGCCAACTAAATGGAACCAACAGCTGGAGTTCTGATTGCACTCCCAGCAGCTGGGCAACAAGTCTTTCCATGAAGGGGCACCTGGATGGCATATCTGTGCATCTACCACAAGGTGCCAGACCCTGGGCTAAGTGCAGGGAACAAGCAGATAAAGAAGACACCGTCCCTTTGTTCAAGGAGAAATAGTTCCATCTGATCTATCAATGGTTACCTCTGACTGCTTTTCTTTCTTAATAATTTTGATTGCCCAAAACCTTAGATTTGTCCAAAGCCCTAGAGGGGCTTTCCTGTTCATGGGTAAACAGGAATGATTATTGAAAACAGAGCAGGTAGACCTGGGTTTGCCCTTGGGAAGTCACTTTTCCTGAGCCCTTGTTTACTTATCTAGAAGGTGAATATTACAAGTATCCTTTGGAGAGAGTTCTAGAAACTACACAAGATATTTATAAATTTTCTAGCAAAGAGTTCTAAAATTTAGTAAGTGCTCAGTAAACGGCAGCTATTATTACTGCCCTCTTTATCATCATTAGATTCATGCTTACCACCAGCGGCCTTCTCTAAATATCTGTCAAGGTGGGCTTGAATCATCTTTTCTGTCCTTCATTTTGACCATGACATATCTTCTCAAATATGTCTAGATCTTTATATTCTACTTCAAAACTCTTTAGCTCTCTGCTTCTTATGAGTTTACTTCTGTCCATTTTCCCCATCTCCTGATACATATTTTTTTTTTTCCTTTCTAGGAAAAATTTCCTTAATGCTTCTACTCCATCCTTAAGTTTTATTACCTTGGCTACAAGTCATATTTAGGAAGTTTGTACCTTTTAGCTAAGCAGACATTTTTACAAAACGTTTTATTCTTTTGTAAATTCCTCCAGGATGACTGGAAGAGAACAGCAAACTCTCACTGACACACATCCCTCATGATTCCCTCTTTACTATTATTGAATGTCACACAGCATATGCTTTCTGCTTACATGTAGCATTTATAGACATTCATTACTAGGACAGAGAATCATATAACTGTAAAGCTGGAAGTAATAGAAACTTTTGGCCTCATCTGCCTCATATAGAAGATGGGGAAATTATTCTTAGAGAAATTAAGTTGCTCGTATTCATGCAGCTAGTTAAGCAGACACAAGCCTTGGTGATTAAAGTTGTTCAACTCTATGCTCTTGTCTGTTCTTTATTTTCTGTATCAATAATGCCACTTTAAGTTTCATGTTCCTTGGGTATAAACACATGAATCAATATAGTCACCAGAGACTTACTCTATAAGAACTTAATAAACATGTGAGGGAAGATGGTTCTTCTCTACCTTCTGTTTTCCCAATTAGTCACATCAGAATAAGAATAAGGGGAGATGGGAGAATCTTGAGCAGGTGGTTGTCTTCATCCTCCCTTCTCCCTGCCCCCATATTTCTGCCAGAGTTCCCACCCACACCATTAGCTAGGATATCTCTATAAGGTGATGTTTCAGGAAGAATTGGGGCCAGTTGCTTACCTTCAGGTTCCAACCATCTTGCAATCCCAGATCTTAAATGTCAATTTCCTGGAACCTTCCTTTAGGATGAGGGCAGGACCCTATATTGCAAGTCTCAGAGCAAATGTGGGGATCTGTAGATCCAGCAAGTGCTCTCAAATCTGAGCTGCTCAGGGGAGTATACACTTAATCTGGGATGGAGAAAGGGAGATAATTCCAGTTTTCTACTCATGAGGAAGTTTTACTGGGGCTTAGCTGCCCTTTCCCTAATACAACTCATAGAACCAGTGACTTCAGAGGGTTATGGGGTTTTCCCTTTGTTCAAGCTCTGGGTCATGGTGCTCTTTGCTGACAGTTTAATGCATATTTAGGAAAATTCAGTTTGTCTTGGGCCATTTCCAAACCACAGACCTCCTTTGCATTCCTGACTTCTCTACTGTGTCCTCTATGGGATTTGCAGAAGAGGACAAGACAGTCTGGAAAGAAAAACAAATGATTCTGTATTTATTAATGATAATGATAAAATTTTCAAGCTGGAAAGGTTATCTTTAAGTCAAAAGCTATCTCCCAAAGACCACATAAGTGAGAAATTACAGATTATTTCATGTGTTTCTTAATAATGCATTTTTGGTGAACACACCTTCCTTTGAGTAACTCAACAAGTTTCAAATTGGTTAACCTTTCAATGTAATGGTTGTTTGGGAAATTTTTATTTTCCTTAAATTTTTTGAGTCATAGGTTCAGCAAACATATTTTCCATTGCTTTTTGAAGCCCAAATACTCTTTTTGCTCATTCATTGATGATAATATGGTTTATATTATGAAGAGACTGTTGGTAATATAAATGCTACTTTGTAATTCCCAAAAGCCATAGAATTTTAACTTATTTTTCTTTATAGTTCCTAAAAAATAAAGAGGCCATTGCATACTTTCTCCTTCTTATAAGCATCCATTCACAGGGACAGAGTGGTGATAAAAAAATGAGCTGTGCCTTCCCTCATGGAGTTTAACATCTAGAGTGAAATTAGACATTAAACAGGCAATTATGTACCAGGAAGGCCTCACCTCCTTAATCTCTGAATAAAATTACAACTGACACCAGATAAGAATTATAAGTTGCCAAAGAGACAAATGCACATAGGAATTATTCAAACTGTGTTGAATACAGTGGTGATTAGTTGGCAACCTTAGCAGAAGAGGGCTGGAGAAGAAAAGTGGGAATTTTCACAAAGATAGCTCATGTTTTTAAGTTTGCAGTTTCTTTCTTTTTCAAAGGAAACCTAAATAATGGCCTTATGGCTTTGGTTCAGAGCACAACTATTGAATCTGGTTGTTCTTGGAATGGTCTGGGAAGTCACAGTGGGCAGGGAGGGAATGTAGGCCTGGCTTCATTTTTGCTTGCACAGATTTAAAACACCGACTTCTTTTCAGAGATCCTGAAGATATTTTGTTTAACAATATAAATTAACAAATAAGAATAATAAGAACTTCAAGAAAATAGACTATATCTGAATATTAAGAAGACTGTATCAGTCCGATGTGCTAGCCTCTGGACTAGCATATCTAAGGATGTATGAGAAACCTTGTTGCTTGATATTGTTTCAAACTGGAGTGACTAATCTGATAGTAAAACAAAAGAAATCATAGCTTGCACTAACAAAAGAATAGAAAAGACTTAGTAAACATTTTCTACCTCTAGGTTTTGATCTGTAGTTTTCATAAGTGACCATTGCCAGCATAGCGAGGATAATCATTTCCTACTTTAAGAGGTTTCTGTTGGATAAATAAACACATAGTATAATAATAAAAATCAAGAAATTTTGAAATCATTATATGACAATAAAATTACAATGAGACATGTCTTGCTCAGCACATATGGAAGAAATATTCCCCATAATAAAGGAGAATATTGGGTGATTTTTCAGTCTGTTTCAGTTCCAGAAGCTCAGGGTAGGTATACTGCATTAGAGTCCTCTTCTGTTTTCTTAGTGGAACACTTGAATGGGGCACCACAGCATGAACTGTGAAACTGTAGCTAGATTCCTCTGCCATCCTTCTACCCCCAGCATTTTATATCATTTCTGAAATTCAGCCCAGGGTGCAAAAGTCAGATTTGCCACAGTGTACACTTCCAGAATGCATTCCTTTCAACCTTTTAAAAGTTTAGATTCATCATTACCTTTAGAATGACTATAGGAAGATACTTCTTCTATTTAGGGAATGTTGAATAAAAATAATTTTGTTTTTTGTCCTTAGAATTTTTAACTGGAAGAAAAAGATGAACCCAACAAACATCCAGAGAATATGAGTCTGGAGTAAGGTCTCATTCATCCAAGAAAGTTTTAGCATTTGAACAAGTTAGAAAGGATCCAGTCTTTCAAGTAAATCAGGAGATAGTTCTGAAATACCAGGATCAGAGCAGTTAGTCAAGTTCTAGAGATAAGAGACAGGGCAGGATGCTTCAGGTAAGAAGCTCTGAAGTAGGGAACAGCTGGGCACCTGAGCAGAAATGGTCATGCAGGTCCTGTAGGCAGAGGTCACCAAGCCCAGCTTCTGGGAGGCGAGTAGATCAGGAGACACTCAAGGTGAGCTGTGAAAAGAAGACAGAAGCGATTTGTTCTTGGACTCCTTTGAACTCCTGCTATGTGGGTGGGCTGGAGCTTGCAGGTGTCTGTAGCCAGGAGAGACAGGGCCTCACCAAGATCAGCTTTCAGTTTTCTGTTATCCTCGCCCCTTGTCTCAAGCTATTCAGCCAATATTGCATCTTTAATGGTTAAGCTCTGGGGCAGGTGGCTATTTGTAAGGCTACTAATTAGATAAAGGGACTGATTTGCACCAGGATGCAGATAATGCATGGAATTGTGCCAAGGCCCACAGCTCAGGAGTTTATGACCCCCAGCTACCATGGCGACCATGCCTATTCAGGCTGAGGAGTCTTTTTGTTGTGGGATAGGAGGCAGGGCACCGGGCAGAGCATCAGCTTCTGTGAGTTTGAAACTGAAAACTGAAAATGGAAGAGAAGAGACAAGAAGGCGAGAGGGCATTAGATTTTCCATTTATACCCAAATGGGTAGATTATTCTGTGGATTTGTTTCCACTTACTTGTTAGAAAAAGCAGGGCCTTTCTTTGAGGGCAACTGTCAGATGAGTCAGATCTGGAAAGAAACGTTTATTTGTGGATCTTTTCTTCTTGCACTGTCTTCACACTTCAAAGCCTTCACCTCTATATCTCTGATTTCTTATCCTTATCTTAATTTTTTCCAAATGTTTCATTGTGTTCACTAAGCAGATGTATTGTAAGGCAAGCCCATGACTTTAGAAAAAACTGAGATCTATTTTCTGATTTTAATGTATGTAATATAATCATGGCATTTTAGAACTAGAAGATGCAATAGAGATAGATGGTCACATGTCCAGTTTCCTTGCAACTGTCCTGTTATCCTGGTGTACTAATTAATAGCTCTCCCTTTCATGCTCAAAACCAACCCAGTTGGGTAATGGTTATCCTACTTCAAGACTGTATTATCCAACTCTTCATTCTATAGACAAAGAAAGACCCAGCGTATTTTAAAAAAACTTGACCACGAGGCTGGAGTCAGACTCTTGGAAATGGAGAGAATCATTGAAAGAGATGTCATCATAGTCAGTGACATAGGACTATTGAATCTAGGCTAAACTGGGGGGAAAAAACAGAGGTTTAAATATTGGGAGAAGCGGCGGGGGGGGTGGTGATGAGGCATGAGATTGGAGAAAGAACAGATTAAAAATCATGTAAGTAGACAAATGAAAGGATAGGAAGTTGTAGTCAGAGACTGGGATGTTGAATTTATGATTTCAGAGGTGGAGAATTAATAGTGTGGCCTGAAGTTGTAGAGACCCCAGCAGGAAATGAATGACCCACTAAAGGATTAACCAAAGAGAGTTTAATAAAGGAACCAATTATAGAGGTGTGAGCAGGCAAAACAAAAAATGCAAACAGAAATGGTAATACATTCAGGAACTAGCAGTGACAGAAAGCTAAGCCATTTTCATTCTTAGACCTGAAGAACCAAGGAGAGGGAGTGGTGTTACTAGAATCTGGCTGGTTTTGTAGCCATGGGAGAGGGATTGCTTCTAGGAGCTCTGGCCATACCTAGATGAATGCAGCTCTTGCCAAAACCTTGGCTGAAAAAGAATGTGGGCAGATGGGATCACTGTCTCCTCCCATCCTTGGATCTCTTGCCAGGACCTTCTATTGGTTAAACCTAACCAGAAGGCAGAAAGAAGCAGAGAAGCACAAAATTTGGATCTGACAGGCAAGCATAAAATAATCAACACTTCAGAGAATTGTGAAAATAGAGTTGCGGCAGTTGTCTGTACATACTGGCTTCATCCAGGATGATAGTGAGATATGGAGTGAAGAAAATATGTAATATTATCTCTCAGAGGTTTATATACTTCAGTGTCATTTTACAGAACTGTAATATATGATAACTGAACAAATAGACTCCCCAAAAAGTAGATTAGTAGAAAAATATTTAAAATAATAATCAATTGAAAAATATCTAAATTTGATGAGAACTAAAAATACATAGATGCAAGAAGCTAAATGAATTGCAAGCAAAAGAAATATGAAGAAAAACACACCAGAGAAGAATATAACACTAAAATTACTCAAAACTAATAATTAAGAGAAATTATTAGAAGTAGATAGTGGGAAAAAGACCTCTTAAATACAGAAGAACAAAGATAAGGGTGACAACTGATTTGCCATTGGAAATAATGCAACCCAGGAGACAATGAAGCAACAACTTTAACTTTTTTGAAAGAAAAAATAGTCAACTTAGAATTCCTTCCCCAGTGGAAATATCATTCAAAGACAAAGGTGAAATAAAGCCTTTTTCAGACATATGAATGCTGAAAGATTTAATTAATAGATCTACACTACAAGAAATATTAAAGGAAGTGCTTCAGGCAGAAGGAAAATGATACAATATAAAAATCTAGATGTACATAAAGAAATGAACAGTTCTGAAAATGATCACTCTGTGGGTTAAAAAAGAAGGACAATTTTTATTTTATTTAAATCTCTTTAAAATATAATGAACTTTAATGAAGAAAAAAGTTCATTATCTTTTTTTTTTAAGATTTTATTTATTTTTTTGAGAGAGACAGTGAGAGAGAGCACAAGCATGGGGAGGGGAAGAAGGAAAGGTAGAGGGAGAGAGAGAGAGAAGCAGACTCCCACTGAGCAGGGAGCCTGATGTGGGGCTCGATCCCAGGACCCTGAACTGAAGACAGATGCTTAACCGACTGAGCCACCCAGGTGCCCCAAAAGTTCATTATCTTTTATGACCAGTGGGATAGATATGTAAATATCTATCTCAGAGCTTGTAAGAACTAAAAAAAAAAAAAACCCTGCAAACAACAATTTAGAAAGTAAACTTTGCACAGAAAAAAAAAAAGCACTCAATGGATTTAAAATTCAGTAGCATTTTTGGATATTCTATAATATGCATCTTCAATGAAACAAATACTTCTATAATTTAATAGTAAAAATGGATTAGGAAAAAAACAATTAGGGGCGCCTGGGTGGCTCAGTCGGTTGAGCGCCTGCCTTCAGCTCAGGTCGTGATCCCAGGGTCCTGGGATCGAGCCCCGTGTTGGGCTCCCTGCTCAGCGGGAAGCCTGCTTCTCCCTCTCCCACTCCCCCTCCTTGTGTTCCCTCTCTCGCTGTGTCTCTCTCTGTCAAATAAATAAATAAAATCTTTAAAAAAAAAACAATTAAAATTACCTGACCAGTTATAGATAAGCATTTTGTGGTATTTTTGCATCATTGTATCTCCCTACTTTTCTCTCTCTCAGAACCTGTCTGTCTCTCTCAAGTATTAAGTTTCACTGACTGAATCTTCAGGTTTCTGCTTTCTTTTCACTTAAAAAAAAGTGAGCATTTTCTGTGTCCTTAAATGTCTTTAAACATAAATTAAGAGCTCTCTAATAATCCATTGTACGGAAATACAATAATTTAACACTGCCCTTCCGATAGATCATTTAAGTTGTTGTCATATTTTCACTTTAATAAATACTGTTCCATTGAATCTTCTTGGAATGCATGTTTATTAAATCTTTAGGATAGCTTTCTGGAAGTAGAATTATACTGAAAAAAAGATATGGACAATTAAAAAAGATAATGATCTGTTTAAAGCAAAAAGAATTAACAAGGTAGTATGAAATTTGTAACATATAGTAGTAAAAAGTATAGCAAAAGTACAATGGATGAGAGAAGGCAAATAGAAGTATACTGTTCTTAGGTTCTTATAATATGCAAAAAGCAATATTATTTGTAGGTAGATTGTGATAAACTAAAGATGTATATTGCAAATTCTAGAGGAGCCACTAAAAAAGTAAAACAAAGAGGTATAGTTATTAAGCCAATAGTGGAGATAAAATGAAGTAAATTAATCTTCAGGGAATCCAAAAGGAAGCAGTTAAAGACACAGAAAAAAAAGAACAAAAAACAGATGGGACAAAAAATGAAAAGAAATATTAATATAATAACCCATTCATGATAAAAACTCTTAGTAAACTAGGAATAGAAGAAAACTTTCTCAGCTTGATAAAGAATATCTGCAAAAAAACTATAATTGATATCATATTTAATGGTGAGAAACTAGAAGCTTTCTCACTAAGATCAGGTACAAAGCAAGTATGTCTCCTTTCACTACCTCTTTGTGACATTATACTGGATATTGCCTAATGCAATAAAGAAAGAAAAGGAAACAAAATGTATACAGATTGGGAAAGAATAAATAAAACTTGTTCACAAATTATATGTCATCCATGTAGGAAATCAAAAGAATGGACAAAAACACTCCCAAAACTATAAGCAATTACAGCAAGGTTGCAGGATACAAGGTTAATACACAAAAGTTGATTACTTTCTCATATACTAGCAATGAACAGATGAAATTTGAAATTAAAAGCACAATAGCATTTACATTAGCACCCACCAAAGTGTAATTTAGATATAAAAAATTGTAACAAATGTGTTATAAATAATAACAAAATATGTACAAGATCTATATGAGGAAAATTACAAAACTCTGATGAATGAATCAAAGAAAAACTAAATAAATTGAGAGACATTCTATGTTTATGGATAGGAAAACTCAATATTGTCAAGATATCAGTTCTTCTTAATCTGAACTATAGGTTCAATTGAATCCCAATCAAGGTCCCAGCAAGTTATTCTGTGGATATTGACAAATGTTTCTAACATTTATATGGAGAGGAAAAAGACCTAAAATAGCCAAAACAATACTGACGGAGAAGAACAAAATTGGAGGACTGATACTACCCAACTTCAAGACTTATTATAAAGCCAGAGTAATTAAGACAGTGAGGTATTAGCAAAAGAATAGACAAATAACTCAAAGGCACAGAAGATAGATTGAAAGACCAGAGATTGATCCACATAAATATAGTTAACTGATTTTCAACAAAGGAGCAAAAGAAATACAATGGAGCAAAGATAGTCTCTTCAGTAAATGATGCTGGACCAATTGGCCATCTACATGCAGAAAAATGAATCTAAACACAGATCTTACACCCTTCACAAAAATTAACTCAAAATGGATTGTAGACCTACATGTAAAATAAGAAACTATAGAACTCCTAGAATATAACATAGGAGAAAACCTAGATGGCCTTTTTAGATATAACACCAAAAGCATGATCCGCAAAAGACATAACTGCTAAGTTGGACTTCATTAAAATTAAAAGCTTCTGCTCTGTGACAATGTCAAGAAAATGAGAAGACAAGTCACAGACTGGGAAAAAAATATTTGCAAAAGACACATCTGACGAAGAACTATTATCCCAAATACACCAAGAACCTTTAAAATTCAACAAAAAGAAAATTATCATCCAGATTAAAAAATGGCCCAAAGACCTTAATAGATACCTCACCAAACAGATGGCAAACAGGCATATGAAAAGATGCTCCACAACTTATGGCATCAGGGAAATGCAAATTAAAACAAAAAGATACTACTACACACCTTATTAGAATGACCAAAATCTGCAACATTGAAAATAGCAAATGCTGGAGAGGATCTGGAACAACAGGAACTTCTCATTTATTGCTGATGGGAACACAAAATAGTACCACCACTTTGGAAGATAGTTTAGTGGTTTCTTACAAAACTGAACATACTCTTACCATATGATACAGCAGTCATGCTCTTCATAATTACCCAAAGGAGTTGAAAACTTAATTCTGTACAAAAATATGCACATGATGTTTATAGCAGCTTTATTTATATTTGCCCAAACTTGGAAGCAACCAAGATATTCTTCAGCAGGTGAGTGGGTAAACTGTGGTACATCTAGAAACAGCTGCTATTCAGCTCTGAAAAGAAATGAGCTATCAAGTCATGAAAAGACATGGAGGAAACTTAAATCCATGTTATGAAGTGAAAGAAGCTAATCTGAAAAGGCTACATACTGTATGATTCCAAATATATTCCATTCTGGAAAAAGCAAAACTATGGAGACAGCGAAATGATCGGTGGTTTCCTTGGGATAGTGTTGAAGAGAGATGAATAGACAGAGCACAGAGGATTTTTAGGGCAGTGAAAATATTCTATATGATACCATAATGATGGATGCATGTTACATGTTATTATATTATTGTCCAAACCTACTGAATACCAAGACTGAACCCTCAGGTAAGCTATAGGCTTTGGGTGATTATGATGTGTCAATGAAAGTTCATCAGCTGGAACAAATGTACCATTCTAGTGAGTAATGGTGATAAAGGAGGAGGCTATGCATGCATGTATGGAGGCAGGGGATATATGGGAAATCTCTGAACTTTCTCCTCATATTTGCTCTGAACCTAAAAAAAAAAAAAATTCATGTAGTAGATTTAAACCCAAATGCATTGACAATGATATTAAATGTACATTGTTTAAACTAGCTTTGTTTAATAGAAATACAATATGAGCCATGTGTATAATTTAAATTTTTCTGTTAGTCACATAAAGAATAAAAACATGTGAAGATAATTTTAATAACTTACTTAACCCCAAATATCAAAAACATTATCATTTCAATATATAATCAGATAAATATTACTAAGATACTTTCTATTTTGTTTTCATGTAAGATGAAGTCTTCAAAATCTTGTGTGTATTTTATACTTAAAGCACATGTCAATTTACAGTAGCCATATTTCAAGTGCTTAATAGCCACATATGGCCAATGTCTACCATATTGTACAGTGTAGATCTAAATATTTCAGTTAAAAGTCAAATATTGTCATCTTGGATTAAAAAAAGTAAGACAACTATATGCCATCTATAAGACCTACTTTATGTATTTATTATTTATTTATTTATTTATTTAAATTCAATTAGCCAACATATAGTAAGTACATCATTAGTTTCAGATGTAGTGTTCAGTAATTCATCAGTTGCATATAACACCCAGTGCTCATCACATCACATGCCGTCCTTAATGCCCATCACCCAGTTACCCCATCCCCCCACCTACCTCCCCTTCACAACCCTCATTTCATTTATCAGAGTCCAGAGTCTTTCATGGTTTGTCTCCCTCTCTGATTTCTTCCCATTCAGTTTTCTCTCCCTTCCCCTATGATCCTCTGCACTATTTCTTATATTCCACATATGAGTGAAACCATATGATAATTATGTTTCTCTGATTGACTTATTTCACTTAGCTCAATACCCTCCAGTTCCATCCACGTCGATGTAAATGGTAGGTATTCATCCCTTCTGATGGCTGAGTAATATTTCATTGTCCATATAAACCACATCTTCTTTAACCATTCATCTGTTGAAGGACATCTCAGCTCCTTCTACACTTAGGGTATTGTGGACATCGCTGCTATGAACACTGGATAAACTTAAAATAGATGAAAGACCTAAATGTGAGACAGGAATCCATCAAAATCCTAGAGAACACAGGCAACAACCTCTTTGTCCTTGGCTGCAGCAACTTCCTGCAAGGCACATCTCTAAAGGCAAAGGAAATAAAAGCAAAAATGAACTATCGGGACCTCATCAAGATAAAAAGCTCCCGCACAGCAATGGAAGCAGTCAACAAAACTAAAAGGCAACTTACAGAATGGGAGAAGATATTTGCAAATGACATATCAGATAAAGGGCTAGTATCAAAAATCTATAAAGAAACCTACTTTAAATATAAAGACACAGTTGGGGCGCCTGGGTGGCTCAGTCGGTTAAGCGTCCAACTCTTGATCTCGGCTCAGGTCATGATCCCACAGTCCTGGTATCAAGCCCCGCATCGGGGAGTCTGTTTCTCCTTCTGCCCATCCCTTCCACTCATGCTCTCTCTCAAATTAATAAATAAAATCTTTAAAAAATATATAAAGACACAGATGATATAAAAATAAAAGGAAATAAATAGATATTCTATGCAGAAGAAAGTTAGAGTTGCTATATTAGTATCAAAGTAAATTTCAGAATAAGTAATATACCAGGATAAGTAGGGACATTTCATAATGATGAAGAGAGAAGTCTATCAAGAGGGCTTAACAAGCCTAAATATTATTGCATGTAATAAAAGAACTTCAAAATATATGAAATGAATCTGATAGAAATTAAAGGACAACAAGACAAACTCACAATTATAGTTGTAGATTTTAATAGTTCTTTTTGTTGATAGAGTAGACAGAGAAATTCGTGAGGAAAAGAGGACTAAACAACACTATCAGCCAAATTGACCTAATTGATACTTACAGAACAATTCACTGAACAATAGCAGAATAAATATTCCTTTGTGCATGTGGAATATTCACCAAGGTAGACCATATTCTGAGCCATAAACCAAATCCCAATTAGTTAAAAAAACATTGAAATTATACAAAGTATGTTCTCTAATCACAATGGCTTTAAATAGAAATCAATATAAGAAGGATATTTATTTGAGGAATCTTCAGGTTTGGAAATTAAACAACACAATTAAAAAAAACAAAACATGGGCCAAGGAAAAAATTACAAAGAAAGCTAGAAATTATTTTGAACTGAAAAGAAAAATGAAGACAGAGTATACCAACACATGTGGGATGCAGTGAAGGCACTGCTTTAAACAGAAATTTAAAGCATTAATTTCTATTACAGTTGGGGGAAAGTTCTCAAATCCATGATCTAAGCTTCCACCTTAGGAAACTAGAAAAAGATGAGAAAATTAAACACAGAATAAGCAGAGGAAGGAAATAATAAAGATTAAAGCAGAAATAAATGAAAGAAAAAAGAGGAAAATAGAGAAAAATCAATGAAAAACACATTTCACAGTAATTCCACTTCTAGCTACTTATCAAGGAAAAATGAAAACAAATGTCCACAGAAAGACTTGTACTTGAATACTCAGAATAGCTTTATTTGAAATCGTCAACAATCGGAATGAACTCAAATGTCTATCAGTTGGTGACTAGATTTACAAGTTGTGGTGTATCCACACAATGAAATATTACTTAGCAGTAAAAAGGAACAGACTACTTATACATACAACAACATAGATGAATCTTAAAAGTAGTATGCCAAGTAAAAAAAGCCAGATGCAACATTTTATATGATTTTGTTATATGATTATGGTACATGAAATTCAAGCAAAAGCAAAACTCATAATAGAAAGCAGATCAGTGGTTTCCAGGACCCAGGGATAGGGTTATGGAATTAGTAGCAAAAGGATAGGAGCAAATTTTAGGAGTGATGGAAATATTCTAGATGATGATTATGATAGCTGCTACAAGACTGTGTACATTTGTCATAACGCTTTGAATTGTTCACTTAAAGGCAGTGAATTTTATTACATATAAATTGTATTTCAATAATGTTTCATTAGGAAAAAGAGAAAAATTTGAGCTACAGATGACATTTTACAAGTTAGTTTTTAAAAAGTTATATGTTTACATGCTTATTTAAGAGAAAAAATATCAAATAGAACAAAATGATATAAGATGAAAAAGTAAAAGTTCGTTCTTCAGATTCCTACTTCTTGGGGCATTTTACTAAACAGTTTCTGTTTCTTTTCTTTTTGTTTCTCCCCTCCCCTCCACTTCCCTCCCCTCCCCTCTTCTCCCCTCCTCTCCCCTCCCCTTCCCTCCCCTCCCCTCCCCTTCCCTCTCCTTCCCTCCCCTCCCCTCCCCTACCCTCCCCTTCCCTTTCCTTCCCTTCCTTTCCCTGTAACCAAACAGAGCACTAGAAAATAAGACTGTCTGATAATCAATAGACTTCAGAATGGACATACTTGCCTCCTAGAAGTGCTAACTTCTGACCTAGACCTCAGTGGTTCTATGTGCACAGCTGCTGAGTGAAATCACCTATTCTTTTCAGGAATCTGTTCTTTTTTTTTTTTTTTTTTCATGATCATATTGCCGTTTGTTTTCTTTATAGACCTGCCACTTGAGAGCTTAAGAAGTAGAGTATATATCCGCATGTCTCTTGGAATTCATGCTTTAGTCTTAAATACTTTTGCTCTCTTCAGTGTTCCTTTTCCCCATGGGTATTCAATCATGTATATGACAAACCGGCCTTGCATGTGACTCTCCTAGTAATGCCATATGGTTTCCCTGAATGGGGATGGATGGAGGAATTTATTGACTTTGATCATGGCAGTATAACAAATACAATTATGGCATGGGAAATTTCCTACTAGAGTTCAAGAGAAAATGGGGTAAGCCCCTCCTTCAGATGATTTGTGTGTCTGAACGAATCAGGAGGTTTTCCCCAGATCCCATTCTCTTTCATATGTAATCATGGCGATGATGTGCCCATCTGCATTACTGATGACAGGTTTCTCTCCACCCCCATTGCCAATCAAATAATCACTACTTTAAAACAGAGGGGATGATTTAGCAGTTGAAGTGTTGGCTTTGAAACATTGAGACGTGGTGGCATCTTTCAAAATTTCATCAGGATTGACTTAGTCCTTCATTCTGGAAATATCACAACCACATGGAATCCTAAGCCATTACAGAAGAGCTGTCTTTATAAGAACCCCCAAACTTGGGGGCCTATTGTCTCTGAAATTGTTGAATATACAAAGCATCACTTTCTGAACTGTGGCATACAACTAAGCACCTAAAATTCTGACCTTAGTTATCCCTGGTAGCTTTCAGCATTTTAAATAGAGAATGTAAACTAAATATTTAGTTCAACTCTTAACTTACAATGCCATATGCATTTTCAGACAGAGTGCTTTTATGCTTTTTATAGTTGCATAGTTGTCCCTATGAATAGACAGGTCACTCTGTTTAGGTAAGTTACCATTTGGACGTTGCCTTCTGAACGAGCAAAATTAGCCTTCTGTTTAATTTGTGTTCTTATACAAGGGACAAGAGAGAGTAAGCTTCGAAGCCAGGACACCCAGTTAGAATTTCTGCTTTATGCACTGTTTCCAATGAAGTGCACTGGCAGGGAGGTGGATGCCCCCTCAGCCTTGGCCTGGCCTCTTTGAGGACTGTCAGTGTCAGCATGGTGACCCCTAGCCTCAGTCAAATAATAAAGAATGTCTCCTGAGCCCACAAAACGATGTCTTATGTAACACAGTGTCTGTGTTACAGACCAGGCAAACAGAGGTGGAAGCAAGGGGTCGAAGCAAGGGATGGAAGCAAATGTCACTGGAATACAAGGAAATGCTTTACAACCTGCTGTGTGATTGTCAAGATCTCTCTGGAGGAGAATCAACCAAATTTGTTCACACACTTGATGGGATGGGAAGGGTCCCCGTGGGTGCGCAGTCTTTTAGGTGGCTGGGTCACTGAGAGACACAGGAGCCCACTTAGCCCAGACCTGAGCTAGAGCCCATTAAAACAGTAAAAATACATCCACGCAGCCCTTTTTTTTCAGGACTCATTAAATGGCAACAGTTCTGTGGCTTTTGGCAGCCCTGACGCCTCAACCCCTGTTGTCCCAGGAGTCTGGCATCATGCAACGTTGGAGAGCTGTTCAGACAATCATCATTTTCTGCAATCCTACTGGGTTCTTGGGCTATCTCCCTGGGCCCTTGGGCTCCGGGGTAGTTTCTGATGTGTTTTTCTTCTGTGCGATGCTGCTTGTAGTTCTTGTTGTTTGGTGAATCTGTGGCAGATCCTCCCAGTCTTGGGAACAAAGGGGTTCTGATAAGTGTCTCTTGAGCAGCTGATCTCTATTAAACAATACATGCCTTTCTTTTTGTTTTTTTTTTTTTCTAACACCCTGCTGGTTGGCAATGGCACTGTGTCCCCCTAGTCCAAACAGCACTAAGGAATGGGATCCTTGTGATTTTTCTTTTTAAAGCAGCCAGTAGGTCTCAATAAGTGCTCTTTCTTTTTTTTTTTATTTTTAAGATTTTTTATTTATTTATTTGAGAGAGCGAATGAGATAGAGAGAGAGCATGAGAGGGGGGAGGGTCAGAGGGAATAGCAGACTCCCCGCTGAGCAGGGAGCCTGATGCGGGACTCGATCCCGGGACTCCAGGATCATGACCTGAGCCGAAGGCAGTCGCTTAACCAACTGAGCCACCCAGGCGCCCCAGTGCTCTTTCTTAACATCAATCACCATCCTGTTGAGAGTCCTGGGCAGACCATTTTAATTGACCAGAACCAAATCCATTTGTTCGATCACGGAAAATGAATGCTATTAGATTGGTTTTTCTTTGCACACTTTGCAGAGTTAAAGATTAAACATACAAGTACTCTGTTACTAAGATATAATAAGCCAAATAATTTCAAGGGCTTTTTTCATCTTAAAAATTGGATGGAATTTCAAACATCATGATGAAAATATTCTCTGTGCTAACAGAGGGTTCTATGGATCCTTTATTTTCCTATTATATAACTGACATTGATGTAGCATGAACAGATGGTTAAAGGCTCTGTTTAATTGGAATTGCAAACCTGGACAAATTTTCTAGTTACTCTAAATTTTCTAGTTATCCTTCTCTGTAAAATGGGGATGATAATAGCACCTATCTCCCAGAGACGTTACGAAGATTTAATGAAATAATCCATGCACGATGACTTCCATGTAGTAAAAAATAAATGTTAGCCATGAAAGTTTCCCTAGTATAAGTATGCAAAAATGTCATAGTTGGCTAAGTGAGTTTGATTGAAATAACTGTATAAAATTAAGTTTTAAAAATTATAAAGGGAAAAATTATATGTATCGTGGCCTACATTCAGTGGGTTGTGTCCCTATGCTAGATAAACTTTTTTGTTGTCTCCTCCTTACCTTACCTTCCCCATTGGGTTGATGTATCCATCAAGGAGAATTGGGGAGTACATGTGACTGATTTTGTTTTTCACTCCCTTCCTGTGCATATATCTCTCATAGCCCTTACTAAATTGTATTGGGATTATTCATTCAGTGGTTTGAATTAGCCACTAGGCCAAGAGCTTTTTGAGGACAGAGACATTGTCTTATTTATCTTTGCCTCATGAGCACTTTGTTTCATAGCACTTGGTACATGGTGCCATGGTAGGTCCCCAAAAATGTTTCATGACTGATGGAATGTATTTTTAAGGACTGTGTGCCAGCTTATAGTAGGACTTAGTAATTATTAATTACACCAAGAAACATCTTTAAAATAAAATTAAGCATTCCCAGTAGTTTATTTTTGCTTTTATTTCCCTTGCCTCAGGTGACAGATCTAGAAAAATGTTGCTATGGCTGATGGCAGAGAGGTACCACCTGTGTTCTCTTCAAGGATTTTTATGGTTTCAGGTCTCACATTTTGGTCTTTAATCCATTTTGAGTTTATTTTTGTATACGATGTAAGCAAATGGTCCAGTTTCATTCTTTTGCATGTGGCTGTTCAGTTTTCCCAATACCTTTTGTTGAAGAGACTGTCCTTTCCTGTTGGATATTCGTTCCTCCTTTGTCAAAGATTAATTGACCATATAATTATGGGTTTATCTCTGGGTTTTTGGTTCTATCCCATTGATCTATGTTTCTATTTTTATGCCAGTACCATACTGTTTTAATTACCTCCACTTTGTAATATAACTTGAAGTCTGGAATTGTGATACCTCCAGTTTTGTTTTTCTATACGATGGCTTTGTCTAATTGAGGTCTTTTGTGGTTCCATACAAACTTTAGGAATTATTTGTTCCAGTTCTGTGAAAAATGCTGTTGGTATTTAAATAAGGATTGCATTAAATCTATAGATTGCTTTGGGTAGTATAGACATTTTAACAATATTTGTTCTTCCAACCCAAGAGCATGGAATGTCTTTCCATTTCTTTGTGTCGTTTTGAATGTCTTTCATCAGTGTTATATTGTTTTCAAATCACAAGTCTTTCACCTCTTTGATTAAGTTTTTTACTAGATATTTTATTGGTTTCGGTGCAATTGTAAATGGGGTTGTTTTCTTAATTTCACAATCTGCTGCTTCATTATTAGAGTATTTTGTACATTGATTTTGTATCCTATGACTTTATTGACTTCATTTATCAGTTCTAGTAGTTTTTTTGGTGGAGTTTTTAGTCATCTGCATATAGTGAGAGTTTTACTTCTTCCCTACTAATCTGGATGCCTTTTATTTCTTTATGTGTCCAATTGTTAAGGCTAGGACTTCCAGTACTATGTTGAATAATAGTAGTGAGAGTAGACATCATTGTCTTGTTCCTGACCTTAGGGGAAAAACTCTCAGTTTTTTATTATTGAGTATGATGTTGGCTGTGGGTTTTTCTTCTTCTTTTTTTTTTTTTTTTAAGATTTTATTTATTTATTAGACAGAGAGAGAGAGCACAAGCAGGGGGAGTGGCAGGCAGAGGCAGAGGGAAAAGCTAACTCCCCGCTGAGCAAGAAGCCGGATGCGGGGCTCGATCCCAGGATCCTGGGAGCCGAAGGCAGCTGCTTAAACGACTGAGCCACCCAGGTGCCCCGGCTGTGGTTTTTTCATATATGGCCTTTATTATGTTGAGGTATATTCCCTCTAGACCTACTTTGCGGAGGATTTTTATCATGAATGTATTTCGTACTTTGTCAAATGCTTTTTCTGTGTCTATTGAAATGATCATGTGTTTTTTATCCTTTCTTTTATTATTTTTTTATCCTTTCTTTTATTGATGTGATGTATCATGTTGATTTGTGAATATTGAACCACCCTTGCATCCTGGGAATAAATCCCACTTGATCATGGTGAATGATTTTTTAAAATATATTGTTGGATTCAGTTTGCTAATATTTTGTTGAGGATTTTTGCATCCATATTCATGAGAGATACTGGCTTGTAGTTCTCTTTTTTGTGGTGTCTTTATCTGGTTTTGGTATAAGGGTGATACTGGTCTCAGAATGAATTTGGAAGTTTTCCTTCCTCTTGTATTTTTTGGAATAGTTTGAGAAGAATGGGTATTAACTCTTCTTTAAGTGTTTGGGAGAATTTGCCTGTGAAGCCATCTGGTCCTGGACTTTTGCTTTTTTGATTACTGATTCAATTTCATTCCTGGTAACAGGTCTTTTCAAATTTTCTATTTCTTCCTGCTTTAGTTTTGGTGGGCTATATCTTTCTAGGAATTTATCCATTTCTCCTAATTGTCCAGTTTGTTGGCATATAGGTTTTCATAATATTGTTACATCAAAATAAAAAGTTTCTGCACAAGGAAGAAAATGATCAACAAAACTAAAAGGCAATCTACTGAATGGCAGAAGCTATTTGCAAATGACATATCCAAAAAAGGGTTAGTATACAAAATATATAAAGAGCTGATACAACTCAATACCCAAAAAATAAATAATCCAAGTAAAAAGTGGGCAGAAGACATGAATAGACATTTCTTCAAACAAAGCATACAGATGGCCAACAGACACATGAAAAGATGCTCAACATCACTCATCATCAGGGAAATACAAATCAAAACTACAATGAGATATCACCTCATATGTGTCAGAATGGTTAAAATAAAAAACAGGAAACAAAAAGGATATGGAGAAAAAGAAACCCTCTTGCACTATTGGTGGGAGTGCAAATTGGTGCAGTAACCCTGGAAAACAGTATAGACATTCCTTTGAAAACTAAAAATAAAATTATCCTATGATCAAGGAATCACACTACTGGCTGTTTGCCCCCAAAATACAAAAACACTAATTCAAAAGAATACATGCACCCTTATGTTTATTGCAGCATTATTTATAATAGCCAAACTATGGAAGCAGCCCAAGTGTCCATCAATAGATTAATTAGATAATGAAGAGGTGATATATATATATTTATAATATATATATGTTTATTTATATATTTTATATATATATAAAATTCGGCCATAAAAAAGAATGAAATTTGCCATTTGCAACAACATGGATAGAGCTAAAGAGTATAATGCTAAGTGAAATAAGTTAGCCAGAGAAAGACAAATGCCATATGATCTCACTCATATGTGGAATTTAAGAAACAAGAAAAAGGGGGAAAAAAAAAAGAGAGTCAAACCAAGAAACAGACTCTTAATTACAGAGAACAAACTGATGGTTACCAGAGGGGAGGTGGGGGGGGGAGAATAGAGGATGGGGATTAAAGAGTACACTTTTCATGATGAAAACATAAAACAAAATTAAAAATTTAATATAATTTTAAAAAGCATAAAATGTGTTCATGATAAGAAAGTATTATTACAGTGATGAATATATCATGTTTTAATATCAAATAATTTAAAAATCATTTTTGAACATTTTTAACTTTTTCAATATTTTAAAAATATTTCAAACATACCAAAAAGTTCAAAAACTAAAATAACAGAGGCCCATATACCTATCACTAAAATTAAACAAATGCAAATACTTTGCTTTAGCGCTCTCTCTGTCTTTATAAAAGCACAATGTTAAAGATAGAACCCCCCACCCCCACCCCCAACCCCTGCCCCTTGTTTCTCTCTCCCTTTCTTTCTGGATGTAACTACTATCCTGAAATGGTATGTATTTTCTTCACAGTAAAAGTACAAAGCTATTGGAAATTTTATTTTTTAAAAATCAAAGTAGAAACTTTTCAAATACAAAGTCTTTTTTAACTTTCTCTTTTTTTGGTGACAGGCTTTTTTCTCAGCTTAAAAAGACCTGATAACTAGGACAGGGGAAAATGTCACAGCACGTCTTTGGCTAAAGGACCTGATTGAGAAGGGGCACAGATTTTAAATTAAATATAACTATCCCAGTCTTTTGTTTGCTCAGTAAAATACGTGTGATCTAGGAATTGAAACTCCTTCCATTTCTTGGTCTTAAAACCACAAAAAAAGCATATCTGAGTACTAGGCACTTCATTTTTCACAGTCTACATAAGTTCTGGATATAGTCACTAACCTCCTTGTCATGGGTGTATAGAAACTTTTCTGCCTGAAGGAAAAAAATATTGATGTTTTTCGTTTTCTAGCAATATACCTCCACCTGTCTGTTCTCTTTGCTTTACCTCCACTCTGCGGGTGTCACAGCAGAGTACACCCCAGAATATAGTGCATTTTACACAACTTGTTACTCTGCAGATTTGGATTTTTTTTTAATTGAAATTTAATTTACATATCATGACATTCCCCTTTTTAAGGTGTACAGTTCAGTAGTTCCAAATATATTCAGAAGGTTGTGCAACTATTATCACTATCTAATTCCAGGACGTTTTCATTCCCCACAAAAGACATCCCATACCCATTAGCAGTTATTCTGTATTTTCTGTCCTCACCCAGCCCTCAGCAACCAGTATCTACCTTCTGTCACTATAGATTTGCCTGTTCTGGACATTTCATCTAAATGGAATTATATAATCTATGACCTTTTGTGATTGGTTTCTTTTAAGGTTCACCCATCTTGTAGCACCTATTAGTACTTCATTCCTTTTTACGACATATATCCATTCCACGGATGTACCACATTTTGTTTAACCTTCTTCCATCAGTTGATTGGCATTTGTGTTGTTTCCACTTTTTGGTTATTATAAGTAATGCTGTAATGAACATTCATGTGCGTGTTTTTGTGTGAACATGTGTTTTCAGTTCTCTTGGCTATATATGCATAGAAGTAGAGTTAAAGAGTCATATGATACTGGTGTGTTTAACTTGTTGAGGAACTGCTAAATAGTTTTCTAAAGTAATTGCACTATTTTACATTTCCACCATCAGTGTTTGAGGGTTCCAATTTCTCCACAGCCTCGTCAACATTTGTTATTATCTGTCTTTTTGATTATAACCATCTGATGGTTGTGAAGTGCTGTCTTATGGTGGTTTTGATTTGCATTTCTCTGATGACTAAGGATATTGAGCATTTTTTCATGTGCTTATTGGTCATTTGTGTATATTCTTTGGAGAAATGTCTATCCAAATCCTCCACTCATTTATTAATTGGGTTGTCTTGTATTATTGAGTGGCAAGAGTTCTTTACTTTAGAAAGTGGATCACTTTCAGATATATGATTTGTAAACATTTCCTCCCATCTTGTTGTTTATCTTTTCACTTTTTGGTAGTGTCTTTTAAAGCAAGAATTTCTAAATTTTGATGAAATCCAGTTGGTCTATTTTTTCTTTGGTTACTTGTGCTTTTGGTGTCGTATCTAGGAAACCATTGCTTTAATTCAAGGACATGAAGATTTAGTTCCCTGTTTTCTTTTAAGATTTTGATAGTTTTAGCTCTTACATTTGGGCCTTTGATCCATTTTGAGTTAATTTTTGTATGTGGTGTGGGATAGGGGTCCAACTACATTCTTTTAAATGTGGATATCAAGTTGTCCTACCATTTGTTAGAAAGCTTATTCTTTCTCCTATTGAATGATCCTGGCACCCTTGTCAAAATCAATTGAGCATAAATATGTAGGTTCATTTCTGGGATCTTTATTTTATTGATCTATATGTTTATCCTTATGCCAATACCACAAAGTCTTCATTACTGTAGCTTTATGGTGAGTTCATAGCTTTGTAATTGGAAAGTATGAGTCCTCCAACTTTGTTATACTTTTTCAAGATTGTTTGGCTATTATGAATTTTAGTTTGTCAGTTTCTGCAAAAAAAAGGCAGCTGAGATTTTGAAAAGGATTGGGAGTGTGCTATAATTGCCACATATTTTCCACGTACTTATAATTTCCACGTATTTGTAAATTTGCCAAATTTCCTTTTGTTATTGATTTCTAATTTACTTCCTTATGGCCAGAGAATATACTTTGTATAATTGCAATCTTTTTACATTTGAGACTTGTTTTATGGCTTAATACATGGCCTATTCTGGAGAATGTTCCATCTGTACTTGAGAAGAATGTTGTGTTCTGCTATTGTTCAATGGAGTGTTTTCTAGATATGTTATGTCTAGTTGGTCTAAAATGTTGTTCAAGGGGCACCTGGGTGGCTCAGTCATTAAGCGTCTGCCTTTGGCTCAGGTCATGATCCCAGGGTCCTGGGATCGAGCCCCGCATAGGGCTCCCTACTCAGTGGGAAGCCTGCTTCTCCCTCTCCCGCTCCCCCTCCTTGTGTTCCCTCTCTTGCTGTGTCTCTCTCTGTCAAATAAATAAATAAAATCTTTAAAAAAAAATGTTGTTCAAGCCTTCTATTTCCTTGCTGATCTTCTGTCTAGTTGTTCTATCCTTTTTTGAAGGTGGAATAATGAAACCTACAACTATTATTTTTGAATTTCTCCCTTCAGTACTGATAGTTTTTGTTCCATGTATTTTGAGCTCTGTTGTTACGGTCACATATATTTATAATTGTACAGATTCAGATCAGGAATGCACCAAACTATGCCAGACAAAACAACTAAATATGGATTCATATAATTTTAAAGATGGAACCCAACTTAGTCTTTCTCTAGCCCTCTTACAGATGAGAAAAAACCAAGATACACAAAGATTAAATGACTTTCCTGAAAGTGATAGAGCTACTAGTTATTATTGCTAGAGGCAGGATTAGAATTAAGATCTCTTGACTCACAATCGGATGCTCATCTCTACTAGAGCCCAGTAGCAGCCAGGAGCTGTTCTTAAAATAGTATATATATGTTACCTTATTACTAACCCTAAAAATGATGTTCAGTGTTAAGGGATAGATGAAAAATTATTTGTCCAGTTTTCCTAAAATAGAAAATTTCATATGTCAATATTAAAAAGTCCTAAACAGAAATATCATGGGGAAGAAATATGGCTAAGTGATGGTAATGAATTTTATGTTCCTAATGGAAAAATCTGAATTTTTAAAACATTAGCCAAAAGACACAACCTATGTCTAAAATAATGGAATGTAATGGAAAAGTAACCAAGGTATTAATTAGCTCTTGCAATCCAGCTGTATTATGTCAAGAAATATTTGAACCTTGGGGTGCCTGGGTGGCTCAGTTGGTTAAGCGACTGCCTTCAGCTCAGGTCATGATCCTGGAGTCCCGGGATCAAGTCCCACATCGGGCTCCCTGCTCAGCAGGGAGTCTGCTTCTCCCTCTGACCTTCCCTCCTCTCATACTCTCTCTCTCTATCTCATTCTCTCTCTCAAATAAATAAATAAAATCTTTAAAAAAAAAAAAAGATATATTTGAACCTTAAAAAAAGTTTTCACCTGTTGTCACCTGTTGACCTGAGTAAATGGTATCATTTTTTTGGTGCTTGTCTGTCTTCAACAGGACTTAAGAAGTAAGATTTTTGGTCTAGCAAAAGCCAACTAATTCAAATTTAGGGATGAGCTTTTCTACTGGGAGAAAAAAAAGACAAAAATAAAGAAAACAGATGTAGCAATAAATTTTGAAGTAGTATTAACTGATTTTTTTCCCAATATGGCTGTGAATCCTTCCTTAAAATTTACTTTGTTTTCAATAGTCTATGATATCAACTAAATGCATTATGATTTGTTACAATTTAAATCACATGTATGCTTCCTTCCCCTTCCTCCTGTTTATTTTCATAGTCACTTAAATATAGTTATTGGCTGAATATGGCTGAGGGTATGTCTTTTTCTATTCTGTAACTTAAATGGCCTCTTTCCCTAGAGGTGTGGATTTAAATTAAAGTCAGTTAGACATTCCATGCATGGTTCATAGTTGTATTTATTTTCTCCAATTATATTTTTTATGCTCTGCTTATTTTTATTCTTAAGCACATAATCCAGATCTGGGTTTTTCAAAGCTCACCAATATCTTTATAGTCTCTTGCTTTTGTGAACTTGCAATTTTTGCGTGAGTGATTTATTTGACATGCCATCGGTCTGCTTCCAGTGATCATTTGTTAAGAACCTGAGTGGACAATAAGAAAGTCCGATAAAGGGCGGCCCTGCGCAGCATGCTCCAGCCAGATGGCAGTGGCCTGGAAGTGGGACGCCGTCTGGGGGAAGAGGAGGAGGGGCCCATGGGGGGAGGCAGCGGTGCCGTAGCCCCAAGTCCTGTTATTGGAGTGCGCCCGGGCTTTTAGCTGGAGGCTGCCTCTGGCGCAAGTGAAGGCCTTCGTGGAGTCGGACCTCAACGTGACCCTCGAGGGACAGGAAGCCATCTTTATTCTGTCACAAGCCTCAGAGACCATTGCAAACGGTGCCTACTGCTGTGCTCAACAAGGAAAGGGGAAAACCCTCTAGAGGAGAGATTTGGATAATGAAATAGAAGCTGTGGATGAATTTGCTTTTCTGGAAGGAACTTTGGCTTGATTGCCGAGTTGGGAAGTTTTGTGAGCCTTCACCTGCATCCTTCAGCTAGCTCTTGTCCTGCAGGCCTCAGCTTTGAAGAACAGAGTATTCGGAATATTATACTTAGATACTTCTCCTGTTCTACCTTCACCTAAGCCAGGATAAGCAGAGATCTCACCTGTTGGCTTTTCTCTACAAGGCCTTCCCGTAGTTGTGTTTTTCCATCTTAGGCTTGGATGCAGCCGCTGCTGTTTGAGGCAGAGGAAAAGAAAATGATTTGTGCAGGCTGCTTAATGAATGATAAAGACCATAATCATAATCAAGGTCTATGATCAATCCCCCCCCCCAAAAAAAAAGAAAACAAGAAAAGAAAAGAAAGTCTAGTAAAACTAGGACTTGTTGGGAAATTTGGCTGAGATTAGATTAATGTGGATAAATAAAGGAATATCCTTCATTTGTTCAACAAATATTAAAAGGACTCCGACTATGTTACCAGATATCATTCAACAGTGAACAAAAGTGATAAAGTTTCTGGCCTAATGGAGCTTACATTCTAGTTATGAAAGAAAGATAATAAAGAAATAAGCAAATATATGGGTCTTATGTTAATTAGTTCTAAGAAGAAAATAAAGCAAGTCAGGGGAATAATATTTAAAAAGAATACATGGTTAGGGAAAGCCTTTCTGACAAGAAGTGATGGATCAGAAGTCTGAATAAGGAAAAAAGTGAGCAATATGGATATCTTGAGATGAAAAAGCCACCTTTTGAGGTAGGAGTGTGCTGGGTGTATTCAGAAGTGATAAGGAAGCCAGTGTGATTGGAGATGGAAGAGGTGAGCCAGCAGATGAAAGCAGAGAGTCAGGTCATTTTGGGCCCTGCACCCCATGATTTCCTTTGAGTTGGGTGAGAGCCTTGGAGGTTTTGAGTAGCAGTGATAAGATGCAACTTAGGCTTTAAAAAGATCACTCTGGCTTTTGTGTGAAAAACACAATGTAGGGGGTCAGGAGTAGAAGCAGAGAGACAAATTAGGAAACTTTTGTATTCCAGGCAAGAGATGAGGGTGGTTTAGACCATGGTGGTGGCAGGATTCCAGAGAAGGGCAGGCAAATACTAGGTACTGTAAGTTTGGGTTGATGAGAGAGCCATGTGACTTTTCTTCTTTTATTTTTGGCTGTGTACAGAATTGATAGGAACAATGTAAAGATTTTTATTAAAATGAACATGGCTATTCATCACCCAGATTAAGAAATACAAATATTGCCAGAACTGGGGTGCCTGGTGGCTCAGTCAGGTAAGTGTCTGCTTTCAGCTCGGGTCATGATCTCAGGGTCCTGGGATCAGGCCCCGTGTGTGTTGGTGTATTGGGCTCCCTGCTGAGCAGGGAGCCTGCTTCTCCCTCTCCTCCCCTGCTTGTGCTCTCTCTCACTATCTCTGTCTCTTTCTCAAATAAATAAATAAATAAAATCTTAAAGAAAAATATTGCCGGAACTTTAAAAGCCTTTGTGATCTTCTCCCCAGTTATACTGTTTCCCTGTTTCCCAGAGGTAACCATTATCCTACTTTTTTAAAAAATATTTTCTCTAATGCTTCCTTATAGATTTATCAGTTATATATTGTATTGCTACACAACACATTGCTTACTATTGGAAAATGGTAAGAAGCACGAACCTAGCTGTGTAGGGAAAGGATAATACTACCATGTTGAGATAGAGGCTTCTGGGAAAAGATGAGTGAACAAAACTGTATGATCACAATCAGGCTGTAGCTTCCCTGAAAGTTTACAAGACCTCTCCTCTGGAGAAGTCTTTGGGCAAGATCTTGAGTGGATCATGGAAGACATTGGGCTGGAATATTGGAATTGGGCCAGTAAGCAGGACTATGTTGTGGGCTAGGTTCTACATGTTTAATAGAAAAAAATGTTTAGTGGTGGGAGTAAGTTGCTCTTTATTTTTTGCTTCTACACTAACCATTGCTGCTATGCTTCCAAGCTTACGTCCAGCTCTCAGGAGCAAATCAAAGCAGAACACTTCCGGGAAGTGAACTGAATGTCTTGAGCCGATTTAGGCTGTGGCACATGGACTGGAGAGCCATAACTTACTCAGATAAAAGTCTGGGCTGTTTCAGCCAGACATTCTCAACTCATGATGAAAAGGAAATATGTGGCAAAGTCCTCAATGTGGGCCTGTAAGACTGTTCCAATCTCAGCTAACTGCTCTCTCTTTCCAGTGTAGCTACCGTCCTGGGACTGTCTCTTCATCATCCTTCTTGAGAGTTCCTTCAATTTTATCCTGTTCCCTGCATCCCATGTTTTTCTGAGGTCTGAGCTTAACTCTACCACTGTTCTTCTTCTTTTAGTCAGTAATCATTTAGGTTAATCAACATCCCATTTTTTAGTGGTATTTATTCCTACTTGTATCTTCATCCTTCCATTTGGGACTACTTTCCTTTTGCCCAAAGAACACCCTTTAGAATTCCTTTGATGCCTGTCTGCTAGTGGTGAACTCTTTTGGTTTTCTTCTTATTTTAAAAATGTCTTTATTTTACCTTTATTCTGCATTGAGAATCAGCAGTAATTAAAAAAAATTTTTTTTTCACATGAACATTTAATTGACCTTTACCTGACTTTCTTTCAGCATTGTTTGGAGCTCTTTGCTTCTGTATGACTGGTTTTTATTTGTGTTTTTGTTTGTTTGTCGTGTGTGTGTGTGTGCGCGTGTGTGCGTGCCACAGTCAGTCATCTGGCTGCACCCAAATGGGAGCATCGGCATCTTTTAATATTTTCACCCTCATTCTCCCTTCTTCACTGGCTGGCCCTGTTGCATAGGAAGGGTTCACCTCCAGATCTTCTGTGCTTTCTGTCCTTCTCTTCTTCTTGCCTTTTGACCTTTTTTCACATTCTCCTCTTCAGAGGTCTTATTTGTCCCTTCAGATCAGACTTGGCACAGTCTCATAGTGAGGCTCTTGACTCCCTCCTTGATTGTTACCCAAATTCTTTTCTAGCTATGCTGCAGGAAACCATTCTGGATAAATCTTTCTCCAAGCCAGACTTGGATCCCGGAAGCCCTGACTTCAGTATAGTTTCTATGTGTATAACTTTTGGTGGGCTCATTCAAAAAATTCAGGTTCTTGTGATGACACATTTAATAGAAAAAGAGACAGAGAGGATCTTGGGATAGATGGGGGAAACTCTCTCACAATTTCTACCTTGGTAGAAATTTAAGCATTACTTAGAACAAATCAAATGAAACTCCCAAACATGTACATGCACATACATACCTTGTTTAAATAGATATGAATTTTATCTGAACTATTTAAGCTATTTTTCTGTATTAGGGATTTAGGGCAGTGTTTTATGATTTTTTAAGTCTGACTAAAAAGAATAAAAAGTCATTCTCAGAATATAGATATGATTATACCTTATAAATTTTATTGGTTCTTTGGAATTAGAAGGTGAGGTGGTAAAGGGAAAGAAGTATCATGAAATAATTTTCAAATTATTACATATAAAATAAAATTTGGTCTAAAACATATATTGTTATTATTGCAAAAATCTATAGATTTATTTGACTGATTGAATACTTTGAAATAAAAGCCAATTTCTTTTTGAGAAAAGCATGCTCCCCAGAAAGTGATTTTTATAACAGTTTGTGAGAAAAAAAAGTTGCAATTCAATTTTGTGGCTCTGATTTTCAGCGTGTTTGAAGGGATTAATTTATTGGCCTGGATCTTACTTTTCCCAGCTATGAAATAGGAAGACTAATTGTTGCAAATATATTATGAGAACCTTAAATGGAAGATAACTATCAAGGTGCAAAGAGTAACCAGACATTTTACTCCATTTGTGTTCATCTGATTTTGAAATTTCTGCTCTTTTTCCAGTCTCATAGAGGAAACACCAGCTGCATAATTCATCCTGTTGTGATAAATTATAAGAAGGGATGTGGAAGTCGGCTCTGAATTTCCTCTTCTTTTGGTGTGTGTAAACCAGTCTTTAATGTTATTGCCCTGTTGTTTTGTGGTTTCCTTTCCTTTACGTCAACTGCATTCGTGTGAAGAGCTTTCTCCAAGATTAAACATTTGCCTCATTGGCAGCATTTCTGAATTTTCATCTGCCAAACTCTTCACACACAGACTACATAAAGCCAGTTTATTTTCTGGCTGAAAACCTGACGATGTCCCAACCACCTCATGACAGAGAAATCGGGCAACTGATGTAAAACAGTAGTGGATATGGAGACGAAATTGTGATGTGTGTGTGTGTGGGGGGGGGGGGGGGATAGAAGAGTACAGAAGGGAAGCTCTTTCTATTAGACAGAAATCCATTTTATCCAATAGTCTGACTTGACAGAAAGATGGTGTCTCAGTGATTATAAGACAGAGATGTGAAAGTCAGGCAAGCCGAGAATAGTAGGTGTGTCCAGCATATTACTCTAGTCCAGAAAGCTGCGCCACTTTTGGAAACTGGAGATGGTCTGTGAATTTGTGAGGTTAGTACTGCAGCTGGGAGGCTGAATCTGTGGGCTCAGTGGTATGTGCAGAATGCGTTTGATCAGTTTCCCCACTTGGGGTTGAAGAAGGGGGCATAAAAAGAGTATGACTGAAATAAGCTGAAAGTAGGAGTTGAGTTCCGGGGAATAAGTCTTAGCTCAAATTTAGATTCTAGAAAATTTTCCTGTTGCAGTCCTTTGCCATGGCAAAAGTTTGACTTTTTGAAAATTTCAAGATATGAAAAGCACACAGAATATTTTAGTACCTCCATAAGCATTTACAAGTCTCCTATTATTCTCTTCCACACACTATCTCCAGGAATCTGACACAAGCTCTGCCATTTGGGGAATATAATATGGAAATAAGCATGATGACGGTCTTAATGACCTTACTGTGTCCTTGACAACCAAGAGACATTAGTCAAAAATGGCTTTGAGAAAGCAGGGATTGGAAACCTTGCTTTTTCTTTTGAAAAAACTTTGGTAGGAGCCTATTTATAAAGCTTATTGTTTTTATTCCCCCTTCCCTCATGAGTTCAAGGACTCCACAAACATTTTCCCTTATAACCTACCCGGGAAGTTAACACAGCCTAATGCCAAGAGTATCCTCAGGGGTGTAGATCTTCATTTCATGGGTGGATCACTAGCCCAAGGTCACCTGGGATGGTGGAGGAGAGACTGGGATCAAGCCACAGCCCAGATTTCAAGTCCTGTGCAAATAACTGTCAGCAGCAATCCTAAAACATGTGGACAGCTGATGCAAGCTCTTACAGGAAAGAAACAAGAGAGCAGTAATACAGCCAGGTACTTTTATTTGTGCAAAGAGGGCTCAAGTAAAGAGGTTGTTTTGTTGGACTCTTGAATTCTTGAACTAGTTGTGCTGGTGCTGCTCGAGTCACTTAGCTGTTCTGTGGCTCACTTTACTCATTCAGCATTGAGCTTGGGGATGCTTGATCTGTCCCTCAAAATAGAGGATTCAAGGAGATGATGTGAAAAGTGAAGTGTAATGTTGGGCATCGGCACCGGATGAAACAAGGGCAACGTAACCAACGATCCCTTCAAAGCAAGTTTGCTTTTCCTAGGCACTCAGTAAAGTTTGTCAAGTGAATGAGCAATTGCAGAATGTTGAAGCAGGAGGCCTCCAGGAAGCAAGGTCCAGAGTAGTAAAGTGACTTAGCCGGCTTTCATAACTTGTTTATGGCAGAGGTCCCTTGTCACGTCCCCGACTCTTGTCCTATTGCTCTTTCTGATATACCACATTGTCTCTCTTAGGCACCACTATGATAGCTTATATATATCCCAGATGCAGAATTAAACAACACTGAATTCTAGCTACAGGTAATATTTTAAAAAATTGAGCTATTTTAAATGTCCTAACCTTTTTTTTCCTATAGCTCTGCCCTCAGAGAAATACTTTAAACACAGGCATGAAGAAACAAACATTTACCGTAAATTAATAATTATTTCCATTTCAAAAAGTTGTGAAATGTTTCTAGAACTCCCCAGGATTGACCCAAGTTGGTTTCTAAGAATATTTTCCTATAATTACAAACATGTAATTAGAGGAGTGGTTGGGAGGATAAAGATTATTTCAAACTTTTCTTCTCTAGTTTGTTCCTAATTAAAAATAATGAAAGGCACAAAATCCCATTCAATGATACAATGTATATTATTTAAAAATATTCATGTAACATTATATTAGCAGGAGTAGGAAATGTAATCTTGTAAATGCAATCAATTCACATTTATCAGAGTTAGGGCTATATAATATTTATTTAATTTTTAATATTTTATGAATTATAGACAGAGGATTTGGAAAGGAATCAAGGAAAAGCTTTATAACCATTTCTGGCCAAACTAGAAGCAAAATGTAATTGAAACATTCAGGAATGTCCATTTTCAGTTAGGCTCTATCTAAACTTAGGAAAGCCAGATAGGGTTTAAACCTATCACTGATAAAAATTTATCTTATTAAATCTCCTTTAGCTCAGTTAATCATATACCAGTTTTGATTCTTGATCATGAGGTGATTTTAAACAGAGTAATAATGGCTCCTTAGTCCTATTCAAACTATGCCCAAGCAGTTGTTTTGTGTTTGATGGGTTAATATCATGTAACACTGGCAAATTAGGAAAACAAGCAATATAAAGAGGCAGAAAATATGTACTTTAGCTGAAAGGTGCCGTGTTCTGTATACAACATAAACACTTATATCTTATTCACTCAAGTACACTTAAGTTTCTTTTGTTGCTAACTAGGAATAATAAAAAATCTTGACCTCCTAAGAAATTTGTTGAGAGTGAGAGAGAGAGACAGAGAGACAGAGAGGGAGGGAGAGGGAGGGACTAATTCAAGTCGGGGGTGGGGGAGCCAAGCTAGAAACATTGGAATTTCTTTGTTTAAAGTTATGAGGGAAAACATACAATAAGACATTTATAACCACCACAACATTGTTCAAAGTATTGCTTCTTGGATGGACCTGACTCAGTCATAAAGGGAGTTCAGCAGGACAACTCCCTTTCTGGTATGGCAAGAACAGAAGGAAAAATAAGCCAATGTTCACAAAAGCACTTCAAAAATGAAGATCATACCATAGTCACATTTATTTAAAAGTATATATATTCGAAGGCCTTTTCAACACAAGTTGAATCTACTAGTGTTCTGCTGTGCTGTTATTGAATCCCATAGTTTGAGAGCTCAGTTGGCAACACATGGGCTTCTAAGGCTCTAGTCTGCCAAGATCAACCCTGTGAAGGGAGCATCTCATCTTTACATTGACTTTCACTTTTCTCTGGAAAACCATGACTAAGCTATAGCACAGTCAGCAGCTCTAGCAGAGGGTGTCTCGATGGTCACCAACTGCTATCACCTAATTGACTGAGGCACTTGGAATCTTTAGGAATGTAGAAGTAGTGGTAAAGGTGAATCTTAGCAACACCTTTGAGACATTTCCATAATTTTCTTGTCACTGCTAGAACCAGATTCCAAAGAGACTAGACATAACTAGTGGTAAAATGGGAGGAGATAATGCCATGTGTTAAATATAGTTCTAAAGGCTCCATTTCCAGATAGAGGGTTTTATATGCCACTGGAGAGTTCTTTGGCGTTCTTTTAAGAAATGACTTGCATACTCAGTGTTTGAGGCACTTGTTTCTGAGCCAATTGAGATCAGTCTTGAAGTCTTCCCATTCCCTGTGCTGCGTAGCTCTCTGATCTTTGATTGAGGATTGAGACAATAATGAAATGGGGTCGATTATGGCATACAGAGCTTGAATGAGAAATAAAGTCAGAGTTTTGCCAGAGCCAAGCATGTAATTGCAAAAGATTGACAGCGAGTCGGTTTTGAGGATACACCAAGATCCTATCACATGCGTGGTCTGCATATTTGGAAGGTAAAGCAAGAATTGATGATATAGGACAGGGAGGCAAATCTAAAGAAAAGAGTAAACACTGAAATTGCTTCTAGGAGTGAGGAACAATTGATAGCAGACACTGTCAGATCTTCTTAAGCTGCTCTAGTTAGATTCCTTAGCAGCAGGTGTTGAAGGAACTAGAAACCCGACCACCAAGGGTTTCTTGTTGTTTATCCTGGTTTTGATGACCTCTAAAACATATACTTAGCATCACAAGCCTCTGTGATACGGATATTTCCTCCTTATTTGTGGAACAAGGGTGTTTTGGTTTGGGTTCCCTCAGACGCTGAAGCACTGAAATTTATGTACAGTTAGTGTGTTGTGAAATGCCAACACATTTGAGAGAGAAGGAAAGCAGGATTAGGCAAAGAAGATGTGGAATTATGACTTTGCAGTAAAAGGCTTGGTTCCTCCTACTGGGAGTTCTGAAGCTGAAGTAGTCCTTAAGAGTTATTCTAAACTGGGGAGAGAATATCAGTTCTGAATAAAAATCAGTCACATGATGCACACACACAAAAAGATTTATATCCCCTATTGTGTAAATTAAAATAACAAAAGTTCAGAGTGGTATAGTAAGTGCCCAAAGTCACACAGCTTCTAAATGGAATGGCTGGAGGCTATTTACTTGTTGTGGCTGAACTCCAGACTCATGGTCACAGCCAGGGAATATATAACCTCTGGCAGAAGGATCCATAATATGGTCTCCCACTGAACACTGACCTAAGAAGTAAAATAAATGTGCCTCTGAGGTTTTTAAAAATTATTGATGTGCATATCTTTTGGTTTTGTAAAAAACAGATAATAGCACATATATTAAAAATTATCTTTTATTGATAAAATTTTCAAACAATTTTCTCTAGCACTAAAATTTTTCTTTCTTACTTATCACTTAATGGTAACATCAGATAAGGCCCTTCTTTGGTCTTATGGTAGCTAATTTTTTCTTAAAAAGAGACCAGAAAACCATCTGAATGTACTAAATATTTTCTTTTATGTAATTATATCAAAATAGTAAACATTGTAGAACTTTTGTATTTTGGTTTTCCACCTACTCCACATAGGATCTTTGTGGATTTGAGTTATGGAGGCCAGAGCACAAATGTAGAATCTGTGGTTCTGAGAGGTTATGAGCTTTGCCTGAGGTTACACGGTCTGTGTGGGTGATCCAGACCTCCTGCACCCCTTTCCGGGATCCTCATTTCCTGTGTGCTCCGTATACACTGCCTCACCCTAAGGAACGTTCCACCATGGCTCCATATCTAGGAAGTAAATGTGTTGTACCATATGAGTCAATGGAAGAACCAGGGCCAGTGCGTTTTTAGCGTGAGAAGAGCAACCAAACCACCGAAAAGAGGCATTGGAACTATTCCCATGAGCTCCTAAGAAAAATAATTGCTCTGGAAAGGGATTAAGACTTTCAGTAGAACTTGTTATCTATTTTCTTTGGATGAACTCTCTGTTATTAGTCAATGTGATCTGGGCTTGGGTACCACATTAGAACCAGTAACAGAAAATATTGATCCTGCAACTTGTGAGAAGCATGAAGCAGGCATGAGTTTATCTCGGTGCTTCCATAAATGGTAACTTTAATTCTAGTTATTTGAAGATTTGTTGATTATTATTACTTGAAAGGGATCCAGCTAAAACAGCATTTGCTTGGATTCTTGGGTCAACTATTTCACTTCTAGTGGCAGAAAATATACTACATAAAAAGATTATGTCTATTTTTCTTAACTTTCCTTTCCTTTTTGGTCACTTGGCCAAAGTGAGGTCCTGGAAAATATTCTCCATATGCTCAAGTGTGGGGGGAAATGTGTGCATGTGTGGGGGGAAGGGGCTGGGAGAGAGAGAGAGACAGAGAGAGAGAGCACGAGCGAATTAGCCACGTCTGAATGTGTTGTAACAGTAAGTGTGGTTTATTCAACAGACCAAACCTTATTGGGAACACCTTTGAGACGGGCTAAGGTTTGGTTTGGAAGGCTTAATAAGTGTTACTCTAGTGATGTGTGTATCACGTAATGAGTGTTACGCAGCGAATCCTTGGGACAGTGGTCAAGGCTGTGGTTATTTCTATGGCAGGGCTCAGACTGTCTCCTCCAGAGAGGTGTGTCACCTAGTGTCAGTGGTTGTGGCACACTGCTTGGGTCTAGGTTCTGGTAGAGCCAAGGTGGTGCCACATTTGTTGGGGACAGTGACCAAAGATGTGCTGCTGCCAGTAATTCAGGTAGACGGTATGAGAGCAGATGGACAGCACATGAAAGGCAGCTGACAATCCCTAAGTTCTGTAGGTGACTCACGGTTACAACTAAAGCAATTTTTGGTAGAGACTGCAATGTCCATGATTATGTACAAAAAGTTGCTGGAGGCTGTCAAGGACTGAGAGTACTGATTTTAATAATTAACCCAGGAAATAGAAATACCAACATTAGAAGTCTTACCTTTTGACAAATGAAATCATTTCAAAGAGAATTACTAGGGCCTGGGGCTTGAGGCCACAGAAGAATTTCAGGGCCGAATCAGATAATTGTACTGTAGGTGGTAGTACCAAAAAATTTTTAAATATCCATAAACTTGATTGAACAGTTGCTTCTAGTAATTTATACAAAATAAGTAATTAAGAATATGTGCAAGCAACTACAAGAATTGTTTTTGGAACTTGTTCTTCTAAGTTAAAAATTGGAAGAAAGTGTTAAAATCAGGAATTTGTTAGATTATTATAAATCCATGTAATAGAATCACATTTAGTCATTAAATATGATGAGTTATATAAAAAATATATATGTAAATACATATTTACATATAAATGTAAATATATATTATTTTGAAACATTTAAAACGCATAGAAAAATTGAAAGAATAGTGCAATGAATATCTGTTAACAACTTGCTGTACTCTCCCTTTTTCTCTCCTTTTTGCTAACCTTCTGAAAGTAGGCTATCAATATTATGACATTTCACCTTTTAATGCTTCGTCTGCATGCTTCTCCCAAGAGGAAGAGTATTCTCTTTAATAACACCATTACCACAACCCAAAAGATTATCACTAATTCAGTAACATCATTCACAAACTTACTTAAATTGTCCTAAAAGATTCTTTATTATTCTTTTTTTTCTGATCCAAATTCCAATGAAGTTTCATTCATAGCTTTGGCTATTATATATTTTTACTTCCCCTCAATCTAGAACACTGTTCCCTGTCTTCCCATGGCATCGAATCTTTTGAAAAGTCCAGACCAGCCTTCTTACAGAATGCCCTACCTTCTGGATTAATCTATTTTTTCAGGATTAAATTCAGGTTAAAAATTTTAGGCAAGAACACTTTATAGGTGATGTGTATACCTCCCACTACATTGTATCATGAGGCGTAAAATATCTGGTAATCACATTATTGGCAAAGCCACACTTAACTGGGAAGTGCCTTTATTTTAAAGGCACGTTTTCCCCTTTATAATAACATAGGCTCATATTTTGAAGTGTAGTTGTATGTTTATCAAAATGGAAAGATGTTCATGCTCTATTAAGTATAAAGAGAAAATTAGGAACTGTAAAGGATCTTAATTTTGTCAAAAAGATTTTACACACACACACACACACACACACAGGGTAATGTCTAAGATACATATCCCAAGGCAGAGGACATATATCCCAAGGCATTTATAGTACTTACGTCAAAGTCATATGACTATGGGTGATTTTTATTTTTCTCTTTTTTATTTGATTGTTTTAAATAATGACTACATGTAATTTGTATAATTTTAGAAGTTAATAAAATGGATTGAATGCAACTGTTTTACAGCCTATTTTAAATAGGCGAACATAGTATATGTATTCTCCCTTTACTCCTTCCTGTTTTGGTGACACACATATGTTGTCTGCATAGTTAGAGCTATTTTTATTGTTATTATAGTGGATCCTACTGGGCATATTTCTCTAGAAAGGAACAATTAATTCAAGGACAGAATTCTCACACTTCTCTCCAGAATCTCAACTTGTATATTTTAATCAGTACCCTGTACTTAATGAGTAAAGTATGCTTTTTTTGGTAATTTAAAATGAAATATCACAGAATTTAAGGCACCTGTTTATTTCTTGCTCCAGGATAGTGTAAGAATGCTGTGATTCTGGACAGCGTTTATGAACTTTTTTCTCCAAAGTGACCTATATGGTTGTGGTCTAAGGTCACCTACCCTTTTTGCAGATGTCCTCTGGCTACTTCAGTAAGGAAGTAAACTTTACTCAGCATGGGTCACAGGGATCTGGTGAGTCAAGGAGAGGGGAACCTAGGCTCATCTTGTCTGCTGACTCATAAGTGTACACCAGGTGGTAGGGCCACCAAAGACCAGAGGCTTAGGTCTCTGCGGCAAGGCTCGGAAACCATCTTGGCTAAATGACAGAGTTGAAGACGGCCAGATCACAGCGTCCTGCCGCCTTTGTTATGGATACGTAGCCTGTTGTTGATGGAAGCAAAGGCCGCCACTGGCCTTCCATGGAAGCTGACCAGGCAAGAGGCAATGATGTTGGGTTTGCTCCTTGGGGAAATCTTCCTTTCATCCCTGGGAAGGCAGACAAGCTGGTGCAAAAGGAAACCCACACCTAGTAACTGATACACAGCAGTGACGTCCCTGTGAAGCGATCTGCAGAACGGGGCTAGATGGAATTCTGCATTCCATTAACTGTAAGCAGGATGTGAGGGATTAAAAGGGAGTTGGAGTGGGCCGCACGAGGCTAAAAATTATCTACTGGAGTCACTGATATTTTCCAGTGCAAACAAAAAGAACACCCTTTGCAAGAGTAAATCCTCTGGAATAATATTTCTGGGGAATATAAGACTGGCTCCAAGCAAAACTGGTGAGTGGGTAGTGTGATTTTATAGCACACTACCCCTATTTCAATGCCTGTCTCCACCAACCCTGGCACCCCATTTTTCTTACTGCTATATTCCTTTCCTTTGAAGGTTCTGCTCTCTATATTATACCTTTGAATTCAGGGAGTAAACACACTTTGATGGTGGAGCTGAACTGGGTTCAAGTTTCAATTCTGCTCTCTATATTATACCTTTGAATTCAGGGAGTAAACACACTTTGATGGTGGAGCTGAACTGGGTTCAAGTTTCAATTCCATTACACTCTGGTTATATGAATATGGCAGACCTCTTAACTTTTATGAGCCTCAGTTTTATCATCTTTATGTGGGAGTTATAATCCAATATTTAACATAGGTCTTAGTACATAGTCAGGGAAGGAAAGAAGATGGGAACTGATCCTTGCTGGGCATCTCTTGTGTGCCAGAATCTGGGCTGGGCTAAGTTGTGTAGCAGGGGTCTCAGCTTGAGCCCAGGCTGTAGTAACCATTTGGGATCTATAATGTCTAGGCATGTTTGGTGACCCTGGCAAAGGTCACCTGGCAAATGACCTGCCAAAATGGACCTTCCAGAAGATTGAGGGAACTGAGGAGCATCCCGGATGAGAACTTATCATTGAAGGAAAAAGAAGGTCTCCAGACAACTTGGTTCTAAAACACATTATTAGCAGGGCAGAGTTGACACTAATGGAGAAAGTGTGGGTAGTTCATATCCAAGATGGCCATATCGATCTTTTCCCTTTGTATATGTGAATTCCCCTGTTAAGAGGTGGAATCTACTTCTCCCATCCCCTTGATACTGGATTGACCTTAGTGACTTGCTTGATAAATAAAATATGGCACAAATGATATTCAGAGATTTCTGAGGCTCAGTCATAAGAAGCCTTGCAGCTTACATTTGGGACATCTGGAATGATCTTTCTTGCAACTCTAAGCTACTTAAGAAGCACATTTCAAGACCATCATTCATGAAAAGTCCAAGCCACATGGAGAGGTCCTGGAGACACCATGTGGAGAGAGACCAAGGAGAACGGAGGCAGCAGGCATTTGAGTGAAGTATCATCATAGGAGTCTTGATTCCCAGCTCCCCCATGAGGATGCCATGGGGATCAGAGATGAACCACCCAGCCAAGCTCTCTCCACAAAACTCTGAGCATAAATGTGATGGATGTTTTAAGTAACTGACTGTAAAAGGAAGAGAAGACTCTGCGTGTGTGTGTGTGTGTGTGTGTGTGTGTGCATGTGTGTGCTTCAAGTGTTCTAGAAAACAAATTTGAAAGCTATTACATAAAATAAAAGAAGTTTTAAAAGCTATTTCTGTGAAATAATGTAGAAAAACTATGGGTGGGAATGAGAATATGGTTAAGTTGGGCTATCATGGGAGAGGACAAGTGGACTGTTGGTTAGCCAGCTATGAACATTTTGACCATGCTTAGGGTTTCATGGGGAAAAAATTTCAAATTAAGACATGGAGCAGGTGGTATCTTGGGAGGCTTATGAATAAGGTTCCATAGATCCCCTTAGTCAGTTCAAATCAAGAATGCTTTGAGAGAACGTAGCCCCTTCACATCCAGAATTGGCCCTGGCATTCCAACTTATATTGGAATGGGGTTATATTGATGTGGGTTCAGTATATGGATGCAAAGGGGCTCTGGGGCAATAGAAAAACTCTTTATAACCTATGACTTACTTAATTTGTTCAGAACAAGTGCTTCTTTACTATGTAGGAGACCCAGCTGAATGGGAGGTCTCCTTATAAGGGAGTTAAAATGAAAATAAAAACCATATGAAAAGAATTGAGTATAAAGAAAGGCTTCAGGTCCTCTGGACCAAGAACCTGGTCCCTGGGTAAAAGACCCAGGATGCCACCTTAGCCGTGCCGTGGACTAGACAGAGACATGCAAGGCCACAGCCCCCCTGTGGCGTGTGAGAGAGCTTGCTTACTGACAGCACACAGACTGTGCTAGCTAGCTCTGCCACATCCTGGGAGGGCTGTGGTCCCGTAGTTCAGGAAAGGCACTCTTGGCAAACTGCACTCCTGTTTAAGGATTGAGGGACTCACCGAGTGATAATTCAGCTGCAGTGCTGGAAGTACAAGGGAGTCGATGTGTTGAGTGTCTGCAGATAGAGTGATACGTTTATTCCAGGGGTTGTGGAGAGGTTATCACGGCTCTACTATATTACAAGTTTACGTCAGGTACTTTTCAAGGAAACTTTCTCTTGCTAGCTGGTTTAGGTGTGGAGATAGACAAGTTCTTTTGGCAGTAGGTGGATACAAGGACGTAATTATTTACTGCATTTCTTATATTCCACCATGCCTTACCCTTGGGCATGGTATGCATTCAATCACTCTCTTCTTATTAGCCATGAAAATATTTATAATCATTCTTCGTTGGGAGAGTCATTGTGTGCTCTTTTTCTGTGATTTTAGTTTTTTGAAAATTGCTTTTCACTAACTTAAAAACAATATGTTTACAGGCTCCAGGTTGTCTGTCCACTTGTGAGTGGGGTCTTGGGTCAGGTCACTCAGATTCTCACAGGATTCATTACTCACCTACATTGTGGTCTGCAATGCACACCATACGCCAGTTGGAGGTAACTATATAGCAAGCTTTTGTCTGCAATGAAGGAGCAGGAAATCAAAGGTAACAACTACTTCCTGACAAATTCAGCTCTCTCTGTCTCATTGAGTAGATGTTCGTTTGATTACTTAAACATAGAGGGGAAAAACAGGTTCCAACCTCTGTGGGCAAGCGTCAGCTAAGGCGCCATATGAACCCTTGTGGGGCCACATGTCAGGCCTTGTTTTCACCCAAGTTCATTGAAGTGTAAGAGAAACTTTCTATAGGAAATTCCTAATTGAATATGCTTATTGTCAGAACATGCAGGGGATTTTGTTAACAATCACCATGCAAAATGGCAGGGGCAGGGGGAGCAGTCCAAACTGGATTTCCCCTTTATGCTTAGTGTCCTTGAGATCAGAATGAGACCCAGGGCAAGCTCGATCACACCTTTTACACTTGTTTGAACAGAAGATTTTGCATCTACCTGGATGGGAAGCATGGCTGGTCAGGTCTGCAAAGCCCAACGTACTGTGCAAAGGCAGCAGGCATTCTGCTCTCGTACCCCTCTAGAAAAGCAGGTAAAATATCTACATTGGGACATAGGGAGACCAAGGCTTCATATAAAAGGGAGATGGGTAACTACGTGGACATCACTTAGTTTCGAGTAAAGAAAATAAGAAACCAGTAATTCAGGAGAGGTGCATGAGACAGCACAAGAGATCTGAATTAACTGGGTGAAGGTCTACACTCCAACTCCTTATAACTGACATCTTTTATTCTGGTATGTTCCAAACAAACTTAAGGAAGGACAAAAATTATTCTTTGGAAGGAAAGGTGTGGAAGGAGTTGGAAGACAAAGAAGAATGGAAAGGGAACAGGAATTTACAATGAAATCTCCTTTCTGTCCAAGACTTAGAAATAGAGGGTATGTAGAAGTCATACCCAATCCGTCTACCCATCCATCCTTCTTACATCTGTCCATGGAGGAAAGAGACAAAGGGAGACTACGGCCTGCTGCCACACACCACCCTTTGAAAGTGGTTTGCTGATTTTAATGCTTCCCAGATGGATGCTTCAGGAAATTCTACATGGTGCCCTCAAAATGTAGCATTTCAGTTGTTAGAAGTGGGACGGAAGAAGCAGGGCATTTGGTCTAAGAGCCAATGTCTAAAACTAACAACCCCTTTGTTGTTGTGAAGCTATGAGGAGAAGCCAAGAGTCAAGGGGTAAAGGGACACAGCTTTCCTTCTCCTTTAATGCCTGGACTGGGGACACATTTGGTAAAGCCCAGTGGGGAAACATATCTCTGTGAATGTTGTAGGGATGAATAGAGAACTTTTGTCTCAGGATGTCAGTCTAGCACCTTCCATCAGAATTAAGTTCACTCAAAAATTTAAAGCACCCCACCCCCTACAACCATTCCTACATCCCTGAAGGATTATATTACTGTAATCAAAGTCACTCCAGATAGAAAAGGCCTTGCAGGTTATCCAGTTCATCCTCTGTTAGTGCAGACTCTCTTCCTTCAGCATAGCTGTTGCTGTTTTGCTCTGTCTGGTTTCCAGTGTTCCGAGTGAGGGAGCTTCCCACCCTTCCCTGGGGAGGGCATTCTCGAATCCAGCAGTTCTCACCGCCAGGAAGTCTTGTCTGATACTCATCTTGAGTTTTCCTTCTTCAGCTGTATCCCATTACCACCAGGCCCTGCCTTTGTACCAAGGCTCCGTCCCGGTGGCTGCATGCTGCTTCCCACTTCCACGACTACCCCTATTAAAACCACTTCTGTGTTGTTCACTCTCCTTTACACATCCTGTCCTCGGTTCTGGAGACTGCAAGTTCACTTTTTGAGATTCATGTTACCATATTTCGTTTGCACTCTTCCTCATACGTGAACACAGAAGTCTAATTTTAATAAGAAAGTGGGGGGGGTAAAAATTTGTTTCTTGAGAAATTTTTGTAAATTTGGAACTTTAGAAATTCTTATTTTACCCCCAGACTAATTATTGAGCTCTTGTGTATTTCCTCAATGGGCTTAACCTTCATAGGTCAACTCTGTGATATACTTGACAAATTCAGGTCTGTGCATAAATGGGAGGAAGATAAATGTAGTAAAGAAAGATACATGTTCTTAAGCAACAAGATGAAAAGTCAACTTTAAGGGAAGATCCTGCAGAATCATCTGCTGTGTGGCTTTATTAGGTTGTGTGTTGTCAGGGATCTTGACGTAAATGTCCTTTCTGTCATTAGCAGAGGGGACTCAGGTCTATTTGGCTCATCTCACAGGCTAGGTGGTTGCATGTTGATGACACGCTGAGCTCGGAGCAACCAAGGACAACTCCAGCTTCCTGAGTCTTCCCAGGTCATCCCAGGTGGACTCTCTAATTGGACAGGTCCTATACACTACATCTGATGTGGAGAAAAATCTCCTTTTGAGGAGAGAGAATGTTAGAAGACATGGCAAGTCTGGCAATATTTTTATTAAAAGTCTAGACTCTGGAGGCAGACTGGTAGTGTTCAGATCTCTGTTATTGCTGTCTGAACTCGGGCAAGTTACTTAATCTCTCTTATACTCATTTTTCACATCTGTAAAAGGGACTATTAGTCGTAGATTATCTCGTAAGAATATGGCGAGAATTGAGGTAATGCTCATAAGTTATACCACAGTATTTGGCACATAGTAGACACTCATAACATGCCCAAAATTTACCTAGAACATCTTCTTGAAAGTTGAAAAAGGCTTTGCCAAATTTATGTATAAAGGTGCTCATTGCAACGTTGATTATAATGGGATAAAGAAATTGGAAATAACCAACATATCCAACAATAGGGCATCAAAATCTGGAAAATTTTATTAAGAAGCAATTTAAGTTCATTTAGAAGAGAGGAGTACAAGGCTGTATAGTGGGATCCCAGTTTCATATTTATACATATACTCTATGCAAATATGTAATATATATGCATCAAAAAAGACTAAATGTAAATGCATCAAAATGTTTTTTTTTTAAGTTTTAATTTTAATTCCAGTTAGTTAACATACAGTGTTATATTAGTTTCAGGTGTACAATGTAGTGATTCAACACTTCCATACATCACCTGGTGCTCATCACAAGTACACTCCTTAGTCCCCATCACCTATTTATTTATTTTGAAATTTAATATAATTCTTTTTTGAGAGAGAGCTTATGTGTGAGGATGGGGAGGGGCAGAGGGAGAGAAAATCTTTAACAGTCTCCATGCCCAGCAAGCCCGATGCGGGGCTTGATCTCACAACCCTGAGATCCTGACCTGAGCCAAAACCGAGTCCAATGCTTAACTGACTGAGCCACTCAGGTGCCCCCCCATCACCTATTTAACCCTTCTCCCCACCTTTCTCCCCTCTGGTAACCAGCTTGTTCTCTATAATTATGAGTCTATTTCTTGCTTTGTCTCTTTCTCCCTCTTTTTTGCCTTTGCTTGTTTGTTTTGTTTCTTAAGTTCCACATATGAGTGAAATCAATGGTATTTGTTTTTCTCTAATTGACTTATTTTGCTTAGTCTTATACTCTCTATACTCTCTAGCTCCATCCATGTCATTGCAAATGGCAAGATTTCATTCTTTTTTTATGGCTGAATAATATTCCATTGCATATATATATATGTATATATGTATATATATATATATACACACACACACATACCACATCTTCTTTATCCATTCATCAATCAATGGACATTTGGGCTGCTTCCATAATTTGGCTATTTTAAATAATGTTGCCATAAACATAGGGGCACATGTATCCCTTTACATTTGTGTTTTTGTATTCTTTGGGTAAATACCCAGTAGTGCAATTGTTGGATTGTAGGGTAGTTTTATTTTTAACTTTTTTAGGACACTCCATACTGTTTTCCACATGGCTGGATAAATGCACCAAAATGTTAACAGTGGCGCTCTCTAAGTGTGGTGTAACTATGGCTGATACTTTTTCTATTACTAGCAGGTATTAGTTTTATTTTGCCATTTCCAGAGATGGAATGGGGAGATAAGGTCTCTATGAAATAACCTATATAATTTATGTTTTGAATATGTTTTAGAGCAATAATTCTCCTTTGTCTAAGCCTTTGCAAAGCCATGCTGCTCCATATTCAGCATCCAGATTACTTTCATATTCAGCAAAAAGGAGATGTGAAAAAATGATGTAATTTGCAAATAGTGTCTTGTCGGCTGTTAAACTATGACTCATCGGAGGTGGGCAGGACAGCCCAGGGGTTGCCTCACAATTCATTGCTGGTTCCCTGCCTCTGAGCCCTCCCCAGTCTCTGTTCTTGGCTCACTCTGAGTCACCTTCCTGTTCAGGGCAGACCTTTTCACCCCCTCCACAGAAGAAAGATTATTTTTGACTTTTAAATCAACAGATGTGAATTTGAATTCTAGCATCGACACTAAGAGTTTCATGTTCTTGAGCATGGGGACAGAAAAAAGCAGCGTCCTTATTTATAGAGTACTTATAGAGTATACCAGGATGCATTACTCATGGAAGGTAAACTAGAGACCAAGCAGCTGTGTATGGTGGGATAGTGACACGTTCCGCCTTCTCACTTCACATCCTATGCTCTTTTCTCTACATCTAGCACTTGGCTTCTTATGGATCAGGTTTTGTGTTTGTTTTGTTTTGTCTACAAGGGGAGGGTAATAATGAGGGGATTAAGTGAGGTAGCCTACTTGGGAGTGCATGGATCATGATTCATGCCCAATTTGAATGGTGCAATGGTGATCTTGGATGAAGAATTTGAAAGGGGCTGACTTAGAGCCAGGAACAGATCTTCAGGGACCTAATTCCTAGGCTGGTACTCTCTTTACCAATATCCATGCTGCCCATGCATGCACATTCGTGCACACGTACGCACACACACACACACACACACACACACACCCTGATATATACTGTAGTTACTTCTGTGAAAGAAAGAAAGGCAGTGTCCTTTCTTTTCAAAGTAGTATGTCATTCAGGTCAAAAGGAATTTCTGACCCAGATAAAGTTTTTTTCCCCATAGTCTATCCTATTCTGTGTTCAGAGTCATATCATGGAAGATATTTTTAAGTGAAAGAATTGACTGGGATACTGATAGATTCATAAGTGAAACCATATGCCAAATTACTTCTCATGAGCTACAATTTAAACTCCTTCTGATGTGTTTTTCAGTCTTTGTCTTGTTAGACATATTTATCCACATAAACAGAATGGTGAGGTGCTGGGCCTTTTCTAGATTTTGCCAAGCCCTCAGAATATCAACTGCATGCTCAAAGAAACTAAAGCCCAGCGATATGCTTACTGCAGCATCAAGGTAGGTGACGACACCTCTTGAGACACTGTGCCTTGGGCTACAGTTAGCAATAGTTTCATGTTCTTAGCTCAGAATAGGAGATATTTGACAAATTATGTTTTGCAAATAGGTTTTTGACATATCTGAGATGCCATGTCTGAGATAGCCTATAGTGGTAATATTTATATTATGGACAATATCACTTTCCTTGTTTTTTTAAAATTATAATCCCTTTTCCTGCCAAGCCCAAGATAGCTGAAGGAGTGCTTCTGGCTCCTGGGGTGGCTAAATGCTGCAATATGCTTGTGTCTGCTCCCCTGACCTTGGGAACACAAAGTAGGCTTCTAAAGATTCCACTGTTTGCTGCAAGCCTCACGCTGGGCCCCTGCTGTAGACCACATTTTGAATGTTTTTATAATGATTTTTCAACTACTTCCTTGAAAAAAAAAGTTCATTTCTGAAATCATCTGTTGGTAATTAGGGTGACCAGCTACTTGTCTCCTATTCTAAGGCCTAGATCAGGATTTACCTGCAGTGGTGTTCAAAGTCACCTTTGTATCGGAGAGGAGAATAGGTTCATTGCAAGAGTTTGGGAATCACTTAGATTCTACAGTCTGGAGAGTCTTGGTCAATACATGGTAAAGTTGCTGATAAAGATGATAACTGGAATTTGTAAAGTGGTTTATAGTTACAAAGCAACTCAAGGATACTAATTTTTTTTTTTTAAGATTTTTTATTTATTTATCTGAGAGAGAGAATGGAAGACAGAGAGCATGAGAGGGGGAGGATCAGAGGGAGAAGCAGACTCCCCGCTGAGCAGGGAGCCCGATGCGGGACTCGATCCCGGGACTCCAGGATCATGACCTGAGCCGAAGGCAGTTGCTTAACCAACTGAGCCACCCAGGCGCCCCTCAAGGATATTAATTTATTGGACGGAAATTCTATTTATCCAACAGAATTTCCTATTAAATTCCTATTAAATCCTGTTTATCCAAGAGAATTTCCTAGGGATCTACTATATGCTAGGTACTCAGGATTTAAATATTAGTAAGACATGGTGCTACTCTCAGAAAGTTTATAGGGAAGTAAATTACAGTAATTTATTTGGTCATCACAATAACCGGTGATGTAGGATTTATTTTTCTTGAATATGTTTATTTAGGCTGGGAGAAGTTAAGTTTACATCAATATTTCCACATTCAGAAGGGGCAGTGCTGGTCCTCAAACCTAGTCTTCTTTGCTCCAAACTCTTGCTCTTACCAAAGTGCATGAGCTCTGGACATAGATGTCTGCATTCTCCTTCTGAGCTCTGCCACTAGCTAGCTGGGAGACTTTGCGAAAGATCCTTAGCCTCCTTTAGCTTTTGCTCCCCATCTGTAAAATCACTCCTCCCAGCGTGATTGTGAGGATGAAATGAGATAAGCATGAGAAGCACTTAGCACAGTGCCTGGCACACAGTCAGTCTCAACAAATGCTCCCTATGATAGGAATATCAAGAAGGATTATGATTCTAGCTACAGCATGAAGCTTGCCCGTTACACGTTTTTATAAGATCCTTGAGAAAAATGTCATGTTTACAGAAGTGTGGTTGACACAAGGAGGTTATGACAGTTTCCATATTTTTGCTAGGGATGATGGCAATGTATATATTGGATCATTTATTCAATAATGAATATTTATTAAACACATATTTTGTGCTGGACACAGATCTCAGTGCTAGAAGCTAATGTTCTAGGAGCTATTTAATTTTCAGAATAATCTCTTGAGAGATGATTATCAATATCTGCATTTTACATGTGAAGGAAATGAGACTTGGAGAGTTATAAATTATATATAACATAACTATACATGTATAATCTATAACATATAGTTATAATATTATAATATATTATTTATATAATAATTATTTATCTAATTATATATTATATAATATATAAGTATATAATACATAACAATATTATATAATATATAATGTGTATTATAATATTATATTATATAATTTGCCTACAGTCACCTGGTTGGTAAATGGCAGAGTCAGGATGCTAATTCCGGCCCTCTGCTCCACGTTCAGTGTGCTGCTTCTATTCCTATCTTCTATTCCTAACAAGAGTGCAGATTCATTCCAGAATCTTCTTTCCTTTCATTGAGGAAGCAATAGATGTTACCATAGAACACCATGTATGTTAGGCAAATCTAAAATTTTAGGTTACCATAATTATAATTTATTCAGAAATTTAAAAATTTGTAAAAGGTAACAGGTTAAGATGAAAGGTTATTTGCTAGATTCCCCCTATTTCCAAATAGGTCCATTCTATAGACAGGTAGATATTTATCCTTATTATCACCAGAAGAGAACTCATAACCATTCTGTTCCCTCACAACCAATTTCACTGCACAGAAATCCCTTTTTCTTGTCCAGTATGAATATCGAACACAAACTTGAGCAGTCACAGACTAATGCGGGGTTTTTACATAGCACTCAATACCTGTTATCACTGAATTAAATTCACATTCTAAAAGCAGTGAGATTAAATATCAGCTGAGCTACTCTCTTCTCATAATATTGTCGTTTATATATAATACTTGAAGAGGGCTATTTAATCCAGATTAGTTCTCCTTTCTTTTGGTAAATGAATTGTAAATTCCATACCATTTTCTTTTGGGTATTATTATTATTATACTCTTTAAATTTATTATTATAATATTTAATATTTTAAATTATTAAATTTGAAATTCAGCACCAGTCACATACCTAAGATGCTTAATTTCAGATTCGGGGTTTCAAATAGAATGGCTCCCTATCTAGACCTGCACTTCCTCCCTCCTAGCTTGGGGTAGGAGAGTCCTAGAAGCTATTCATAGGGAAACTGTAGGCTTGCCCAATACATTTGGCGTTGGGGGCTTGAGAGCCAACAGATACAGTACAGGGTAAACTTTAAACACCTCTAAGAATCAGAATCTAGCCATAAGATCACCTGGAGCTTAGGCTTGCTACATGATCCATTCATTCATATTTATATTTACCTATCTAATCTTTTCTACAGAGCACCTTGAAGACCTGTAGCCAATCTACCCACTCATCATTTAGTACTGGCAGTGAGTTCCAGATAAATGTATTAGGATCATCATTAATTTCCTGTGGTTGTTTTGAATCTTAAAACTGAATTCTAATCTTCAAAATTAGCTGAATTTAAGCAGCATAGTTTTTTTTCTGTTACCCATTTCACTGATCAGTATTTCTGATTGTTCAGAGAGGCAGACCCCCTACAGGATATCAATCAGTGTACACTGGTCTTTTACAGCTTCCCCACCTGTGGATACGGATGGGTTGTAATAACATCACAGCTCAGGTTTTGCTGGCTCTGTTCTTCATGTGCTGATGTACATCTCCTCTTTCTCCCCCTAATGCTTGTTCGAGTCCTGGGGGTATTGCACATGAATTTACCATAATCTCTGTCCCAGCTCTTTCCAGGTTCCACTCCTACTCCACTTGGCGTCATTTTTGAAACTCTGAATCCCTAAAGTGACCAGGTGTGGAGTGACTTCCGGTGAAGGGGAAGAATGCTGGGTTATATGTGGTGTGAGGAGTCTTAAAGCAACCCGTTCGGTGATCCAAGGTTTCACTGAGTTTTTAGAGAAAGAACTCTCACCCCTCTACTTACAACCCTCTTGCTTTCAGGATTGGGGACAGTGGGTACCGGGCTGGCAGGGAAACTGTAAGAGAGTGACAGAAATGTCAGAACCATCCCTCCCCTCAACCTGCCTCTCCTCTCAGGTTGTGTGCTCCCAGGAGACACCTCAGGCCACGGGCAAATGGCTTCAAAGAGTCTTTCCTCACCACTTGGCCACACATACTCAAATGTACCTGAATCCTGCTTAGACTCCTGCTCTGATCTTGACTACATGGTCCCAAATGGACAATAAACCATTTATAACTACTTCTAGGGAAAACCACTTACCTGTAATATTAGCCATCTAAAACTGCTCGCATGTGAATGAGATGATAACCTCTGTGGGGGCAGAGAAATGGAACTAAGCTATTTCTGAACTTCAGGATGATGAACTAATGATAGAAAGTGGATTATTCCACATTCAGCATAAATGAGACTTCTACTTAATGAAATGCCATGTATTGTTACACAGATGAACACAGGAAATAGAGCAGGCTAACCCTATGCTCTGATATCTATTATACCCCATGTCTGTACTTTTCAAAGGGCAATTAAGAAAATATTAAATGTGATGTAAAGTAATGGAGGCTGTTTCTCACAAACACTATTTCTCCCTCTCAGTGACTTCTTTTGGGAGATGATCATGAACAAACATAGACTTGATACCCTTGTCCATATGGGCTGAGCAGATTGGGATGAGTGTCAGGTTGTTCTGGGAGTGAGTGGATGGAAGTGGATGGAAGGGACAGCTGCCCTTGATGAGCAGAACTGAAATCATCACTCAGGCAATCACCAGTGAAAGCTCTGGGTGAATGCTCCTAAAATCCAAGTATCCATTTAAAAATTAATTGCATTTGACATTGGAAACACACATCATGGATCTCATGTGGATGGCTTTCCTTTGAGGTCTACAGTGTTCCCTGCTGTGCTGCAGATGTGTTCAGGCCCTTGTAACTGCAAAATGTAATTGGGATGATCCAAATCTTTACAGTGGGATGATGAGAACCAATCATCAGAAATCAGGAAACGGGATGAATCTAAAAGTTCCATGGTGTGGGGAGGCTCAATTAATTTCCCCTAAAGTGTCTAACACACAATTAGTCCCAAACACACTCTCACTTTGATGGTAGCCATCATAGTCATCTGTCGCAATGTGGAGGATTATTCTGGGTTAAAGTGCTGATTTTCCCTATGAGCCTTCTTTGGGGAATACTAGGTTCATATAATCCTTGCTCTGTTTCTTTGCCTTTTCATCTTACTTTTTAAAGTTTATAGGTTCAGTACTTAAGAACTGCAAGTTTAATCCTGGGAGTAAAGATTGAAATTTGAGGCTTGCTGTTTTGTATGTGCTGGTGGACTAGTATTTCTTTTTAAAATTTTTTTAAAATTTAATATTTTCCCAGCTGTATGAAGACATAGTTGAAATTCTGTGTTTTCCATGACATTTTTGGAATTTCTGGGTTGCTACTTCTCCTTATGTTGACCCTCTGGCATCATATCACTGGAAGAGGAGTTGGGGACTCTTTACTCTTTGTCTGTCATCTTGTCAGACAGTCTGTTCTATTTCCCCAAGGCAGCCCAGTATCATTTGGCTACCACACCTGTCACCTGACCACTCTTCTGCTGTGTGTTTTAACATTATTGGACTTTGTGTGTGTCTATTTTTAAAAAAGATTTTATTTATTTTTGAGAGAGAGAGAGAGAGCGAGCATGAGCAGGGGTGGGGAGTGGCAGAGGGGGAAGCAGACTCCCTGCTAAGCAGGGAGCCCGATGCAGGGCTGGATCCCAGGACCCTGGGGTCATGACTTGAGCCAAAGGCAGATGCTTAACCGACTGAGCCACCCAGACACTCTATTTTTGGCTATTTTTGCTGAATCTTTGTTGCATACTGTGAGCAGGTTTTTTTTGGTTAATGTTGAAAATTTAGCAGACTGCAGTCCCAAAATATCTCTTTGTGTTAAATGAGATGAGAAAATTAGCTGTAGTTTTACTTATTGATGATCCTATGTGGGTCTGAAAACTCAGTGTTCAGTGAATTTTGGGAAGTTTTGTAAAGGTAAAATGAATTCCCTTACCTTTTTCTTAGGATGGTCACACTATTCTTCTTGAGGACAGTGCATAGGAACAATTAGTGATTTAGTTATTTGGGCAAAGTAAAATTCTGCATCTATCCATAAACTCTGGTTTCTTTTGTATTTGGTGTAATGGAGGCTTACACATCGATTTGGTTAAACACCCAGTCAATAATCCAATATTAAAATCTTTGTAAAATAATGGAAGAAAGAAAAAGAAAGAAAGAAAGAAAGAAAGAAAGAAAGAAAGAAAGAAAGAAAGAAAGAAAGAAAGAAAAAGAAAGAAAGAAAGAAAGAGACAGGGAGTGAGGGAGGAAGGAAGGAAGGAAGGAAGGAAGGAAGGAAAAGAAAGAGAAAGAAAGAAAGAGAAAGAAAGAAAGAAAGAAAGGAGATAGTAGAAGAGAGAGGAAGGAAACCCTCTCTCCCTGCCAGCCCCCCAATTCTCAACACCACCAAAATCTTCCAAAGTCCTAAGTTTGCTTTCCATTAGAACAGTGGTTAGACAGCAGCTGTTCAGCCTTTAAGAGAATACACGATATGGTAATAAACATCATTTCAGAAATATGCTTTTTGTCCACTTTACTAGGAAGCACAATAATGAGCTCTGCATGTTCTCTACACTTTTTACTCCAGGCCCTGAATTTAACAAGGGGGGCTCACTGCAATTGGTTCACTCCCTACCTAGCAAATGGAAATGTTTGTTTTGTCTTTCAATTCCAGCCACCCCTGACTTGAATTCTTTTTCTGCAGTGCATTGTAAAATGCTCTTTGAAGTTCATGTGTCATCCATTTAGAATGAACACCACAGGTCGGCATTTCTAAGGCTCTTGTCTCCAGTTGTGCTTGGTGTCCCAGTTTCTCTGGGGAAGGTTCAAATCTGACAATACCCTTCACTTATGGTACAGAAATCCATGCATAACGCTGAGTTTGCCAGATGGAGAGGGAAATTTTATGGCAGCTTACTTGCTGTTTGTGTAGGAAATTTAATTTATAGAGAAATAGAAGGGTGATGATTTTAATGAAATCGAATGTCTTGGAAAGTACTTCCTAACTGTGTCCTGCTCTGTGCTCGGCTGGCTGTGTGTAACGATTGAAGTGGCTCTTCTTTCCCTATAGCACTGGACAGTGCTGGGGAAAGTCGAGAGAAGACAAATGTGGTTCAGGACATTGCTTGTGGATGGAGAGGTGTGTGGAAGGGAGATGGAATTGGAATTTAAGAATGTCCCCCTGTATTTTGGGGGACTCAATTTGAGAGCCCGCAGGGGCAACCAGGTATGTCCAGTATGCTACTCTTGAGTCAGTGCATTTTAAAAGTTACAAGTAAACTATTCCTTAGGAGACCATGTACTCTGCCCCATGTGAACAAAGCACTTTATGATTTAGAAGGCACTTTTTAAAAAACATTTCTCTTTTCTTCATTTAATGCTTATCACATTGTTCTGAAGTTGAGGGTAATATTTCTATTTTCCTTTTTTTTTAAAAAAAAGATTTTATTTATTTATTAGAGAGAGAGACAGTGAGAGAGGGAACACGAGCAGGGGGAGTGGCAGAGGGAGAATCACGCTCCCCGCTGAGCAGGGAGCCCGATGCGGGGCTCAATCCCAGGACCCTGGGATCATGACCTGAGCCGAAGGCAGATGCTTAATGACTGAGCCACCCAAGTGCCCCTAATATTTCTATTTTCTAAACAAGAATAGAGCACAGGTTTTGGAGCAGTGATGCTGGGTTCCAATTCCTGTTCTGCCATCTTAACTAACCTTCCTGGGGATTAAACAAGATAAGACAAGATAATATATACTATTATAAATAATAAATGATAATAATTATAACAACTTAATAAATATTTTTCTCGCCCTTTCCTCTCCATCCCATCTTTACCAGTTGGATAGGTTAGCTTTAGAGAAAGAGATTGATTGTAAGGCTGAAGATAACCACTATTTATATATTGAATAATCACAGTCATAGGCTTTTTTTTTTTTAAGATTTTATTTATTTATTTGAGAGGGAAACAGTACGAGCAGGGGGAATGGAAGAGGGAGAGGGAGAAGCAGGCTCCCCACTGAGCAGGAATCCCAACTCAGGGCTCGAACCCGGGACCCTGGGATCATGACCTGAGCCGAAGGCAGACGCTTAACCGACTGAGCCACCCAGGCACCCCCATAGTCATAGGCTTTTAAAACTTGGTTCTGATTAGAATCAAGGTGGTACAGAATTAGGCCTGTTAAACTTATGGGTGAGATTAGTCACTCAAGAGAAGCAAACTTCAGGGCTTTAAGTAATGTGAGGGATATTGCTTGAAAATTCTTGAGATATTATTTATGAATGAGTTGATGAATTACATCAAATAATTAATTTTTCTGTTGTAAATTTACATCTGTGATCCATTTAACTTTTTGGTCATGAACCCCTCATCCATAATAGAATGGTTTGACCAGCCATTATCTCATTGAAGGAGACTCTGAAAATTGTCTTGCCACCTCCTTACTTTTTATAGACAGAGGGAATGTGACTTGTTCAAGGTCAAGCAGATGAAACTGGACCTGAACCCACTTCTCCTTTACCACATGACTTCTTACCCCTAGACTGACACACTTTCCATTATATATTGCAGTGAAATCAAATCATTCTCTGTGTTAGAAAAGAAGTGGTTATAAATTGCAATGTGTGGGCCTTATCTGGATTCTGATTCTCAAACAACTTTTTAAAAATGATGAGATTCAAGAGATGATTGAGAATTTAAACATTGAACAGATATTGAAGAATTATTACATTTTTATTTTTTATTTTTTTAATTTTAATTTTTTATTTTATTTTATTTTTACTTTTTTTAGAGAAAAAAGAACTTTTATTAGCAAAGGCTGTATACATCCATAGACAGAATGATTTGAAAGATTAGTTCACTTGTTTATTTATTTTTATTTATTTTTTTATAATTTTTTTATTATGTTATGTCAGTCACTATGCAGTACACCATTAGTTTTTGATGTAGTGTTCCATGACTCATTGTTTGCATATAACACACAGTGCTCCATGCAATACGTGCCCTCCTTAATACCCATCACTGGGCTCACCCATCCCCTCACCCCCCTCCCCTCTAAAACCCTCAATTTGATTCCCGGAGTCCATAGTCTCTCATGGTTCATCTCCCCCTCTGACTACCTCCCCCTTCATTTTTCCCTTCCTTTTCCTAATGTCCTCCATGCTATTCCTTATGTTCCACAAATAAGTGAAACCATATGATAATTGTCTTTCTCTGTTTGACTTATTTCACTTAGCATAATCTCCTCCAGTTCCATCCACGTTGATGCAAATGTTGGGTATTCATCCTTTCTGATGGCTGAGTAATATTCCATTGCATGTTTGAACCCACATCTCTTTTACCACAGGACTTCTTACCCCAGGACTGACACACTTTCCGTTATATATTGCAGTGAAATCAAATCATTCTCTGTGTTAAAAAGAAGTGGTTATAAATTGCAGTGTGCGGACCTTATCTGGATTCTGATTCAAACAAACAACTTTTTAAAAATGATGAGATTCAAGAGATGATTGAGAATTTAAACATTGAACAGATATTAAAGAATTATTATTACATTTTTATTTTTTAATTTTAATTTAATTTTTTTGAAAGATTTTATTTGAGAGAGAGAGAGGACAAGCAGGTGTAGCAGCAGAGGGAGAGGGAGAAACAGACTCCAGGCTGAACAGGGAGCCTGGTGCAGGGCTTGATCCCAGGACCCTGGATCATGACCTGAGCCAAAGGCAAACGCTTAACTGACTGAGCCACCTGGGCACCCTGAATATTAGGTTTTTAGATGTGGTCATCTTACTGTGGTTGTGTCAAGAAATAAAGAACTTCTCTTAAGAGATCCATAGTGAAATATTAATGAATGAAATGTTATGTCTAGGATTTCCTTCACATCATATAGTGTGGGTGAAAAATGAGGGGATGGGGTGGGTCCAGAAGAAACAAGATTTGCCATGAACAAAAATGAACTATTGGGACTCCATCAAAATAAAAAGCTTTTGCAGAGCAAAGGAAACAGTTGACAAAACCAAAAGACAATCGACAGAATGGGAAAAGATATTTGCAAATGTCTTATCAGATAAAGGGCTAGTATCCAAAATCTATAAAGAACTTACCAAACTCAACACCCAAAGAACAAATAATCCAATCAAGAAATGGGCAGAAGACATGAATTTCTCCAAAGAAGACATACAAATGGCCAACAGACTGAAAAAATGCTCATCATCACTCGAATCAGAACCACAAGAAGAACCACCCCACACCAGTCAGAAGGGCTAAAATGAGCAAGTCAGGAAACGATAAATGTTGACGAGGATGCAGAAAAAGAGGAACCCTCCTACGCTGTTGGTGGGAATGCAAGCTGGTGCAGCCACTCTGGAAAACAGTATGGAGGTTCTTCAAAAAGTTGAAAATAGAGCTACCCTACGACCCAGCAATTGCACTACTGGGTATTTACCCCAAAGATACAAATGTAGTGATCCAAAGGGGCACCTGCACCCCAATGTTTATAGCAGCAATGTCCACAATAGCCAAACTATGGAAAGAGCCCAGATGTCCATCGACTGATGAATGGATAAAGAAGATGTGGTATATATATACAATGGCATATTACTCAGCCATCAGAAAAAAATGAAACCTTGCCATTTGCAATGACATGGATGGAAGTAGAGGTTATTATGCTAAGCGAAATAAGTCAATCAGAGAAAGACAATTATCATATGATCTCACTGATATGTGGAGTTTAAGAAACAAAGGGAAGGGAGGGAAAAATAAAAAAGATGAAATCAAAGAGGGAGAGAAACCATAACGGACTCTTAATCATAGGAAACCAACTGAAGATTACTGGAGGGGAGGGGAGGGATGGGGTAACCAGGTGATGGGCATTAAAGAGGGCACGTGATGTAATGAGTACTGAGTGTTATATAAGACTGATGAATCACTGAACTCTACCTCCGGAACTAAAAATACACTGTATGTTAATTAATTGAATTTAAATTTTAAAAAATTAAAATAATTTTTTGAGAAAGAAAAGAAAGGAAAAAATAAAAAAATAGGTCAGTAAAAATTATTACAGAGCTGCATCTGGCTGTTAATTCAAGCACAATATTATTTGTCTAGGTTTGTCAGCTTTTAAAAATTTGAAATTTGATGTAATTTCTTTCTTCTTCCAAATAAATATCTACTTTTTACCTAAAAAAAAAAAAGAAAAAGAAAGAAACAAGATTTGCCATGCGTTGATAATGGTTGAGTTGGATGATGGCTTCATTATGTTATTTTATTTTAATATTTGTTTAAAATTCTCCACAGTTAAAGAAACATATATGACTGGTTATATTTCTATATGAACTTGGTGTTTCCACTGTTAAGCTTTTCATTTTGTCTTCTGGTCTTGTGTGCACCTATTATGTGTATCTATTTATGCTTCTCTCAAGAAATTGGTTTGGTTTTTTTCTGAAAGACACAGTGTCTTTCAGAACATAGAATTAAATTTGTTTCCTTTTTTTTGTTTTGGATATTAGAAATCTTAGGACAAAATATATGGTGTGCCATGTCCATTTATTCTTTTCTGAAAATCGACAGAGCCGAGGTGATGCTGAGATGGACTTCCCTCCGTGTCCTCTACCAAGTGTTTCATGAGCAGGGATTCTAGAAAGTTAAGTTTGGAGGCTGCGTGGTGCAGTGGTTAAAATTCCAGGAGTTAGACTATCTGGGCTTGCAGCCCAGCTTTGCCATTATCAGCAAACTAGCTTTTTTGAAACTCAGTGTAAGCATCTGTACAATGGGGATGATAATAGAACTCACCTCAGAGGTGAATGCAAGGATTAAATGAAGTAGTGTGCTTTTTTTGCCCTTAGAGACAAGATCTAGTACACAAACAGCACTCAATAAATATTTGCTTTTATTATCAATCAGTAATTATTGAGTACTTACTACCTGCTAAATCCTAAGCTGCAAAGGGAGCTTTCAATGACGTCCTAGCTTCACTTCAAAATAGATCTTAACTTGTCACATTTTTTCTAATCCAATAATTTTTTTGACCTTGATATCCTCCCTTTCTTTTAAATTAAAAAAAAATTCCAGTAGAATTAACATACAGTATTATATTAGTTTCAGGTGAATATATAGTGATCCAGCAGTTCTGTACATTACTCAGTGCTCATCACAACAAGTATATCCTGGGTGCTTGGGTGGCTCAGTCGTTAAGTGGCTGCCTTCGGCTCAGGTCATGATCCCAGGGTCCTAGGATCGAGTCCCGCATCAGGCTCCTTGCTCAGCGGGGAGCCTGCTTCTCCCTCTGCTTGCCACTTCCCCTGCTTGTGTTCTCACTCTCTCTCTCTGGCAAATAAAGAAATAAAATCTTAAAAAAAAACAAAACAAGTGTATCCCTAATCGCCTTCACATATTTCACTTATCCCCCACTCACCTCCCCTCTGCTAACCAGCAGTTTGTTTTCTATAGTAAAGAGTCTGTGTTTTGGTTTGTCTTTTTCTCTTTGTTTGTTTTGCTTCTTAAATTCCACATATGAATGAAATCATATGGTATTTGTATTTCTCTGATGGACTTATTTCACTCTCTAGATCCATCCGTGTTGTAAAAAATAGCAAGATTTCATTCTTTTTTTATGGCTGAGTAATATTCCATCACACACACACACACACACACACACACACACACGCATGCACACACATATACCACATCTTCTTTACCCATTCATCTGTCAATGGACACTTGGGCTGCTTCAATAATTTGGCTACTGCAAATAATGCTGCAATAAACATAGGGTGCATATATCTTTTTGAATTAGTGTTTTCATATTCTTTGGGTAAATGGTGGAATTACTGGATCATCATAATTTTTTGAGGAATGTCCATACTGTTTTCCATAGTGGATGCACCAGTTTGCATTCCCACCGGCAATGCATGAGGGTTCTTTTTCTCCACATCCTTGCCAACATTTGTTGTTTCTTGTGTTTTTGATTTTAGCCATTCTGCCAGGTCATATCTCATTGTGGTTTTGACTTGCATTTCCCTGATGATGAATGACGTTGAGCATCTTTTCATGTGTCTCTTGGCCATCTGGATATCTTCTTTTTGGAAAAATGTCTGTTCATGTCTTCTGCCCATTTTTTAAATTGGATTATTTGGTTTTTTTGGTGTTGAGTTTAATAAGTTCTTTATATATTTTGAATATTAACTCTTTATTAGATATGTCATTTGCAAATATCTTCTCCCATTCAGTGGGTTGTCTTTTAGTTTTATTGTTTCCTTTGCTGTGCAGAAGATTTTTATTTTGATGTAGTACCAATAGTTTATTTTTGATTTTGTTTTTCTTGCCTCAGGAAACATATTAGAAAAATGTTGCTATGGCCAATGTCAGAGAAATTACAGCCTCTCCTCTCTTCTAGGGTTTGTACAGTTTCAGGTCTCCTATTGAAGTCATTAATCCATTTTGAATTTATTTTTGTGTATGATGTAAGAAAGTGGCCCGGTTTTATTCTTTTGCATGCTGCTGTCCAGTTTTCCCAACACCATTTGTTGAAGAAACTATCTTTTTCCCTTTGTATATTCTTGCCTTCTTTGTTAAAGATTAATTGGCCATATAATCATGGGTTTATTTCTGGGCTCTTTAATCTGTTTCATTGATTTATGTATCTATTTTTGTGCCAGTACCATACTGTTTGATCATTACAGCTTTGTAATATAACTTGAAATCTGGGATTGTGATACTTCTAGGTTTGCTGTTCTTTTTCAAGATTGTTTTGGCTATTTGGGGTCTTTTGTGATTCTATAAAAATTTTAAAATTATTTGTTGTAAACTTTGAAAAATGCTGTTGCTATTTAAATTTAATCTAAATCTGTAGATTACTTTGGGTAATATGGACATTTTAACAATATTTGTTCTTCTAATCCATGAGCTTAGAATATCTTTCCATTTGTTTGTGTCATCTTGAATTTCTTTCATTCATGTTTTATAGTTTTCAGAGTACAGGTCTTTGACTTCCCTGGTTAAGTTTATTCCTAGGTATTTTATTATTTTTTTTGTGTGTGTGCAATTGTAAATGGGATTGTTTTCTTAATTTTTCTTTCTGCTGCTTCATTATTAGTGTACAGAAATGCAACAGATTAAGTTGATTTTGTATCCTCTGATCTTACTGAATTCATTTATCGGTTCTAGTAGTTTTTTGGTGGAGCCTTTAGGGTTTTCTATATATAGTATCATGTCATCTGCAAATAATGAAAGTTTTACTTCTTCCTTGCCAATTTGGATGCCTTTTATTTCTCGTTCTTGTCTGACTAATCCAATAATTTTAAAGCTTATCTTTTCTTGTTATATTTTATGTATGTGTCTAAGTATTCATAAATTCTTTTTGAAATAAGGCAGGATGTAAATTAAAATATTGCTTCCAGGTTTATGTTTATGCCTAATTCTAGACATATTTTAAGTAACAATTTAGAGGACAAAGTATTTGATATACAGATCACCTTGGATATCTGCATAATTTAAAATTCAAAAACACAGTAGTCAGAGAGCCAAAATCTGGAGCCAGTGAATGCTGGAATTTGAGAAAGAAAATTGCTGAGTTTCTAAATTGAAGTTTTTCTCCTAGTTGGTACTCAGCTCTCACTGGTATAAATCAGTTTATTTGTATCTTCCCCAGTTCTTATTTAATTTTTACCCTTCTTATGCAATTTTGCCTACTTTTTAAAATGTGAGCAGGAAAGTCAAGTATGTCATTATGCTAAGAGATCTCCAGGGAGCTAACAAGATCTGACCCACACATTATTATACAACTTTTCCCACGATTATGGAGTCTGTTAATAGATATTAGCTGAAATGATCGGCATTCTGAGTGTACAGTTATGTATGAGTCTGCACATGCACTAACTTCTAGGTCCTATTTAAATTATAACTTGTTAGGCATGCTGTTTAGAAAAGTGACTGGCTTATGTTAAGGGCCAGTCAACTGAAAAATTACATTCAAAACCTCATCATTTTAAAATTAGCAGATTTCAAGAAAAGATATAAGATTTACATTTTATTTTTAAAAATGTAACTACAGTTAGTTAATACATGGTATCAATATTAAATTTCCTGATTTTATTAAGTGTACTATAGTTATATAAGAGCATGTCCTTGCTCTTGGGAAATGCACACTGAAGGGTTTAGGGGTAAAAATATATGATGTCTCCAGCTTATTCTCAAATGGTTGAGAGAGAGAGAAACAGTAAATGGGAAAAAATGTGAACAATTTAAGCAATTAGTGTATCTGGGTAAAGGATATATGGGTGTTTCTTGTCCAACTTACTCTTACAGCTTTTCTGCACATTTAATATCATATCAAAATAAAAAAATTTCAAAAGTAACCAAAGAACTCTTCACCTAAAATGGTGAGATATTTTTAGAACTAATGTTTCAATCTAAAAGGTATTCCCCCTTGTAGTCACTGTTAAAGATTTGCTTCCCTGTTGACTGACAAGGGAAAATGTCTATTAACAGTAGTGTATTCTGGTGTTCAGAATTAAGCTTAATTTGGGAATGAAACATGGAAAAAGGGTGCGGAATATGTCAAGTTTCTGGCATTTCAAGGCCCAACTCTTAATGGTGACATCATGATCATCTAAACCAGTTACAGGGATTGTCCTTATTTTACGGATCATCGAGTTGGAAAGCTTAATCTGATCATTCTAGTGCTTCCTTTCCCATAGAACACAATATTGTGGTAACAACTCTGAGAACAAGCCACTTTCTTCACTGAAGTTGAAGTTAACTGTGCCCTTTGTGCTGGGGAGAAGCTAAGGAGCCTCGCCCTGCTCCACCACCTTTTGCCACAGCAAAGCTTCCTGAGCAAATTTCAACCCACATTTGAGGCTTTACATGGAGAGGGCTTCCCCAAAATGGTTTAACTGCCTGATCTTCTCACCTTTGGGAACACATATTGTGAGAATAAAGTCAACAATTTCCATTTGACATAAGCCCTGATCACTTGTTGCTGTGCATTGAGTTCTTATTTTAATGTCACTGTGCACAGGGACATGCAGCTGCCAGTCTTTGTCAGGGTTGGAATTCTTTGAAAATACATGCAGATGCCTGGAAAAATTGGAGCAGAGTCTTGGATGTTGTAAGTTAAAATCACAGCGAAAGATTGCTTAGAGGTAATTTCGTGTATTGGGGGGGTGGGGAATAATGATCGCTTTCCCTTTCGTAGGAGAAATGAAAGAGAAAAATAACGCATGGTTCCTCTGATCAGGTGCTTGTGGTTCTAATAGGGATATAAGATAAACACACCTAAGGCAACAGAAGATCAGATTGGTGGGTTAAAGAGCACTAGTCCTGATATTGGTGATCTCAGCTTGGTCCCTGATTGACTGTGGGTCCTCAGGAAAGTTCCCCACTCTCCCTGGTCTGCAGTTCTCTTTCCTGTGCAACGGGGCCTTGATCTCCAGAGTCCCTTCTAGCTCTGACTTGTGTTTTCTATAATTACATGATAAAATGCAGTCTTTTAAGTAGTGATGACATTGTTAGAAATCTGCTATATATGTGTCATAATTTTTCCAAAAATCTACTAGTCTCATACAACATAAGGAATTATTTCTGAGAATTTTATAGTGAAAGAAGGCCAGTCCCCTGAAGTTTTTAGCAACCTTTACTCTAGAAGATGAGAAACTTTTTGGATTCATGTTTTTAGCTCATGCTGGCATTTAAGCCCTGAGTCATTCTATTTGAAAACAACATTGTGTTTTAAATGCCAGAATATGAAATATTTATAACACATATCTACAATGATTATAAGCTATTAATATAATGTTAACACAAATAAAATGAGGTGCATGTTATCACAACCCTAGAGGAAAGAAGGGAATTAAATTCTCAATTAAGTCAGAAGAGTCAGAAGCTCTCATGAGAGGTCCCCATAATTACAGTAGTTCTATATTCTCAGAACTTGAGACTGGAAGAATACGTGTTTGTGTGTGATCGCTCCTCCCCTCAAAACAAAGGGAGAGTTAATAAATCATGCCTGTATTATAGTTACTTCTTAGTGTTACAGATGCAAACCTTGGTCTGCTTTTTGCTGATTATTACCATACAGATAGACCCAATTCAAAAGAATCTGATCTGTGAAAATCCCTACTCAACAAAACACATCCATTCTGGAACAATCATTTCTTTGACAAGGTTACTTTACACAGCCAGTCTGGTAAGCACATAGAAAGTATGATTTAATTGACCTAACACATTTACTGTTTAAAGTGAAGTATATAGTAAAATCTCGTTGAAGAACCCCCAAATCAAGCAAACAAAGGAAACAAATCAAGCGAACAAAAAAAGAACTCCTTCAAAACTCAAAGATGCTAAAATATACAGTTGCCTCATAAATTAATTATATGGAGTCTCAAGACAAAATGATCTTTAATGGCAATATACTAGATCCATAATCTCTTATAGATACAATGCTAAAATATGAAAAGCTTGGATAATTATTTTTTTAACTTTATTGAATGGCAAAACTTGAGCTGACCTAAACAAATTTGGTAGAAAACCTCCCTTGAACTGATGTGAGTCTGTTTATAGTTTTATTTACTTCATTTTGTGTGAATGTTCATGCTTTTTGCTACAAAAATATTACTGTGTTTGATTAAAGAAATGGTGTTAGACCCTGCTGCCTTCTTATGTGACATACAGCAGCTGTGCTCTGTCTCTTTTGTAAAATCCAAAAATTCAAAACTTTGAAATGCATTTGGCTATGGGGATTTTAGCTAAGGGATTATGGACTATAATTTTCATATCCAGTTTTTTTAAAATTTATTTTTATTTTTTAAGTAATCTCTACACCCAATGTGGATTAGGGAAATATAATTTACATTGAAAAATTCATTTTATACTCAACTCTTCAGAAAGCCAAAAGACGCAAAGGGAGAAACACCTGTGAATAAAAACAAATCTGTGGCATTAGTGTGAACTATCAATTGTTTTAATAATCTGTATAAATGGAAAATTCGATTTCAGCTCAAAGAAGGGCGCCTGGCTGGCTCAGTCAGTAGAGCATGTGACTCTTGATCTCAGAGTTGTGAGTTCGAGCTCCACAATAACAATAACTTAACATACTTGTAAAATCATATAATTAAAGGAGGAATTTAATGTTATGACATTAATTACAATAAATTGAAAAATAAAATATATACTTAAGATATTTCTCAAAATCCAGAAGTTGTTCTTTGGGATTCAGCTGATGTGTGAAAGAGATTTGCTATGATTTCAAAGTGAAGATACACATTTGAATACAACAAAAAATAATGCAGATAAAAATTTGTCTTTCTCTGATTGACTTATTTCACTTAGCATAACACCTTCTAGTTCTATCCATATTGTTGCAAATGGTAAGATTTTATTTTTTTGATGGCTGAGTAATATTCCATTGTGTATATATACCACATCTTATTTATCCATTTAGAGAGAGAGAAAGAGAGAGAAGGAGGGAGGGAGAGAGAGAATCCCAAGCCGACTCCCACTGAGCGTGGAGCCCCACTGGGGGCTCAATCCTCTGACCGCAAGATCACGACCTGAGCCGAAATCAAGTGTTGGTCACTTAACCGACTGAGCCACTGGGTGCCTCTGCATTTCACCATATTTTAAAGGATAATTTTCCTCTCCTTCGTAGTACTGACATAACCCCAATGGGATTATGAAAACAACGTCTTAGTCTCTTTCTCTTTTACAGGATGAGGAAAATGAACTAAACTGGTGACATCTTTTTATATTTCAGCAAATGGTCTTTGTTCTCACATCACAAGATGACCATACTCCCCCAGGCATTGAGAACAAGTTCCAGGCAGGAAGAGAGTAGAAGGAACTTATTTTGGTCAAACTGTCTTTTTATGAGAGGGAGGCTTCCAAGAGACTTTGGTATGTTTTATTGGCCAGACTGTCTTATGCTCACTCCTAGATGCATAGGAGGCCAGGGAAACACATGGTTACCTGAAACAAAATTGGGATTCTTTTAGCATTTTAAAGGAAATTTAATAATTAGATAGGCACAGTTTGTCATTGATATGTCTTGCCAAAATTTCCCCCAGGTTTTGGTTTGTTTGTTACTCTGCCTATAGGATGCTTGCCATGTAGATTAAAATTTTTTTTCTTTTTATGAAGTCAAATCTATCAATCTTTTTTTTATGACTTCTGTTTCACTGCTTACTTAGAGTGATTAATTAAGTTAATTAATCAATAAATTAATTAAATTAATTGAACCTTTTACTTTGGGATAATTGTAGATTTGCGTGCGGTTGTAGGAAATAATATGGAGATTCCATGTACCTTTTACTCTTTTCCTCAGTGGTAGCTTCTTGCAAAATGCTAGTACGATGCCACAACCAGTGTATTGACATTGATACAGTCTAGATACGGAATATTTCTGTCACCACAGAAGATTTCTCATGTTGCTGTTTTATAGCCATACTATTTCCCTCCTACTTCCAATGTCTCTGTAACCCCTGGCAACCACAAATCTGTTCTCCATTTCTGGAATTTTGTCATTTGAGTAATGTTACAGAAATGTAATCATACGGTATGTAATCTTTAGAGATTGACTTAAAAAATCTTTTTCTACTCCTCATGAATCTCTGAAGATTCATCCACATTGTTGCATGTATCAACAGTGTTCCTTTGTACACACATGGTATGTATGTAGCACGGTTTATTTAATGGTTCATCCATTGAAAGACATCTGGAGGGGCGCCTGAAAGACATCTCAGTCAGTTAAACGTCTGCCTTCGGCTCAGGTCCTGATCCCAGGGTCCTGGGATCAAGCCCGGCGTTGGGCTTCCTGCTCGATGGAGAGACTTCTTCTCCCTCTCCTACTGTCCCCCCCCCCCCCCCCCCATGTGCGTGCTCTCTCTCTCTCTCAAATAAATAAATAAAATCTTAAAAAAAAAAAAAGACATCTGGATCATTCCCAGTTTGGGAATATTACAAATAAAGCTACTATGAACATTTATGTGCAGGTTTTCTGTGAATGTAAGTTTTCATTTCTCTGGGATAAAGGCCCAGGAGTGCAACTGATAAATTGTATTATAAGTGCATATTTAGGAGTTTTTTTTTTTTTTGAAACTGTCAAATGGCTGCACCATGTTATATTTCCACCTCTTAGAATGTATGCGTGGCGAGGTTTCTCTGCATCCTTGCCAGCCTTTGGTATTGTCACTATTTTTCATTTTAGTCATTCTGTTAGATGTATAGTGATAGCTTATATGGTTTTAATTTGCATTTCCCTAATGGCTAGTGATGGTGAACTTCCTGTGTTCTTATTTGCATCTGTCTACCTTGTTTTGATAAAATATTTGTTTCTGTCCTTTTCCTATTTTCTAATTAGGCCATTTAAAAAAATGTTGATTCAGGGGACCTGGGTGGCTCAGTTGGTTAAGCATCTGACTCTGTTTTGGCTCCGGTCATGATCTCAGGGTTGTGAGATGGAGCCCCTGAGTCTGGCTCTGTGCTCAGGACAGAGTCCACTTGTCCCTCTCCCTCTGCTCCTTCCCCTGCTCTCACTTTCTTATAAATAAATAAAATCTTTAAAATTTTTTTTTAAAAATTAAGAAATATTGATTTGTGAGAGCTCTTTATTTTATATACTAGTCCTTTGTCTAATATGTGGGTTGCAAACCTCTTCACCTAGCCTGTAGCTATTTTATGCTCTTAACGGAGTATTTCATGGAGCAGTAGTTTTTAATTTTGATGAGGTTTGATTTATTAATTTTTACTTTTAAGGACCTTGCTTTTTGTGTCAAGTTTAAGAACTCTTTAGCTACCTTTCAAGATACCAAAGATTTTCTCCTGTGTTTTTCAATAAAAGTTTTATGTTTTAAATATAAGTCTGTGATCCATTTTTGTGTACAGTTTTGGATGAGGTATGAGATTTAGGTTGAGGTTCATGTTTTTGCCTGTGGATGTCCAATTGCTCCACCACCATTTGTTGAAAAAAACAATCCTTACTCCATTGAATTTCTTTTGTACTTTTGTAAGAAATTAGTTGGATATACTTGTGTAAGCTATTTCCAGCTTGTCTATTCTTTTCCATTGATCTATGTATCTTTTACTCCACCAAGACCACACCGTCTTGATTAGCTAAATGATCATCTTCAAGTTGGGTAAACTGATTCCACATCTTTTTAAAAATTTTTAGTTGTTCTAATTCCTTTGCCTTCCCATATACAATTTAGAATAATCTTATTTATATTCACAGAAAATTCTTGCCTGGCTTCTGGTAGCAATTGTTAAACCTTTGGATTAATTTTGGGAGAATTGACATCTTTACTACATCGAATTTTCTAATCCATAAACACATATGTCTTTCCTTTTGTTTGGATCTCCCCCCACCCACTGGCTTTGTGTAGTTTTTAGCATATAAGTTGTATACATGTTTTGCTAGATTTATACTTAAATATCTCATTTTTCTGAGTGATTATAAATAGTATTGTATTTTTAACTTCACCATCCATGTGCTTATTGCTAGTATATGCAGTACCATTAATTTTTATATGTTTACCTTATATCCTTATTAGTTTTAGGATTTGTTTTTTATTTCTTGTGTCTTTGTATACAGAAAATCATATCCTCTGCAAATAGGGACAGTTTCATTTCTTCCTTTCCAATCTGTCTGCCTTTCATTTACTTTTCTTGCCTTATTTAGTGGCTAGAACTTCTAGTACCTTGTTGAATAGAAGTGGATATCCTTGCCTTGTTTAAGTGGGAAAGGATTCAGTCTTTCCCGACTAAGTAAAATATTAGTGGTAGATTGTATAGATATTCTTTATTATGTTTAGAAAGTTCTATTCCTAGTTTCCTAGGAATTTTTACCATGAGTAGATGTTGAAATTTATCAATAGCTCTTTTGCCACCAATAGATATGATCATGTGATTTTTTTTTTTTTGCCTATAGAGGATTACATTGATTTTCAAATATTGAGCAAGCCTTGCTTATATCTCTGGAATAAATCGATTTCATCATGGTGTACCGTTCTTTTTAGATATTATTGAATTCTACTTGATAATATTTTGTTAAGGATTTTTGTGTCTATATTTTTGAGATATAGTGGTCTGTAGTTCTTTTTTTATACTGTCTTTGTGTGGTTTTGGTATCCAGGGAATATTGGCTTTATAAAATGAATTGGAAAATATTCTGTCCTCTTCTATTTTCTGTAAGAGATTGTGTAGAATTGGTGTTAATTCTTCTTTAAACCTTTGGTAGAATGTGCAGTGAAACCATATAAGCCTGGAGATTTCTTTTTTTAAGAGTTTTAAAATTACAAACTCAATTTCCTTAATAGTTATAAAGCTATTCAAATTATCTATTTCATACTGGGTGGGTAACAGAAGTTTTTCAGGGAATTAGCTCATTCCATCTAAGTTGTCAGCTTTGTGTGTAGAGTTTTTCATAGTATTCTCTTATCTTTTTGATTTCTGCAGGGTCTGTAGTGATATATCCTGTTTCGTTCCTGACATTGGTAATTTGTGTCTTCTGTCTTTTTTGTTGTCAGCCTTGCTAATGCTTTGTCACCTTTACTGTTCTTTTCCAAGAATCAGCTTTCTGTTTGGCTGATTTTCTCTCTTATTTTTCTGTTTTTAATTTCATTGATTTATGCTCTTACCTTTATTATTTCATTCCTTCTGATTGCTTTGGATTTATATTGTCCTCCTTGTCTAGATTCTTTAGGTAGGAACTTAGATTATTGATTAGAGACTTTTCCTTTTCTCTAATGTCACCATTTAGGGTTCTAAATGTCCTTCTCAGCACTGTTTTCACTGTGACCCTCACATTTGAATATGTTGCATCTTTATTTTCACTCAGTTGAATGTATGTTTTTGATTTCCCTTGAGATGTTCTCTTTGGTCTATCCTCATTTTATTTTATTTTTTAAATGTACAATTCAGTGGCTTTTAGTGTATTCACAAGGTTATGCAACCATCACCATGATCTAATCTGAGACTACCTACATCATCCAAAAAAGAAACCCCTACCTATTAGCAATCATTGCTCATTCTTCCTCCTCCTAGCCCCTGGAAACTGCTGATCTGCTTTTTGTCTCTATGGATTTGCTTCTTCTGGACATTTCATGTAAACAGAATCATATAATACGTGGCCTTTTGTGTCTGACTCCTTTCACTTCATGTATTATTTTCAAGGTTTATCCACAGTGCAACATGTATCTGTGCTTCATTACTTTTTATGACCAAATAAAATTCCATTGTATAGATAGACCACATTTTGTTTATATATTTGTCAGTTGATGGACTTGAGGGTTTTTTTTTCCACCTTTTGCCCATCATGAATAATATCTGCTATAAACATTCACACACATAAATGTTTTTGTGTGAACACTTATTTTCAGTTTTCTTGGAAATATACCTAGGGTCATATGGTACCTATGCTTAACTTTTTGAGGAACTAACAACAGTTTTCCAAAACAGCTACCCTTCCATTCTGTTTTATAAAATTTTTTTTTGCATATTTTCTTTTTGGACTTTTATTGCTTCATTTAAAAGATACATTTAAATCTTGTATTTATCTGAATTTTGTTTTGGAATTAGGGGTGAAATAGGAAAATAAGTAATTTCTTTTCCCCAAAGTGGCTGCCTATTCATCTGAGCACAGTCTCTTCATCCCTAGTTTAAAATGTCAGATATACTAAATTCTCATAGGTAATTAAAATCCAATTTTTAACTTCATGTATTTTGCTTCATTAATCTGATTGCCTACTTATTAACCCATACCATATTGTTTTAATTATTTTAGTTTTCTTGTGAATTATGCTTTCCCAAAAAAATTCTGACTCTAATCTTACTTTATCCACTCTTCCTGATTTGGTGAGTACATGTGATTGTAGAAATTCTCGGAAGGATTCCCTTCTATCTCTGAAAAACTCAAGAGAGAGAAAATTTCCAGGGTGAAAGGAAGATGGCATCACTTGCTTTGCTGGAGAAGTTAGGAAATATAGTGTTAATTTAGGTATCAGTTATTTTTAGTCCGAAATCTTTCTTGGTTGTTGCCTCATCAGTTTACCATCTCGGTGGTGGGAATCTGAGAAAAGGGTGGTACATCGTATTTGAACAGTATACTTTACTTTTTTTCTCACTCTGGACATTAGGGTAATGATTCTGAGTTTTGTTTACTTCTACTTCACTTAGATCCATGGCTTGAGGGGATTATCTTAATTCAGGACTCAGTGCTCCGTAAATGATAAAACAACTCTATGAAAAGAAGTACATACAATTTAATAAATATTGACCTAAATAATAATAATAATTTAATAATAGTATTCAATACTGCTTAGCTGTTACATGCTAACTTGTATGTAGATTATACCTGGATTCTGTAAGTGTGGTCCCTCTACTCTCTTTTGAGAAGCAATGTGGAGCCTCTATTAGTTCTTAAGCAGGCCAATTATTTAAGGAAATAATTACGTTTTACAAAGAAAATCTGACAATTGTACATTAAAGAGATGAAGTGGAAGAGATGACTAGACACAGGAAGGGCCATTAAAATAGTTATGGAAGCAAAATTCTTTATGGCCTGGTGGTGGTGGTAGGAAAAACAGGTTTGAAAAATAACACAAAAGGAAACTTGAAGGTAGAATCAAAGAAACTTGATAATTTGAATTATTTGCAAATTGGGTTATAGTATATGGAGGTGCTAGCAATGATTTCTTCAAAATTTAACTCTTCTAGGAGGCCTGTTTACATAAATGTTGCTTAACTCTGTTTCTGCCTGTGCTTTATTGGTCTCCAATTTATAATGACATTTTACACTGGGGCAATCTGTTGCTTTCACAAAATGTCAAGTTTCTTTATGCTTGTGTGTGGTTTCTCCTTTCTCCTGTACCAGTATATATGTTCCTTAAAGGTAGGATTGTTTTGCTTATTTCTTTGGATTTTGTGGGATCTAATGCTGGTGTTCTGCCTACAACAAGGTTTTAATAAATATTGTTGACTGATAGAGTGACCTAAAGGGGAAAGAGAACTGGTACAACACAGGAAGATTCAGAAAAATAGGCCGGATTCCCATGTTTCTTTCTGATGACAAAAGTGGAAATAATCAAAGGAGACCCCCTGTGTGAGATGGATTCTTCTAGAGCAGACCACCCTGCCATTTAATCAAGTCTGGTCAGTGTCCCAGGGAGCTTTTTCTTCAGGCTACAGCCTCGTGCACAGCACTGGGCCAAGAGCCTCCCACAGTCTTCATTAACACACGGACAGCGTACACACACACACACACACACACCAATTGGTCAAAAAAAAAAAAAAAAAGGTGACTGAATGAGAAAAAAACTACACCAAGTAAAGGAGACAGTTTATATGTTTCAGTTTCTCAGCATCTGTGGCTGTCATCTGTTTTCAGTTTGGTGATTTTTATTAAGGCAAAGTGGCACATGCTGTCATAGGAACTGCTCCAGCTCACGCTCCCCAGCAGGTCACCGGGTATCCCCTGGTGCGCTGAGACATGATGTTTTTGCCAGCAGATGAGGTGGGGGGAAAACTCTGCTCAGCATCAGTATCTGATTCAACACGGAAACAGACAAGCCATAGGCAGAAATGTGAAACGCACCAAACAATTACTCCATTTAAGAAGTTTGTTCGTTAATTTCACAAATAATTATTAAGTGCTCTTAGTCGCTCACAGTGATTTTATTTCTTGATGGAGTTTAAGATTGTTGACCTGCTCTCCGGAGAGTAAGCTTTGGGCTGTGATCTTCCCTTGTGTTGCATTCGCATGCCCGGTCTATTCCCCCATGACCCAGTCTGCATTTGGGACTCAGGTGCCTGGATTTGGGAGAATAGCCTATAGTCAGAGAAGAGAAGAAGGTTAACTGGCCCCATATTGCAACAAAATCAGTGGTTCTGAGTATCATTAACACCAACTAAGTGAACTGACCACAATAATTTGGAAGTGGAGTTTGGCCACTAAACTTGATCTCTGGCAAACTCTGGGATTAATTTACATTTTCATATGCTTTGAAGGAGTGTCTGGTAGTAGATGTGACAATAAATGTGGATCTTCTCCTAAGGATATCTCACTAGACAATAGTAAAGGAGAAAGTAATGTTGCAAACACATTTTCCTAGAGTGTGAACTGTGACTGATGTCACTGACTTTGAGAGTGACTGTGATGTCTGCCCAAGGCTGAGAAAATGAGGAGAAAACAAGACTGAGACTGCAGATTCCTAGATATTTGGCACTCTCCCTTGGTCCCCTGCAGGCCATGAGGCAACGTAATTTTGTCAGAAGATTGGCAATGGACGGTTTCTAGACAGAGACCAGCAGGGGCCCTTTAATGACGATGAGTCTGTTCTGGAAGGATGGATTAGAAGCCTGAGTTGCTTCCCCTTTAAAGCCAGCCAAAACCCTCTTGCAGGTGTCTGAGAAATAGTGTCATAGCCCTTCCACTGAGGCCCTGACAATGAGTTTCATAAGACTTTTGGACTCCAAATGCTGAAACTCTTCTAGAGGCTTCCTATACTTGGCTCAGATCCTTCAACTGAAGACTGTGACTCCACCATTTCCTTGATACTCATAGTGACCTACCCACATTGCCTGCCTGATCCTGCTATCTCTGTCACTCACTAGCTCACTTGACCACAGGCAAAGGTTTCATTTCTCTGTGATTCTTGGAAAAGACCATCCTTCTGGAGGCAGGGAAAGGAATCAGGATTGAAACTCTTGGTTGCACATGGTTGTAGCATAGATAAAATAATATATGTGTACTGAATAATCTGCCAAGTTCCCTCTTCAAGGCTGATGCACTGAACCCCAGTTTGTCGGAATAATAGGTGCTAATGGCCTGAAGCTGCTCTCCTCCCTGGGAATTGTCCTCAGCAGTAGAGAACCATCTCACCCAAGGTTACATCTCCTTTCAAAGCACAACCTGCAACCAGTGCTTGGCTTCTATAGGTATCTGTAGGCCTCTCCCCCTTGCTTCATTTTGGGACAACTCTGAAAGTCCATCCCAGCTTTAGAGCCCATGGTAGAATCTGCTGAAGCTCACTTATAACCTCACATTGATAGACTGCTCTCTCTGTCTGGTCCTACCTTTTTCACTTCCTGACAGCTGTCTTTTTTAAGAACATTCCTCAAAAAATCTTTTGTAAGCAACATTTCATTTTCAGTCTGTTTGCAGGGAATTCAGTTGAAGACAGTTGGTACCAGGAAAGGTCATAAGAAATAGACTGTAAGGTGCACCTGGGTGGCTCAGTCGTTAGGCATCTGCCTTCGGCTCGGGTCATGATCCCAGGGTCCTGGGATGGAGCCCCATATTGGGCTCCCTGCTCGGTGGGAAGCCTGCTTCTCCCTCTCCCACTCCCCCTGCTTGTGTTCCTGCTCTCGCTCTCTCTCTCTCTGTCAAATAAATTAATTAATTTAAAAAAAAAAGAAAAAGAAATAAACTCTAAGAGAAGAATCATTTGTTGGCTGAATGGCAAGAGGGTCCCATTACTATTTGTGGGTGGAATATATATATATATTCCCTACCATGTTGTACTGGTGTTACTATTAAAACTTTTGCTAGTGGTAAAGTGAATTGAGATGTGATGGGAGGAGATATACTGGCTGGTATTGAGAAGTGTGCTGGAAGTCTAGGGACTTTGGAATTAGGTGACTGTTGCTGAGCACCATTGATTCATCAAAGAGGCATAATGACAGGCTTAGGGTGATTAATTACCAATTCAAGGCAGAATGTGAAAATTAGAGGGCCTCTTTGGCAACATTTAGGGCAATTAATCTCTTGCAGTTGAAGGGCAGACTTCACAGGCCAAAGCAATGAACAACCACAGTCCTGAGCAACCTTCATGGGTCAGGTATTCTATTACTCATGTTGCATACATGGCCTATTTAATCTTCTGAGGTGGGTATGGTTCCTCCCATGTGACAAAGAAACTGATGCTCAAGAGGAGAGAATCTGTCACTTTCCAGTATGCCATATTACCTCCTCAAAGCCCTCTCATTTCACAATAATGTTATTTTCCTGGCAGCAAGTCATCACCCAGCAACCCACTACTTGCAGTGAGCAGTCCAGGTATCCTGCTCCACAATGGTTAGTGATCTTCAAAGAGGAGGTGCACAGTACTACACCCTAAATCCAAACTCATAATGTAGAAAGGACAAGCAAGAGAGTGAGCTGTTCTTCCTGACATCTAACTCTAATAAAGACAATCATAGTGTCAGAAAATCAAACTTTTTTTGGTGGGGGTGGGGGTGAGGTTTTGGGATTAATACTCCCTAAGTTTTTTGGCTGAACCCAAAGGAATGGTGCAATTACTTATTGCAACAGTTGTTAGCAAAGACATATGGAAGGATTAACTGCAAGAATCTTAGTTTCAACATGGTCTTCCCTGGAGAATTCACCAGTTTCTTCCTGTCTTTTCACGACATCAAAGTCAGATGGGCAGTAGTTCCCTGAGTAATATGTGTCTAGAGAGCTATTGGAGGATCTAAGTGGGTTTTGTTTTGTGACTTACAGCAGGCAAGGAACTGCAGAGAGAGAGAGACAGAGACAGAGACAGAGATGACAGAGAGAGGGAGAGAGCAGGGGAGGGGAAGGAAACAGAAGGAAGGGGAAGGAGAGAAAAAGAGATCCAGTAGAGGGAAAAGTAAGTCCTTGCCTTCTCTCCCTCTTGCCAAATGGGTATGCACTGCTGCTAGGAGCATTTGGCAGACTGTCTCAGTCAGCAAGGGCAGCAAGGGAGCTGTGGCTCAGCAAGTGAGCTGTGGCTCGAGGCCAGTGGGAGGCAGGCTGCATAGCGGATGGTGCTGAGCACGGGGGTGTGGGGGGGAGTGGCTGGCCGAAGTGGAAAGTCCTGGAGGCAAATTGTTGAAGCTCGCGCAGAGATCTGGCAACTAAAGTTTAAGATCTGTATGGTAAAAAATGAGTGACTAAAAATTCTTCTGAAGCTGCTATTAGATTTTGAGGTGAATGTATTTTGGTACATTTGCTGAAACGAAAAAAGATTTAAGATTATAGGGCTATACATTGGTGGCCCATGTGTCTGCTGTCTTTAGTCAAACAGAGGGTCTGGACTCGGCCTCCCTTTTTCAGGCCACCTTCGTCTGGTACATTTGGATCAGATAGTCCGGTCACTTCTGCTCTGGGTCAGACCAGCACAGCTTGCCTCTCTGCTGTTGCCTCCGTCTCCCCAGTGAAGCCCCGGCTTTGTCTTTACCACTTCTGGACCTTGGGATAATCCCTTTCTTGCTTTGTTCCCCAAGGTGTTCGGCTACAAGGCTTTGGAAGCAGCTTTCATTGGAGGTCTGGGGACAAAGGAGTGGGGCTTAAAATAGGTAATATCTTGAAACACCTCAGAGCATGTTCTTGTTTGTGGCCTTTATCTGCTGCTGTGGGGCTGGGCCTCTTCTGCCTTGACCTCTTGTAATGTTCTCTTCTTCTTCCTGTTCCTGGTCCAAATTGCAGTCCCTCTTGACTCCTCCTTCTTCAAGGGCTGCCAAACAGTAGGCTCAAGCTCCCTGCTTTCACCATGGCCTGTCTTCCATTGTATCTGGGACTCTGATCAGTCTCTTACTCCGTCCAAAGTCCCTCTTTCCTGGTGAGGCTTTGGTAGCAACACACATCACCCCAAGCAAGTTCCTTACTCTCAGAGTGAAACGTGAGTCCTTGATTTCTCATTCTTCACTTGACGTTTCCTCTGTTCACTTTTCTTTCTCTATTTCTGGGACCTCCAGCTTACATCAGGCTAATCCCTGTGGACCTGTGCCGGGGGCATCTGTTCCTTTGTGAGCAATATGGGAGGTCTTTGATCTAGCATCTCCCCTTTAAATATCTAACCCAGAGCCTAGAAAAATAAAATAAAATGAAAAATATATGTTTGTAATATTCTTCATTTTAGTTTAGGTTGTGATAGAAAAAAGTAGAAGAGAATTTAACTGTCTCTCGATACAGGAACGATTGACTAGATTATGGTCTGTCATATGCAATCATTAAAAATAATGAAGAGTCTCTCTGCTTATCTCAAATAATGTCAAGTATTTATTGCAAATTGAAAAAGCACTTTCTGAATCAAAAAGTAGAACATGATAAAAATACATGTCTCCTCGCTCTCTGAATGAAAAGATATCTTGATAAACATAGGAAAAAGTCAGAAAGGGAAGGGCCCAAACTGCTTCTGGATGATGGAGTGGGAGAAGTGTGCTTTAATATCCTACTTTATATAATTTTTCAGGGCAGTGATTAAGTTGTGGAATTATGAATTTATTTTTTTTTTTTCAAGTAAAAACATTTTCAAGTACAGCATAATATGAAGCCAACTGATAAAAATGAAGGGATCAGGTTAAATATTCTCTGGATACTTTCAAGTTTTATTTTTATTTATTTTATTTTTTTACAAGTGACCTTTGTACTTTTAAGTTTTTTAAAATTTTAATTTAATTTTTTAAAGATTTTATTTATTTATTCATGAGAGACAGAGAGGCAGAGAGAGAAGCAGGCTTCCCACAGAGCCGGGAGCCTGACATGGGACTGGATCCTGGGACCCTGGGATCATGACCTTGAGCCGAAGGCAGACGCTTAACTGACTGAGCCACCCAGGCACCCTACTTTCAAGTTTTATTATTCTGAGAATATGTATTTCCATGTAAGGAACAGATAAGGTTTAAAAGCATAGAGTGCTTAAAATTATTTCTGGAATATATTAAGCACTTATAACATGTACCTCTTATCCAAAAATTTAACTGTATCATTTAGATTATCCCATTGTTTCTTACATTCTTTTTTATTATTATGATGTTTGAAGATGTTCACTGATTTAAAAATATGAGTGAGATTGAAATTTTTCTCTAGAAACTTTAATTCCTTAATAAATAATTAAATGTGTGTTTATATAAATCATTCTTTCTTGTTTTGTTTAGTATCTAACTGAGCACATATGTGGTATTTAACAATCTTTCTACTGGCAAATTAACCACATAACATCTCTGTGATGAAGGTGGGGCTAAGGCAGGAAAAGAAACAGCTCTTACCCCTTGATTGATAGGTCAACAGTCTCATGTTTTACCACAGGTAATAGCCTCACTGCAAGAAGGTTGGAGCTTTTGTGCACCTGCTTTCTTGCTCATGTCCCTCTTGTCCCATTCAGAGCCACTGCTTTTAAGAGAAAAGGAAATGGGTCTGAGAGGAGAGTTAGGACCGATCTTTCAAGAATATATCCATCAATGAAGTCATTGACTCTAGTGCAGGTCTTTATCACATTCTCTGATCACCAAACAGTCAGGCCGTGATCTGACGTGAATGATGTAATCCCAGGTATCACACTCCGACACATGCTGTTGAATCCAGTCTTCCAGCACATTCAAAAAATGTTAGATTTGGCTCCTTCAGAAACTGAATTGGCTCTTTCAGATCAAGACAAGAGTCTACTTATTCCACAGAAGCAGTAATTCAGTCCTAGTTGTCCTGGTGGCCTAAAAAAGTCAATGCTGCTTCCAGAGGTGCCTGATTTGCTCCCAGGATGTAATTTATGTACCAGGGAAATCTGATTTGGTAAGTCTTTGTTCTGTGAAGCTCAGAAGCAGGTCAGAAATTGAGAATGCAGCACATGACCTTGGAATTTGTGGTAAAGATGCAGTACCACTCAAAATGGAAATAATAAAGCCTCCACATTCTGGAAGAGATTTTTTTGGTGCATATTTCTTCTTGTTCAATTTTGCAACCCTTGAACTAGGGAAGACTTTCTCTAACATCAGGCTGCTGCCAGCGTACAGCTCATTCCCATAATGTCTTATGTAACTCAATCGCCGTGTGACAGTTGCTGAAGAAAGAACTGATAACAACGACCCACGCCAAAAACCCCTTTTCCTTCTACACCATGGTCTTTTCCCCTACATTCATTCTCTTGTCATGTTTGTTTTCAGTTTGTCCAGGGCATGTTAGAAATTTGGAGTTAAATGTGTATTATCGCTCAAGTGGGGAACATTCTCATTTCTTACCTTGCCAAAATGACTAACAAAGTACAAATGAGCAGAGGATGAAAAGGTTGTATTTTGGCACCAAGGAGTCCTCCCTCCGGGACCCCCTTCACCAATCTGCTCCACTACCCAGCTCTTTCCTTGATTAGCTTTGATTTTAACGTTGCGGTGTGTTTTGTTAGTTAATAGATGGTGTTTTTTGTATTAGGCAGTATAGGGAAGCATGAAAAGAAATAGAATGTGAGGTCCTTGCTCTCAGAATGCCTATAATCAAAGGGTTCCATACCCTGTAATCTTTCTCTTTTGAAGATTTTAAGGATAGTCTCTCAACTGTCCTCCTCTCTTTTATGGGTCTGCATTGGGGAACGGTGAGATGATCACATTTTATTTCTCATCAGGAAAATGTGGAAGGACTCAGAAACATTTAAAATATTAGCAGCAACCATGCAGGAACTGGGCAGAATCTCATATGACCTTGGGACTGAGAGTTTGGATAACCGGGAATTTTGATCAGCATGGCAAGTAAGGAAGAGCTGGTAACTTATTTTAAGCTAGAGAACCCCAAATTAAGCTTCTCTTCATTTTATCACTGGGCTGTATGCTGACAATGTGGATTTCCGAGACAGATGGTTCTCCACTGGGAGCAGTCAACAGTGTTTAGCAACCTGAAATTTCCATAACTCCAGTGATAAGCTGGGATGCTCCAGCCAGGCAGCTGGGATACTAAGATCCAGATGTGCAGGACTAGCAGGTGCTGAGGAGGATGCTAGGTTGAGGATGTGGTTTTTAGCTGTGCCTCAGGAGTACATAAACCACAGTATATTGGTTTTTTGCTCTGTTGGCCAGAGACTGTATGTATGTAGAGTCTGCCTCCTACTGCATTTTTTCCATGGCTTGTGTCCACTTGCTTATTGTCCTCCAGGTAGTGATGCTGTATTTAGGCTTCCAAAAGAAATATTTTTTCTATCTCCCAGGAAAGTCAAGGGAAGATCCATACAAGTCTTTGATTCCCTAATGGTGCCTGGCATGTAGTAGGTACTCAAAAATATACTTGTCGATTAAATCAATGATTGATTAAATAAAATCCAGTGAAAGAAACTAACTCCCGTAGCTCTCAGACAGTCATCCTCTCCTTTAGATGAACAGAAAATCAGTCTCCATTTATTTTCACACTCTGCATAAGTTTCCTTTTCTTACTGACACTTGCTGGTTAGTGACGATGATGCTTTGAATTAGTCAGGAGATTGATGAAGGGATGGTGAGCCCTGCCACATTTAGGTTTGTTGAATATTGCAAACTGCTTTGTGTTCAGAAGAACCCAGAGCATGTTTGGCAAAGTACTTTCTTCTCAACGTTTTAAGAGCATGTGGATTTAAGATGGAAATTTAATCTGCATGTTCATTTACACGTAACTCATCAAAACATTTTAAGCAGCGCTTTGAAGTCTTCAGAGCTTTTTCAATCCATTTTATGGAAACTTTTCAAGTGTTTCTGGGATTTTCATGAAAATCTGTGTTTGGCTAAGATCAAGCATACTGGGTACTGGATCCTCTCATTCCCGAATATTTCATATTGACCTAAGTCTCATACCCTATATTCATGAGTTCCATTACAGTGCCAACCCATTCCCTTATTTCTAAATTGATATTGTTCATTAAACTTCATGGAGAGAGGGACAAATAACTGAAACTCAAAAGGAACAAAAACATTGTCAGCCTTTGATGGACAAAAGCTGAACATAGTCAGTCTTCAATGCCATTGTAATGGAAGGTAAAGGTGAGCAATTCAAACTGGCCAAAAGGAAGAAAGAATTCCATTTGGTTTGAGAACGACTAGTGTCTTTATGAGTTGATAAAACTTCGTATGGCCAGAAACATTTATTTAGTTTCAGTTAGGTCCAGAAAACATTGATCCATTTTTGGCAGAGAGTGGCATGGTTGTTCTTGAATTTTGGCTAGAGGATTGGGTCAAGACAGGGTGGAGTTTAGGCATGCAGGAGAGTGGCTCCTTCTCTTAGACCAGAGGGAATGAGAGGAGAGAGAGGAAGGAAGTAGCATTTTTATGATGGATGCATATGTATGTATGAGGTTATGCTTTCATTTTCTCAAGTTGTAGACAACGTGGTTGGTCAATAGTTAGAAATATGAGCATGCTTAAAATATGAGAAATCTTGAGGAGAATAGTGAGCAGTAAATATATATTGATGTGGGATAAAACATGTATGTAATATTTGCTCAGGGAAGAAAGAGGCAACTGGCCCAGCCCCAGTAAAAGGTCTTGAATTAGTCATTTGCAGTGACTCTGTTGGTAAGTGGCAAAAAGCCAACCAAGGCTTGAGGGGGGAAAAAAAAAGAGTATTTATTAGTCTACATGGTTAGCCACCAAATACTGTCCTCAGGAATTTTCAGGCTCTGCCACCTTCTGAGTTGCCTTATCCTAAAGCAGGTGGTTCTGTGTGGTCGCAGCAGATCTAGACTTACATTCTGTTTGGAAAGATGAGATTAAGCTTGAGATGCTGGAGTTTATGTAAACTTTCTGATATGGAACCTGCTGGGGGATAACACATTACAGACTATGGCCATGCAGATGGTTGCAGGTAGGTAGAGATGGAAGTATTGAAATTGGAGGAAGCTGGGGAAGGGGGAGGCCAGGGCCAGGGCATCTTCACTAAGACACATTCAAGGTGACATTGGAGTTGGGGTAAGAAGGACCACTTTGAACTACATGCCAGTTTTCCATGAATGAAAGGCAGTGGCTGGGAAGTTTCTAGATGACAGTAACAAGAAAAAGTGTTTTATATAAATAGATGGTATAAAACAGGCGGTTATTTTCCTCCCAGTGAAGACAAGGATTAAAGTTGGAGAGGCACTAGGAGTTAGGAGAATCCTGACTTTTACGTGATGGAAACTCAAATCCAATTAGTTCAGACTAAGGGGAATTTATTGGTAAATGTGGTCAAACTGAGGAGAGAGCATGGCTGGTTGGAGCTGCCCCTGCGTGACTGGAGTCAGCGATGTCCCCACCAATGGCACTGTCTTTCTCTACCACTCATTTTGCATCTCTTCACCTTTAGACTTCTATTCTGAAAAATGTGACAGCTCATATTTTTCAGCTTTGCTACATAAGAACTCTCCCTCTTCCCTCAGCTCTAATGTGATAATTTTCAGAGGAGAACTCTAGCATAGCCCAGTTAGGTGCCCATTTTGTTGGCTTTAATACTGTGGCCAGTGATGTGGGAGACTATGATTGGTCCAGTTAGTATCAAGAGTCCAGCCCTACTGGGTGATAGACACTGGGGAGGGTATGTGCTATGGTGAGCGCTGTGAATTGTGCAAGACTGTTGAATGACAGATCTGTACCTCTGAAACAAATAATGCAATATATGTTAAGAAAAAAAAAAAGGAAGAAGAAGATAGCAGGAGGGGAAGAATGAAGGGGGGGAATCGGAGGGGGAGACGAACCATGAGAGATGATGGACTCTGAAAAACAAACTGAGGGTTCTAGAGGGGAGGGGGGTGGGAGGATGGGTTAGCCTGGTGATGGGTATTAAAGAGGGCACGTTCTGCATGGAGCACTGGGTGTTATGCACAAACAATGAATCATGGAACACTACATCAAAAACTAATGATGTAATGTATGGTGATTAACATAACAATAAAAAAAAAAAGAGTCCAGCCCTAGACCAATCACTGTGCCTCAGGAGGTGGGACCTGAAGTACTGTGTTCAGAATAAAGTTCAAGTTCTTACTATGACCTGTAGGCCTTACTCATCAGATTTCCTGCCAGATCTTCAACTATGTCCCCATTCCTGCCTCACAAATCTCCCTGTCCTTCCTTGATTACATCAAATGTGCCTCTGGATCAGCATCTCTGTCTCTGCTATTCCACAGAAATGCTTTCCTTCCAGATGCCTGTATGATTAAATTCCCTGCTTGATTCAGGTCTCAGTTTATATATATCATCTCCCAGAGAGGTCTTCCCTGACCACTCTATCCAAAACAATGCCCCCTGTCCATCTACTCTGTAGCTTCTCCTGCCTGTTTCTTCATAACATTTGTTATGTCCTGACGTCTTATATATTTGTTTATTTTGCCTCCTCAGAGAGAATGGGAGCCCCATAGGAGTAGGGAGTTTTGTCTGTTTGGTTTATTGCTATATATTCAGCACCTTGAAAGGGGCCTGGTCCACTCTGCCTCCAGGTGGGAGAACTATCTCCAGGTGAGATTTAAACAGCAGAGCTCATCTGCCCACAATCAGGCAAGGACCACATCCTTGTTCAGCTCACCCTCCTTCCCAGGTCTGCTTCATTCTCTCCCTTATAAGAATTTCCTGAGAATGTCCCCACAATAAGTCAGGTATAACAGAGTCCCCAGGTCAGGATCTACTTCTAGGAAACTTGACTTAATACATCTATATTAAAGTTACCTGTTTTATGGGGGCACCTGGCTGGCATAGTTGGAAGAGCATGCAACTTTTGATCTCAGGGTCGCGAGTTTGAGCCATGGGTGTAGAGTTTACTTAAATAAATAAATAAATAAATATATATATATTTTAAAGTTACCTGTTCTATATATTATCAACTAAAAATTTTAAAATAAAGCCTTCTACTCAATAAGTAGGCACATAATGAAATTTCCTAAAATAAGTGATGAAGATAAAGCCTCTTTTTGAACAGTAAGATTGGGATCTCCTAGGGAGAGGATTATGCTAGAAGATGAGTGTGGTGCTGCTCTGTGCAAACAAAATAATCCTGCAAACAAAATAATCCCCTCCTGGTCCATGGAGCATGGGAGACTGCATAGAAGCATCTGTTCTAGCCGTGTCTGGAGGAAAAGCCCAGTTTAGTTAAGGCAGAAGAGTGAAGGAAATGAACATTCAGTAAAGAGGCAAAGGGTATAGAGAGGTTTGTTTATCTTGGTGTGGAGGATCCAGATGGAAGAGTGGAAAGGTCTGGAAGATCAGAGAGAAGATAGAAGGGAGGAGGGGAAGCAGAGGACAGTATGGAAATTGGACTTCGAAGAGAAGAGATTTCTAGAGGGTGTTATATTTGGGGTAGTAACAAGGCATGACAGGGAGGTTGTGGTATTAATTCCAAATGGCTTTATTCTGGGCCTATATGCTTTAGAGTCAGCTTCACTTGGGGCTGGGGTGGGCTCAGATGGCTGTGAACCAGCAGTCTTGACCTCCTGGTGTCTAGCTCACAGCTTCAGGGATGGTCTGTGCAGGTCGACTCTCAGGACAGGTGGGCTCAGCGTGCCTGGGAGGAAATACTGAGAAGCCTGCCTTTGGGTCAAAAGTTACTAGATTTTGCCCCATATTTTAAATATAGAAGGTCAAATGGGAATTAAAAATATTTTTAATACTAGCTTAGCAGCACTAAAAACAAACAATTTTCAATCCTTCAAATGATGGGATCTTATTACTACAATTTAAAAATCTCTTACTTGAAATTTAGAACTGACTTCAGAAAGCAAACAAAGTTTTCGGAAATTCATGCAAAATTTTGTGTATATGTGTTTTTGTGCCTATTTGTGGGAGAGGGTCTCACAGTGATGGTGATGATGGCAGTGGCTGTGGTGAAGGCGATGATGGTGGTGATGGTGGTGACAGGGGTGACTATGGTGAAGTTGGTGATGTGGTGACTGTGGTGAAGGTGATGATGGTGGTGATGTGGTGACAGGGGTGACTATGGTGAAGGCGGTGATGCTGGTGATGGCAGTGACTGGGGTGACTATGGTGAAGGCAGTGATGGCGGTGACAGGGGTGACTATGGTGAAGGCAGTGATGGCGGTGACAGGGGTGACTATGGTGAAGGCAGTGATGACGGTGATGATGGTGACTGTGATGGCTGTGGTGAAGGTAATGATGGCAGTGATGGTGGTGATGGCAGTGATGGTGGTGACAGGGTGACTATGGTGATGGTGGTGATGGCAGTGTTGGTGGTGACAATGGTGACTGTGATGGCTGTGAAGGTGATGAAGGTGGTGACAGGGGTGACTATGGTGAAGTTGGTGATGTGGTGACTGTGGAGAAGGTGGTGATGGTGGTGATGGTGGTGACGATGGTGACTATGATGGCTGTGGTGAAGGTGATGATGGCAGTGATGTGACAGGGGTGACTATGGTGAAGGTGGTGATGCTGGTGATGGTGGTGACTGGGGTGACTATGGTGAAGGCAATGATGATGGTGACGATGGTGACTGTGATGGCTGTGGTGAAGGTGATGATGGCAGTGATGGTGGTGACTGTGGTGAAGGCAATGAAGGTGGTGATGGTGGTGACTATGGTGAAGGCGGTGATGGTGGTGATGTGGTGACAGTGGTGACTATGGTGAAGGTGATGATGGTGATGATGGGGGTGATGTGACCTCCCAATGCTTCCTGGTGAAGTGGCACCAGTCAGCCCAGGGCAAATGTCTGGAGGAGGTAACAAGGGTCAGCGGCAGAGGGAACGGGTGCCCTGGCTGGGGAGGGCAATTTGGGAGAGTCGCCAACAGCATCTACTGCAACATGTAATGCAGTTCTATCTGTGTTTAACTCTAAACTGTCTCTGAAAATTTTGCAAGTCAATAAATAGCCAAATATATATCGAGAGTGTATTATGTGCGAGATATTTTAAATTTAACAAAAAATTACCTCTTTACTTAGTGGAAATAGGACTATCAGTTGTTAAACTGTTGCAAGTTAATGATCCTATTTTAAGTCATCTTTTGGTCTGTGTTGGGTGTTCTGCTGATAAAAGCTCTAAGTAACAGAAGAGACTGGCGTGCTTTGGTAAAACCAAGCATCTTGGATCTGAGAAATCCCTGTCTCAGACCTCAACTGGTCTGGGACAATGGTTCTTAAACTTTAGTATGCATCGAATTCACCTAGAGGGCTTGTCAGAGCACAGATTTCAGTCTTTTTCCACCTCCCCCCCTCCTTTTCCGATTTAGTGAGGCTGGAGACTCTGAGTTGCTAACATGCTCCCAGATGCCGCTGCTGCTGATTGTGCATCTGTATTACTGCTCTAGGAATCGAGGAGCTCTTATTTCAAGCCATCAAGGATAGTTGAGGCAGTCTCTTCTTAGTTCTACTTGTAGACACACACATACACACACACACACAACCAGTGCCAGTTTAATGTGCATTTTCCTCCTTAGTTGTATTTGTTTATGGTCGTGTCCTTAAGATTGCAAGATCTATCCAGGTGGGCATTGTAGAGGCCACTAGAAAACTGTGAATAGTTTTCCTGAAGATAAAATGAAGATCTCAATTAGCACCATACATGAAATATAATGCAAGCCACATGATGTTATTTAAAAATTTCCAGTAGGCACATTAAAAAAAAAAGGAAAATGGTGAGATTAATTTAATAATATATTTCACTTAATCCAGTAATGCAAAATATTACCATTTTAACGTGTGTAAAGTTATTGATTTATTTTGTAGTCTTCCTTTCTGAAACTAGCCCTTACAAGTCTGGTGTATGGTACATTACAGTTTGTACTAGCCACTTCTCAAATGCTCGGTATCCACGTGTGGGCAGTGGCTACCAGACTGAACAGGGCAGAAGACGGTCTGCTTTTGTCAGAATCATTTAACTCGTGATCTGGTTAATCAAAAAAATGTGAGTTCTCTCTTTTATTGTCTCAATTCTCCAATTTTCATTTAGTAGGTTGGACTCTGCTCTTTATGGTCCTCACAATGTGCAATAATAATAAAGAGGTCCACAAAGGCTGCTGAGGGTGCCAGAGAGTCTCTGAGTCTGTCTACCTGCAGAATGCAAGGGGGAAGCAGCACTTATTCAAGAAAATTTTGTGATTTTGATAAATGAGTCAGGAGCCCCCTGTCATCAAGGATGTCATACTTCCCAATAATTGCAAATACTGAATCAATCCAACATACCAGGTGGAAAACAAGATCGCCCACACTTTATTTCAGCCATTCTATCAGCCTGGGGGGTAACGAGGTAAGTCTGAGGACTCCATAGCACATAGAAGCAAGTCAATGGGAAGCTGTCAAAGGTTGGTTCCAATTAGTCTGAGGTTAGCGAGAGGTTTAGCCTCATTTCTGACTACAGGCAGGGTGCTAAAACTCATGTAATGCAAATGAGAAAAATAATGAAAACAATTTATATATATAGGACTTCCATATAAAATGCTTTCATATGTGCTATTTCTCCCTTTGTCTTGGTGTCCAGAAGTAGGTAGCATTTGTATTCTTTCTCCCCCATTCTACAGATCACTATGGACAATGACTTGCCCCTGGTGGCATAGTTATTGGTGCATGAGCTTGGAGTTAAATCAATGTTCTGATTGTTACCTTGTCCCATGGCACCCACATACCTCCTGTGAAGTATGCAATGTGGGTGCCTGGGGGTGTGAGAGATGGAGAAAGCGAGACCTCCAATCATTTTTACAATTGATTGATGTCAAGTATTTCCTGACATACGTATTTTTTCCTTTCTGATAAATTGCAAGTGGAAGGACCTTCCAGTGGTTTGACTTACCTCTGGAAACTTGAACAATTCCAGACCTTATGTTGGTGTAGATGGTACTCATGTATGTTTCCTTTCTGAGCTTTTATAAAAGACCCTAATGGAAAAACCAAGCAGCTGAGAAATTGTCACTTGGCCTGCTTTTGGTACAGCTTACCCACTCCCACTACCTACGTGGGCCTCTGTTCCCTATTCCCAAGACAGGGAACTTGAATTGGGATCCAGTGTCCCATTTCATTTCTTTAGGTAGGCCGTATGCAAGAACTGGGAGAAGTTAGTCTCCCCTTGAGTGAGACATTTAGACACAGAAGGACGAGGCAGTTCCAAGGGTTCAAATACAAAGATGAGGGCATCACACAGCTTTTTAATGTTCCCATGGTTTGTGGGATAATGTAGAATGCAAGGGAGAAGCAACATTTCTTTAAAAAAAAATAATTTCTGATCTTGATAAATAGGAGTCTGTTCCCAACTCTGTGCTCAAACCTGGCTGCAATGAGAAATACCTGAGGTAGGAAGTTATTTTTTAAAATATGGGGCTGACCAGGCCTGTCACTCAAAGATTCTGATTTCACTGCTCTAGGGTGAGAGGCCGGTGCTGCTGTCTCAGGTGATTCTAACGTGAGACCCAAGTTGAGAGGCAGTGTAAAGTATACATTTTTTTGTAAAGTAAAATTTTTTCTTGTCATTCCTTCCCATCCATGCATAATTTCCAGGATTTCTGGGAAAATCAAACTTCATTTCAAAAGTGCAATTTGAGGTTTAAAAAGACAAGAAGCTGCTTTCTTATTTAGAAAGGTCTACAAATCCATCTGGAGGGCAGATTCAACAGGAAAGAACTGACCCCGGGTCTGGGAATGGCCCTGGAGGACTGTGAGGTGGGACTGGGTTGCTGACTGGAGACAGCTAACCAGGTGTTGCCCACTTTTAAAAAAATTACAGGGCTACTTTTAATACATTGGTGTGAGCCCCACGGGAATAAAAAACACTGAGAAGGGGTAACCCCCTCACCCCTGGAGCACATTTTAGTCTTCTCTCTTTTCCCCTCTCAGACTCATTTTCTGTTAACTGGTGACATGAATTGCTAGTAGGAGTTTGGGCATCATATTCGTTCCTGTTTTTGTAGAATGGAGCTTTATATTCTTGGTCCAGTTTTGGATAAATGACAGATTAAGAAAGACCTGAATTAAAGTCCTACCTCTTCCTTTTCCATGCGGTGTGTTAACAGGCTAGTTCTTTATTCTCTAGTCGTCAATGTCCTCATCTATCAAATGGGGACAATATTTATATCATTTGGTTGCTGTGAAGATTAAATTACATACGTAGACTGTTTAACACTGAGTAGGGAGCCTTGCATTTAATGAAGTATCAACAAGGAGCAGCTATTACTACTCCCCTATTAATTGTGAGCTTTCTCCTTACAGTAAATCAACATATAGCAGACAGATGCTCCATCCTCTTGGTTTCTCCTAGTCCTTCTCCCACCTGACTTCTCTTGAAGAAACCCGCAACAGGATCTCTCCATGTACACCAACCCTCTCCCTGTCCCTACGAAAGTTTTGCCATTTTTTTTTTTATATGGCTCTCAGTTTCTTCTGAAGGGCAATGTTGTTTAAGAGAAAAACTGTCCATTATAGCAATTTTACTTGACCTCATTTTTCTCTATTTAAAGCCCAATGTTAGTTTGTATTGTTGACTGAGTTTTTCCATTCCTTATCACCAGTTTTGGCAAATATCACTGGGACCTGCCTAGTGAATCACACATGTCCCCCTTTTCATTTCTAGATTTTTATACAGCAGTCAGCGGGCAAAACTGATTTCTTGCCCTCAAGAATGGCCTTTCTTATTCAGTTTTCAGATATATAATTCTCACCAGCCCCTTCCGCCACCACCAGCCACATCCTTTTCTTCATCTCAAAACCAACTTCCTTAGTAAGAATTGCCACAGAAGGCCACCCAGATTATGCTTTTGCATTTCTGGGGGCAAACCATGAACGCAGACTAGGATGTAAATGGTTCTCCCTAGAAGTTTGCTGTGACTGCCCTATAACCGTGTAACTGTATACCTTCAATATTCCTCCCAGACTTATTCTCTTGGATTTATTAAGAGCCCTCATTTTCCAAAGTGGTTGTACCATTTTCCATTCTCACCAACACAGGTGTATGAAAGTTCCAGTTCCTCCACATCCTCACGCATACTTGGTATGATCAGTTTTTGTAATTTTAGCTCTTTTATTTTTAATTTAATTTAATTTAATTTTTTTTGAGAGAGAGAGAGAGAGCGTGAGCAGTGGAGGGAGGTGCAGAGGGAGAGGGACAAAGAATCTTAAGCAGACTCACGCCCAGCTCAGAGCCTGAGACAGTGCTTGGTCTCATGACCCTGAGATGATGACCTGAGGTGAAACCAAGAGTCAGAAGCTTAACCACCTGAGCCACCCAGGTGCTCCTAATTTTAGCTCTTCTGATAGGTGCACAGCAGTACCTCAGTAATGGTTTTAATTTGCATTTCCTTAAAGACTAATGATGTTAAGCGTCTTTTCTTCTGCTTATTTGCTATTTATAAATCTTTAGTGAAATGTCTATTCTGATCTTTTGCCCATTTAAAAAATTAGATTGTTTTCTTAGTATTGACTTTTGAGACACACACACACATACTCATTATATATGCATATACATAATATATATACTTTTGAATTTTGATAATGTTTCCTTGTGAACTTGTAAATTCCTCAGAACAGGGAGGTTCCTTGAGAACACAAGACACATTATGATATGTAAATCCAAGGCATCCAGTTGAGATTCAAGTGCTTGATGGATACTTCGTAAGCATTTGGTGGTGGTGAGGACCAGTCCACATGTCTCTGTCGCACATTTGGAAACCATGCTACACAGAGTCAAATACTTTTTAACATTAAGACCTAATCCTATTTAAAGAGTTCTGTATGCATAGCATATGCTATACAATTTGCAACAGAAGTACTTTCAAAGTTTTTTTAGAGAATGAAAATTTGGTAGTTTCCCCCAAGTGGTTAGGCCAGGAAGCATTTGCTTCTAAATTATTGGCGATCTGCTTGGAGTACCAGCTTAATATTTCCAGTGGACTGTCTTTGTAGATAATTTTAAGAATAAATAAACAATTTTAAAGGAACTGGTGTCTGTTTACCAAATGCAGAATGTGTCGGTCGGTTATATGGCCAAAGGGCAGAACCATGGTTTCTGAAAATAACTTTAAGAAGTTCAGACCAATTGGCAACCCAAACCAAATTATCTTACAAAGCACAATGTCCCTTGGGATAAATGGCATTTGAAAAGTGAATACAAATAATATATTAAACCTGTCATAGTAGTTCTGCCCTCTTTCTTCATGTGCAAGTTAACTCATGTGCAAGTTGGTAGCAGCAACTCTGAGAAAAGATTATTCTATTGGATTGAATGATATCCCATACAGTATTGTGGCGTAAAATACTAGTTCTTTTAATTTGAGCTTAATTTCATTTTTAGACTTAATGGACAATTGCCAGGGGGTCAGTGGGACCTTGATGGATTCCCTAGTTCTTCCTGACTCTTCTGGTGGGCTGTCAGCTAACCAAACCCAGAACTTCCACTTACTGAACCGCCCAAGGAGATGCCTCAGTTTTGTTTTATCCTCTGACTCTGATTCAGTCTCACATCCAGAGATCTCTCCGGTTGCAATTTTCAGTTTGTTTCCTTTTGTCTCATTCCCAGAGCCCAGCCCTTTCATTCTACCTGAACGGGGTAGCTTCATGTAGGAATTTTTTAACTTTGCTAACTACACGATTGAAGGCTCTACTCACTTTATGAAAAGGGATTATTTTGTTGAAGCTTCTTATTTTCATGATATGATTTACATATGGGATTCTCTGGTTTTTTTTTTCTTCTGTTGTTTGGATGCTAAATTAGATGACCAGAATCTTATAATAATCACCATAATCCCCTGGCAATTCATAGAGTATTTGTAAGTCCCCAACACTTTTTTATGTTATCTTTAATCTTGACATAATTTTCTAAGAGAGGTCTTAATTTACTCATTTTACAGATGAGAAAAATAAGTTATCTGCCCAAGATCACACAGCCAGTAAGTGACAGAGCTTATTATTGTTATTACTGGCAGCAGCAATAATTGTTTATAGTTGTGAAAGCTTTGTGCTAGAATTCGGAAAAAATAAATGATACGCATGGGAAGATGGCGTGCCTGAATTCATTTACAGCTTTAAAAAGATATGAAATGAAGACTGAGGGCTTTAAGGTCATGGGAAGCTTCTATAATCTCTTGACAAATCAAATATTTTGACATCTATTATCACCCGTTTTTTTTCCAATTGGTAAAGAGAGAAAAGTTTTGTTTATTTACATACATGGATTTCCAAAATTTGTTACTTTGGATCTTTTATCTTCTGGAGTGAATGAGTACTTTTTTTCTTCTAATTAGTTTTTAAACTGATTGAAAAAATCTACTAGTTTACAAATTTTACAAGTGTGTATTATTTCATGTACAGACATTGAAAAATGACCATTTAGAATATTTGTACTCAGTCATCCCATTCAGGTACAAATAAAGAAGGCAAAGTTACCTTCCTAAAGCTGAAGGTAGCCTTCCAGGGAAGTGTATTTCAGAACTTGGAATAGACAAAGCTGTTATAGTGTGGACATCGTTGTTTGTGGGAGCTGATAAGGTCAGATTAGACAGAAATTAATACCGTACAAAATTCCTGTATGTAATATGTAATTCCTCTTACATATAGAAATGAAATAAATTGATATTGTATTACTGGATGTAATAGAAGTTTATAAATAGTGAGTACATAATCTTTACCAAATTAAAGAAGGGCATAGTATTGGGGAAGCTTTTCTCAACAAATTGATGTGCATTATGCACTCAGGTTATGCCCCCCTGCAAATCTGTGCTATGCACTATATGAGAGCACTTGCGAGACATGTATTTAGAAATCCTTACATCCCCATGACAATCTATAACATCTCTTCACAACACTTGCCAGTTTTAAATTGTCCTTGTATTTCAACGATCAGTTGACTAGTGGCCAGCTCTCTCACTGGGCTGCAGACTTCTTGATGGCACGGACCACACTTGATTTGCTCACCATTGGATCTGTCTGGCATGGTTTCTGGCACATAACATGTGCTCATGTCATAGTTGTTAAATAATTGTTAAGTAAGTAAACAAATTCTTGCTTTGCTGGGATTATAGTCTGAGAAGGAGGCAAGCTAGACACAACACCTCTATGCCTCTTACCCTCACAGGTGGAAGAGGACTGTGCTGGTGGCTTGTGTGCCCCCAGAATCTCCAAGTCCTTCCAATTCTTGCCTGCAAGTAGAAGAAGGGTGGGATAAAGCATCTGGCATGTCCATGTTACAGTCAACATGAGGACAGTGACTTTCAGTTTCTCGGAGAAAAAGGGAATTTTTTCACCTGAGTTGGGGTCAGGTAGCCGAGGGTATTCAATAACCTTTTTAGGAGAGGGGCTGTGAAGCTCCCTATTATAAACTTCTGGGGGGCCAACTCACTTCTGCTGTCCTCCTACCTGGCTAAGGTGGGGCCTGGGCAAACTTTAGGGAATCCCCTATTCACTCCTTTTAAAACAGAGTTCTTTTTTTTTCTTTTTGTATTTTAAATTTTGTTATGTTATGTTAATCACCATACATTACATCATTAGTTTTTGATGTAGTGTTCAATGATTCGTTGTTTGCTGGAACACCCAGTGCTCCATTTCAATATGTGCCCTCTTTAATACCCATCACCAGGCTAACCCATCCCCCCACCCCCCTCCCTTCTAGAACCCTTAGTTTGTTTCTCAGAGTCCATAGTCTCTCATGGTTAGTCTCCCCCTCCGATTTCCCCCCCTTCATTTTTCCCTTCTTACTATCTTCTTTTGTATTATTTGTTTCAGAGGCACAGGTCTGTGATTCAACAGTCTTACACAATTCACAGTGCTCACCATAGCACATACCCTCCCCAATGTCTATCACCCAGCCACCCCATCCCTCCCACCCCCCACCACTCCAGCAACCCTCAGTTTATTTTCTGAGATTAAGAATTTCTCATATCAGTGAGATCATATGATACATGTCTTTCTCTGATTGACTTATTTCGCCTAGCATACTACCCTCTAGTTTCATCCACGTCGTTGCAAATGGCAAGATTTCATTCCTTTTGATGGCTGCATAATAGTCCATTGTGTGTGTATATGTGTATATATATATATATGTATATATGTATATATATATATACCACATCTTCTTTATCTAGTCATCTGTCGACGGACATCTTGGCTCTTTCCGTAGTTTGGCTATTGTGGACATTGCTGCTATAAACATCAGGGTGCCTGTACCCCTTCGGATCACTACATTTGTATCTTTGGGGTAAATACCCAGTAGTGCAATTGCTGGGTCGTAGCGTAGCTCTATTTTCAACTTTTTGAGGAACCTCCACACTGTTTTCCAGAGTGGCTGCGCCAGCTTGCATTCCCACTAACAGTGTAGGAGGGTTCCCTTTTCTCCGCATCCCCGCCAACATCTGTCGTTTCCTGACTTGTTAATTTTAGCCATTCTGACTGGTGTGAGGTGGTATCTCATTGAGGTTTTGATTTGGATTTCCCTGATGCCAAGCGATGTTGAGCACTTTTTCATGTGTCTTTAAAACAGAGTTCTAAGTTTCTAACATGGAAATGAGTGCAGAAGTGGGCCCCATAAATGGACTTTTTATAGCCAACTTAGGTGAAATGTTGACTGCATTTTCTGTATATTGAGAGATGATTGGCAACAGGAAGCCAACTTGAATAATAATTCAGCCCAATTAAAGAAGGATATATGAAAAGTAGTTTTAGCTTTCAGTGTAGGAAACTTCATGTTGGAGAGAGAGCCAGTTATAAACAGGCCCTTGGTTTATATTTATATTTTAGAGGACATGATTAATTCTTTTTTTTTTTTAAAGGTTTTATTCTTAAGTAATCTCCACACCCAATGTGGGGCGTGAACTCACAACCCCAAGATGAAGAGTTGCATGCTCCACCAACTGAGCCAGCCAGGGGCCTCAAGGACATGATTAAGTCTTAAAATAATGAACAAAATAACAAAACAAGCCTAAATTAAACTGCATGTGCTATATAAAAACTTGTTTTTTTCCCCCAAACATATATTTAGGTAAAATACATAAATAGGTAAAAGCTTTAATCCCAATGAAGTTCTGGAAGCAGTGAAGTCATGCATCATAACTTGGTATGTGATGTTCTAAGTGATCTTATTATAAAAGACCTTTGGAATGATATGTCAGGAAAGGAGCAGATCTACAGGACCAGAGGAAGCAATCAATTCCCTATGTGGATGTCACTCTGCCTCCGGATCGCTGAAGTCTAAATTTGGGAAGAGCTGACAGGAACCTGGCTGATGCCATTTGCCACAGACCTGCAGGGAGAAGCAAGCTAGTCCTGGAGGCTTGTGGTCCTGGAGAAAGGACATCAGGGCTCTAACAGTTCCCTCAGAATACTTTTGTTATACAGTTTCTTCCTCTATCCCTTTATCCAGGTTGTCAATTTTACTCTCCCTAGACCTGACCGATGATTTCAATGATCCCTTCACAATAATCCTTGGGTCCTGGTTCTGATCAGCAAACTGGATGTTTGTTTCATTTTTCAGATATTCCCTTGATTGGTTCCTGGTTCCTGGTCTCCATATTTTGCATTTTTTCCAAAAGAACAGCATCTGCCACATGCCATATCAATCCTGTAATTGATCCAAGTCCTTTTATATTTGATTAGTCTTCTGAAAGCAATGAGAGTGTCATTTGCTCTCTTAAAAATTTGGTTTCTCTGGATGTCTGTCTGTACTCCAATGCAGCTAAAATCCTCAAATTTGTGATGCCCACAAATGGGCACACCATCTGAACAAATAGATACGCATTTATATGCCTGCATTATCCTTATTTGAAAAATCAGTGGCCAAAATACAATATTTTACAAATTCTAATTCCCCGAAGTGGAGGATTTGTAGATGTAAGAGTTGACAATTTCAGTCCTCTACATGTGCTTCTTTGTGATTCTGTTCAAAAGTGTATCCTCTTTGGGTGTAATTTTTCCAAAAATAAGCCATAACCATAAAAAAAAGTTAAACTAAATCCATAAAAATATGTTTAATTAAGTGCAACTAACTGGCATGTTCATTGACTTCTGATACATAAAGGAGAAAGTAGGCTTTATTAATGGAAATGGATATAGAATCAGAATTTCAGAATAAGAAGACATTTTTGAAGGGTGCCTACGTGGCTCCAGTTGGCTAAGCATCTGACTCTTGGTTTTAGCTCAGGTCATGATCTCAGGGTCAGGAGATTGAGCCCTCCATTGGGGAGTCTGCTTGGGATTCTCTTTCTCTCTCTCTCCGTCTTCCCCTTAGCCTGCTTGTGCTCTCTCTCTCTCTCTAAAAAAATAAACAAATCTTTAAAAAAAAAGACATTTTTGAGCATCTGGTTTTACATTCTTGTTCTTCGAAGAAATTTAGTGTCTTGTTATTTCTCAGTCTTTTGGCTGGGAATGGAGAATAGACTTGTCCAACTTTATAGAGTTATTAGTATCAGAGCTGAAATTAGAACAAGTTCTCCAGACTCTTTTGTCATCATGCTACTTCACCAGCTAAACATTGACATGGATTTGTTTGGGAAACGTGTTATCATTCTGTATAAGCAGAGGGGTGGAGATGAGAATGAGCACAGATGAGTGGTGAATAGTGGGGTAAGGAGGTGACTAACTGTATTTTTTCCCATTCTTCTTCTTACAGAGAAATTTTCGAACTCAAAGAGGTCACCTTGACTATGTTTGGAAAATTGGATGATGAAACCTCATGAACACTATTGACGTTTGTATAAAAGGTATGTAGGCTCAAGCATCTCCTCAAATTGAAAACTTGTTAGTTTTCTTGAAAAGTAGACTGGTGTTCAAAGATTTTCTAATAATTCGTTTTCTGGTGCTGATGTAAGAGGAAGCAGAAGTGAGCTTACACTGAAAAAACTGATGAAAAGGAAACACGTTTCTAACAAGATAATCTTTTGCCTAATCAAAAAAATAGTTTTGGTAGGGAGAGAAATGGGTATTAAAAGAGGTGTGAATCTCTAGATGATACTCTACAATCTTCCAGATACAGGTTTAAATGCATATTTCAACATTCACTTAAAAGGCAATAGTTTTAAATGAACAATTTATTTATTTATTTTTAAAGGTTTATTTATTTGAGAGAGAAAGTGTGCATGTGTGCAAGGAGGGGAAGGGGAAGGGGTAGAGGGAAAGGGAGAAAGAGAATCCTCAAGCAGACTCCCCACTGAGCATGGAGCCAGGTGGGTGGCAGGGCAAGGCTTGATCCCAGAACCCTGAGATCGTGACCTGAGCCAAAATCAAGAATCTAGAGTCAGCCGCTCAATAGACTGAGCCACCCAGGAGCCCCTAAATGCACAATCTAAATTTCACATATATGGAGACTTCAGTCTACTCTGAATCTTCTCCCCTAGCACTGTCTTCCACACATTCTTAATCTTTCTTTAGCCCCCTCTTCAGTCCTAATGTGTTGGAAGCTCACCAACCTCACAGGTCATGTTCAGAGATAGCAGCTATGAGAGGCAAAAATACCAGGGCTTCAACTTTGTCCAAGTTCAAGTGAACACGAGATCACAGGAACAAGAGTGGACACGAGGTGTTTGCAGACATAGCATACAGGACAGGTCAGTGGAGCTTTCCAATAGTTCCTTTGGGTTGACTTCATGTCTATGAGCACAAGGGTTTTTTTTTTTTTTAAGTAAACATAAAATAATAAAGCCACGTTTCAGGGCATTAAGTAGATAAATTGAGGAAAAATTTTTAACCAAAAATAATTATGCCTCATTTAGATCTCATGAGCTATTGCTATTTGACAAAGCAGCTGCAGTTTTAAGTAATGGCCAAGTGGGAGCTATATGCACTTTCCATGCTAGGAGTTGATTACAAATACTGACCTATTGCTCTAAGTAACATATTAGCCAATCCTTCCTTTGAAGGAAAATACATACATAAAATCCTTTTAAAACCCCTATGGGGTATGTGAGTGTGGGGGGGGACAGGTGAGAGTGGGGGAGTGAGGGGTGCTGTGTATATGTGCGTGTTTTTAGGGGGTGGGTGGGCAGGGGCATGGAAAGGCCTTACTGTAGGCAGTCTGTGTTGTAGTGACAACAATATTTTGAATATTCCTATGTGCAAATTGGTGAATCTAAAATTCATGTTGTAACAGGGCTCCTAAAAAACATTTTAACATAATTTTAAGAGGCTCAGTTGATTTAAAAACTGTCATGATGAGTACAGTTGTCAGATATAATATAGAACACCCAGTTAAATTTGAATTTCAGATAAATAGCAAGTACATTCTTAGCATAAGTTTAATCCCAAAGACTGCACGGCATATATTTATACTAAAAATTTATCATTGTTTAGCTGAAATTCAGATTTAAGTGGGTGTCCTAAATCTTTATTTGCTAAATCTGGTAAGCTAATAACTAAGTAAATTATGAAAGTCATGCCTTCAAAATTATTTAGTAGAGCCTAGCTTGAAAATGTGCTACTTCAACATAAAGGAGTGGTTCGTCAACACTCGAGAAAGTTACGATGTGCGGTTGTGCAATACCAAAAAGCTCATGTGCCTGATTTTTGCCTCTTTCTTGTTTTATTTTATTAAACAATACCACTCCAAAGCCCTTGCAGTTATATGCATTCACTTTGAGGGAGGATGCCACATTTTAGCTATTCCCTTATCCTTGAAGACAAAAGCTTTGAAAAATTAGGACCATGTTGGAGTCCTAGATACATAAAGTCTGCTCTCCAGCAAAAAGCAATGTATTGTTTCAAGCTGATTTTCCCCCTTTTCCTTGGGAGAAAAGTACAGCATCTTAAACTAAAGCACACTTCAGCCGTCCCCCTGCGCTTGCTTGGGCCAGCAGCCACAACACAGGCCTTTCATCTAGGCTTCAAAGTGTGGTGGAGGGAGTTGGGGGGAGGGGAGTGGGGAAGAAAGGGAGGGCAAGTTGAATGCAAAAAAAGTAACAAACAAACAAAAAAGAAAAATGGAATGGGCTGGGTAGAAGGAGAAGACTCCAATCTCTCGATGATCACGTCCCCGCAGCCTGGCTGGACTTCGAGAGGCAAAACCCTCACAGGTTTCCCCTGTTGTGTTTTTTTTTTTGTCGTTCCTGCCACTTCCCATGCTGGGAAGATTCTTGTCATCCCTCACATATTTTATCCACAGAAAAGGCTGCCCTGCCCTGGGCTTGGTGATGGAGGCTGTGCCCCTGGTGTGCCACTCTATCACTGGTTCCCAAGGCTGTCTAGCCTGGGAAAAGCTGCATGGACACGTTCCAAAATCAGCATTACATGCATCATTGTTCTTACCCTCCCTGATTAGAGTGCACACAATGAAAACAACAGCAACAGCCTCGTTTTCTAGCCCTCCTCCCCACAAGGCAGTTCTTAGTCTGTTTTTCTTTCTCTGGGTCTTCCTACAAGTTAACCGCTTCAGTGCTGGGGGAGTCCCGGACCTCACAGCAACTGCCCTGCCAAGTCGCTTTGTGCTTCTGGGAGGTCACTCACGGCCCTGGGGCAGTGCGGGGAGGCAGGCAAGCTTGCCCTTCTCCTGGAAATCTGGGCAAAGCAACTAACGGGGGGCGAAAAGTCCAAAGCTGTGTGGTGCTGCTGGGGCAGCTGTGGGCAGGCGTTCTGGGACAGCTCCTTCCACCCCTGAGCATGGTGAGGGGCTCTGAGTTTCTGATCTGGAAAGTGGGGACAGATGGAAAGAAGTGGAGGTGGGGGTCCTGGTGTTTTAACTCTTGAAGCCACAAAAATCTTTCCGCATGAAACCTGTTGGGTTTAGTTGTTGAGTCTCAATTATCCATAGGAAACTCTTCTCAACCTCCTTTGGAACTTTTGAGTAAAATCTTTATAAACATTTGCAAGCATGTGGGGATATTGGGTGGGGAATGGCAATTTTTACTTCAAAAGCTATAGGGCAAATCCAAGTCCTATTATAATAAATATTAAAATGAAAATTCTGTTACAAAGGAAAAAAAAGAAGGAAAAAGACCTCCAATATGCAGCTTGTGACTTCTTTGTTTAAAATAATGAGGGCTACATGACATTCCAGTATAACTGAAGAATTCAGATGTTCCTCTGGATTATAGTGTAACATAGTTGGCCTGACTTTTGTGAAGAGTGTGAGTGGATGAAGGGGCTATGTGAGGCTGTGTGAGCATGTGGTAGTCCATTCAAAGCTGTAACTCAAGCTGTTTATAGACTGCACACCGAGCCCTTGCACACACCCAGAGTCCCAGCCCCAGTGGAGGACTTTAACTCAGATGTGGAGACTGACACTACTGGCTGTGTTTCTGGTATCTGTCCTGAGACCAACATTACATATGCTTATGATCTGGATGGGGGAATTGGTCATGAAGTTGCCTTCAGCCCAGTCAGAAAGATGAAAGGCCGAGGTTTACTTTTGAGTCACTATCCTTGACTTTTAAGAACTTTTAGGACACAAAACAAGTAGAGAATGACTCTAAGCATTGTGAGTTCTTAGAATGCGGTACTTTGCGGGTGCTGCGCAAAGGTTTCCTCCTGGCTAAGACCGATGTCACTTTGCTGCTACTTAAATAAAGAGCCACAGGGTTGCTATTAGAAAACTGTTGTCTTTTATTGACCTATACAAGCGAAGAGGCTTCCTTCCTCTTCCTTCTCCCCCTCTCCTCCTTCCACATGAGGCCAGATGCTGGATGGCTGTAATTGACATAATACTGTTAGCCAATTTCTGATAAATGACATCTTGGGGTCCACACATCACATCCATTTTCCAGAAGTTTAATTGTTGCTCACTTATTTGTCTCCCTGCAAATACATAAGATATCCAGTGTCTCAAAAACAAATGAGTGAACAAAAACTCCAAATCATAACCTGAACTGTGTCACTTGACCAAGACATGATTTTTCTTGCCAACCATAAAAAATCTCACAGTGAGAATTGAGAGAGTTATAGTATGATGCTTGAGATAAGAGTAGACCTAGTTTGTCTAAGAGAAGCAGAATTGGTTCTGGTTTCCAAGGCTGTAAGTGTCCTTTTTATAAGGAAAGCTTATTTCTTGGGACTCAGGATACAGCTAAGGAGGAGATGCAACACTGTGTCATCCTATAGGCTTTTTCTCTACTTCCTAACAGTCTGAATATAAATGTTTGTTGGGATGAAGTTAGACTGTTTACAGTATTACATTATGTCACTCGCATTTCTTTCCTAGAAATAGAACTGCTTGCTGGCACTTGCACTAGTACCTCAAGTCGACTCTTCTTGAGTACATATGCAAGCAATCTTGGTGCAGAGATCTTCCTTATCCATAGCCCCAGCTTATCCTGAATGGTTCTTGATGTGGGAAACAAAGGCCGAAGAAAAATTATTAAATCTCCTCACTACCTACAGCCCACTGACAAGTCCTTGAAACAGACAGTGACCTTACTCTAGGAGCTCAGCTGCCTGGATGTTAGTTCTCTGCTAAGGGCAAAAGGCAATCTTACCTCGACCCCCAGGATCCTGTAAGTCTACTTTGACATATAAAAATTCCTTTGGAAACTTCCTTTATCTCTACCCTCCAAGATACCTGTGGCAATCATCCTCCAAGCATATGACCCACCGATATTCATCTGAAGCATCTCATGACTGAGTTTTTACTAAACAGTAATAAATGACATTTTCCCAACAATAGCTAGCCCCCTCAGGATCCTGGAGACCTTGTTTCCAAAATACCTGGGAGGCTTACACTATCCCTAACCCCCTGCCAACTTGAAAGTAAATAATGGGCCACCCCTTCCTGACCCCAGTGCAGGTCTTTCTGCCCATGGGTCCTGTCCCCATGCTTTAATAAAACCACCTTTTTGCACCAAAGACGTCTCAAGAATTCTTTCTTGGCTTCGAACCCTAACATCTTTCCTATATCAGTTCTCCCCAGAGAGGAGCTGTTCAAGCCACTAATGGAGCAGAATGCAAGCAAGAACACAGGATTTGGAGCTGGGAATCTTGTAATTTGACTTCGGCTCCATCACTTGGTAGCTTTGGGACAATCAACCACTTTCTCATTGTTCCTACCTCTCAGAACTTATGTGAAGATTAAATGAGATAGTGGATGAAAACGCTTTGTAAGGTGTACTTAAATTTTAGTTGCTAAAATCTTATTGTGTGAAAATGAGATTTACCATTGAACCAAATCGATTTACAGTGTGTAATGCTTAGAGAGTTTTATTTATTTTTTTTTTAAGTGTAGCTCTGCATTAGGCAATTTCTTTGAAGCTATTTCAGAGAGGGATTTTCCCACACACAGAGATATACATACACAAAACATTTAAACTTGAACAATAACTGCAGTAGTTTTCTAGCGCTGCTATACAAAGTACTACAAACAGGCAGCTTAAAACAAGAGAAATTTATTCTCTCGTTGTTAAGGCTAAGGTCTGAAATCAAAGTGCTGGCAAGGTCATGTTCCCTCTGAGATTCTGGGTAGAATCTTCATGGCTCATTCCTAACTTGCAGTGGTCGCCATCAGTCTTTGGCTTTTGTTGGCTTGCAGTCAAATAACTTCAAATAACTTCAAGTTTCCATGTTCATATGGCATTCTCCCTGCGTCCCTCTGTCTTCACGTGTCTACCACCTACTTCTTGTAAGGACACCCATCATATTGGATTAGGGCCCACTCTGATGACCTCATCTTGATTATATCTCTAGAGACTCTATTTCTAAATAAGGTCACATTCACGGGTACTAGGGGTTAAGACTTAAACATGTCTTTTTGTAGATACAGTTCAACCCGTAAAAATATCCTATAAAACAAGCCAGTGTCTCATTGGCTAGGGACCTGGCTGCCAGCCTCAAATTTGCTATTAAATAGCCAACTAACTTAGAGGTAAAATGAAGGAGTTGGAATAGATCTCAGGATATTTTTCAGTTTTAATGTCCTATTATTCTATCATTTTAGTATTCTTCCATTAGCACTTCTTTCTAAGAACATGATGGTTCTCTTTACTCACCTACAAATCATGACACCAAAACCCAAAATTCTGGCTGCAGAAGGAATGGGTGAACCATGGCAATTTCTATGAGCCCAGCAAGCAGAATGTTTCCTTCCTCAGGCCAGGCCCTCACTTCCCCTTGCTTGGATTATTGCAATAGTCTCTCAGCTTCCTTGAGTCTCCTCCTTGAAGGGGCTGCTAGAGTGAGATTTTAGAAAACAAACGTGATCATGTCACACCCTGTATGACACCATTTAACGGCTCCCCAGGAATGCTGCATGGGGAGCCATTCCGAGCTTGGCACCCAAGGCTCTATAAGCAGGAACTGCTGACCCAGACTCATCTGCTCAAGATTTACCCTCAATACATGGCATCTATTCATTTCTCTCCCATCATTTGTCACATTTTCATACTTTAGTGGATGATGTTTCCTCTGTCTTTTCTACCTAGAGAATTGCTATTTATCCTACAAAGTCCAGTTCAAATAGCATCACCTTTAAGAAGCCATTCCTGACTACCCTAGTCAGAAATAACCATCCTCTTTTCTGTATCACCATTTTGTTCATATTTATTTCTAATTTTGCACCCATCATTGAATTATAACATTGGTGTGTGTGTGTGTGTCCCCGTACTAGATCAGATGTTGCCTAAGGGTTGGGGTGAAAGCCCTGGCTTTGAGTCATGGCCTGTACCTTCTTTATTTCCAGGGGTCAAACACATAGTTGGTACTCAGAAACATTTTATTAAATTGAATTAAATAACCAATTCTCGACAGGCAACTGAAACCAGTGGTCATGGTCAAATGATTTCTTTATATGTGTTGTTGTTGAATTAATGAAACAGGAAGGCGTGCTTTGGCACAGCTGCCTGGCATACCTGGGTGAAGTTCTAGTGCAAACAGCTGTGTTGCTGTAACTTGCTGTAAAACATCCACTTCACACAGTGCCGTGCGCTGTGGGGCCCATGGAAGACAGCCAGGCCCAGGGCTGGCAGTTACCTGAAAACACTTGGGTTAAGTTTCTATTGTCATGGCAGTTAGACAGCCCCTTATAATTATTGCCTTCAACTGGCAGCCTTGCCTCACAGAACATATTCTGTGAGGGCTGGACTCCCAGAAGAGTAGCTCTGGGTTACCACCTTCAATGTCTCACTGCTGAGAGCTGTCACCAGGTTGCCTGGGAGCTGCCTTGCAGATAGCCTCAGCCCGTGTCACAGGACTGCAAGCTGTAAATCATCAACCACATTAATAGTCATGGCGACCAACTGGGGGACGAGCACCCCAGCAGGGTTAGGGTTACGGGTGCACTCACGTCTACTCTCCTAGTACACTGGCCTCTTCCGAATGCTGCTGCAGAACTCTGGGAAGTGAAAGCCCAAGCTTCTATAAAGAGTTAGGTGAGGCTGGGTTAGGAAAAGAAATGGGTAAAGCCCTGGACACTGCTGAGGTTGACGGAGGAGAAAGACACATGCTTCAGCAAGAATGACAGTGAGACCAGAGTTGCAAGAAGCAGGGGGACAGGTGCTGAGCCTCGACTGAATGAGGATAGTCTTCTTGTTTATTTTCCCTGTTTTATGTAAAGGGTGGATGGAAACACATGATTATCCATCCTCTTTTTTGGTCAATATGAGCATCTAGTCCAATCCTAGTGCTTTCAGGTACCACTAACTGGTCATTGCTAAATGCTACTGCCTGCATTTGTCTTTGTCTTGATTCTGCGATGAGACTGAAGCTCTCTGAGAGCAGGATCCTTATCCCATCCGTCTCTGCTGTACCTAACAGAGTTTCTTACACCTGATCACACAGGAAAACTTCTGAGGTTAGAGAACCTTGAGCATAAATGTTGCAGGTACAATCCCTCATAATCCAGGGAAATGGATCTCTTAAAACGGCAAGTAACAGTGATGATTTTAGAGGAGAATCCTGATTTGGTGGGTAAAAGAGCACATATGGCTTTATCCTATTACTGCTGTTGGCAGTGAAAGTACAATAATTATGCAACCTTTAGAAGCATAATGACCAGACTTTGGGAAACAAAAATAAATCACAGTGGGTAAATGGGTCATTAGAGATATGTTACCAGAGAGCTCAGGATTTACTTTATCTTACATGTTCCAACTTGGTAAGTGCTTATTAGAAAGGCCTACTAAGTGTAAGGCACCCTGTTAGGTCTTATGAAGGATGAAGAGAATCAGCATACTTGAGAGCCTGTTTCTAAAAGTTTTCTATAAGGAAATGTTATACTATAGGAAAGAATATCACCTCAACACAGGACTTAAATCATTTTGAAAGGAGTGTCTGTCAGGTGAGCAGCATGGTCCTCTACGTACTAATGGGTCCCCAATGATGTTTCTCAACTAACAAAGTGACAAAGTACAACAAGCTCATGGTACCTACAAATCATTTCCTTCCTGTTGCCAAAGACCAGTGCCATCTGACTGCCTTACTCACACAACAAATTGTTCTGGCACTCCATTATATTAAGAAGCCTGCCTATCACAAAGACTCCTGAGTCCATCCCATGAAATGTCAAAAATATTGTAAATATTAGTGATGGGCCAACCTCAGAAGTGTTGGAACTTTAGTCTGGGAAAAGTTCCAAGATTTTATAAGCCTATATAAACACTTTTGATCTTGAAAAATTGGTCTGCAAATCTTACAAGAACAGGTTCTTTCCCAAGATTTACAGTATGGTTTTGGTTTGGTGCACCTTATGTGGTAATTTTGGGGGAAATTTTGCTATTTATTCCTCTTTACTTTTATCATTCTGATCAAAACAAAATGCACCAAGATACAGGTGTTTTATAAGAAAAACAAGTTGACTCTCATTTCACAGAAAAGTCATTTTATCTCTGAAAATAGGGTGAGAGTGTATTCACAAATCCTTATTTTACTAAAATTAATTCAACATTTCCAATGAATCATATGCATATGCTATATTTAGGAAGAAAATAAATACATGTTGAGTTTCTCATGATGGATATGAACAAGTGTGAACTGAGAGTAAAACTAAAACAATACATTGTTAGCACTTTGTATATTACACTTAATTCACACTTATTTGGACATATGTGCATAATGTCTTCTGTAACATGCAAACACAATATGTGTATATAAAGAGTCCATCTGATCTGATATATCACTGAAGTCACATTTTCTCAAGCTCCATTTTTATGTAAACAATGGAAATGTGGGTTTTTAAGAAAGATTCTACTACAGTTCAGTTTCAAATCTAGTAAAGTCTAGGGAAGGAGAGGTATATAGTGCAGAATTTCTCCATTCGTGTTCTTTGGGATGTAAACATGTATGACGTGAATACTATTCTGTGGTAATAATTTTTGGAACTGTCATCCAAAAACATTTTTTTTTTTTACTATAAGACTTCTCAGAACCTTTAAAGTGCAAATGTTCAGTTGGATTTTTCAAGTGAATTCTCTCCCGAGAGACTAGGTGTTCATGAACCAAATTTGGAGCATACTGGTATAGAGGAAAATGTATTATAACTGAGGTAAAAAGAGTCAGATTCCTGTCCTGATTCTGCCATTTACTTGAAATGTGGTTTTAAGAAGACTGCCAAACTCTAAAACAAGTACATTAGATTGGATGATCTTCAGTGTTTTTTGTTTTAGCATTTTCTATGAGGTTTCCACCTTGAGCTATATGTTTTTTTGTTTGTTTGTTTGTTTGTTTATTTATTATTCCCTGGAGGCCCAGCAGAGTGCCTTACGTTTTGTTGGCCTTTAATAAATGTCAATTAAATTGAACATAGCCTTTTAGGCTTTACGAATCATTAATGGAGCCATTTTTTTTTTATTAGCTATGTTACTTTGAGCAAATCATTTCTTCTTTCTGAACCTGTTTCCCTGCTTAAAAATTTAGGTATTTGACCATTGGATTTCACATCTTTTTTATTATTAGCAATATTTTTCATATTCCTGGTAGCACTTGGATCTTTCTTCAAATGAAATCTTACACAGACGTCCAGTGTGTAAACCAGATCAGAAGTGGAGCTGCTCAGTTGAGTGCATGACCATCCCCACCCTTCCCCATCTCAGCCTACCCTTGACTTTTTTTCTTGCCCCTGTCTTCAGGCATGGTTGTGGAACCCCTAGGTTCTGAGTAATACTGATACAGATAATCTCTGAAGCTTCTTTTAGGTCAAACATCTTAGATTTTGCTGGAAAAATATGCAATTCTTATTGCTGAGACTAAAAAGCTTTGGGGGAAATAAAGTGTAATCAAGCCCCTCTCTACCTGGAAAAAAAATGTACCCTTTTCATGAACCACAGTCTGAAACAAATGCCACAAAAATCAAACATTTACAAAAACTACAAATGACAGATCCAATTTTGGCTTTAGTAACATATTTGAAAATAGAAAAGATTTTTATTTCATAGGTATACATGGTAAGAGCCTATAAGAAATCTCTATTTATCCTTGGAATAATCTTTATGGCCAAAACTGAAATAATTGTACTTTATCATAGTTTAATAATCTCTCATCTCTATAATTCATATAACTAAGACCAGAAACATACAATATTTCACATAGATTTATGAAGTCAAAAGTAGAAATTGATTTATTAATTCACAATGCATGCAAGGATAGCTAAAAATGCAGCTTAGCATTTCAATTAATATCTGGTGAAATGCTAGTGAAAAAATATATCTGGGGACAAATAGCTGCTAGAAATCACCAGGAAATATTTCAGTGACATGTTTACAAGAGACCTTAGGGTTTCTACCTGATGCATATATATTTTTTAAAAGATAAACAAGACTAAGTTCTGTGTCTGAAGAAGACAAGCTCTTGAAGATTCAAGGGTGAGTGTCACTGATATTGCAATAGTGAGCCACCCAACATGAAGCCAAGAGCCCCTCCCTCTCTCTTCTTTGCACTTAGAAGCTGTGGGAATTGTGGTTGTTTATAGTCTCAGCCTTCCTCCCTCTAGATAGAGCAGAATTGAGGCAGGGCTGGTTGTGTGATTGAAGCAATCATCAAGCCCAGCTTTCTCATCTGCAAATGACACCAAATTTGTTAGGAGCTTGTTGATTTAAAAACAGGCAGGCATAGCATTTTGCAGACAATGTTACTTGCATGTGAAAATCAGCACCAGCTACAACTGGCTGGGGACTGGGCTACAACAATCATTATTACTAGGTCACTGTGTTATCCTGGAAAAATATTTATTCCACAGGTTATGATTCTGAGATCATGTTTAAAGTAAAAGTCTGGACTAAAGGAACAGAGCAAGCACAAAGTATGTAGATACCTCTGAACTGAGCGACAGGCAAAAACAAAACCAACCTTGATTTGAGATTAAGGGTGAAAGGCAAATGGTCTAATTCAAAAAGAAAACCAGACCATGCAGTTGTAAATTTTAACCCATGTGTTAAAAAAAAAATCTGGAAATTATTTTTTGTGGTAAAGAGGCAACATGTTAGAGTATGGTGATTTGTTGAGCACAATACGGGGAATTTAGAATACAAGAGGATGAATCCTTAGCTGCCATGTCTTATTCAGTGATGGGACGTTGTTCTCATTTCTGGGCTTCACAACTTGAGAGAAACAGAGAACTTGGAGGGTCTTCAAAGGTGATTGAAAGGATAGAAAATAAGTCTTTGGAAGAAAGGATTAAAGAAATGGGCATGAATTTAAAGGAAAATAAAAGAAAAAGCCCTTTGAACATGCACATATTTAAATAATTTTTAAAAATTCACTTCAGTTTCTAGCTCCAGATTATTTTATGGAGAATTTCCTCTCAATAGAAGATCACTAATATGTTATAACATTTCTGTAATCAAAATAAGAGTAACCAAACATAACAAATGCACTAAAGTAAGTTCTAGCAGTACCAACCATGGTTTTATATTTTTTATTTGTGTGGAACATGGAATTGGTAACCTTCTGGTTGATGAGAAAGTATGTTTATACCATGTTGTGAATTTGATGGTTGGATCTGTTTTTCTACATTTATGGTGTATTCACATACTGTATCAGGTTTAACTTTCCTACGTGTCCGTATCCATCTACAACAAACCAATAGAAGAAAGGATACAGATATTTAGTTTAAAAAAAAAAAACATAAAAACATACTAGAAACAACCCAGCTCTACGGACTGGCTAGATGAAGCAAGCATCTGATAAGACCAAGACTAGTTTTCTATGGATTTATGCAATACAGCTAAATGGGATGCTCTATATGGATATGGGTCTTCCACCTATGGATATGTGAATCTTGGTTTTTGGTCCTTGGCCTTAAGTAAGGTGCTTAAAATTTTCTGAACCTCAGAATTATCATCTGTAGAGTGAGGATCACAATATAAACCCATAAAGTTATTCCTGGTAAGTGAGAGAAAACTTTCTGTATGATTATTGTAAGAATTAAATGAGATAATTTATATCAAGTATTTCAACAGTGCCTAACATGCAGTAAGCACATAATAAATGTCAGGGATAATGATGATGATGATGATGATGATGATGATGATAAAGAATCTAACACAGTGCCCAGCATATAGTAGAAACTCAAAAGCATTTAAAGGCAGTTAAATCTGAATCTAATAGAACAGATGAAAAAGAAGTGGTGGAATTCTTCCACATAGGTATAGATATGTAAGTATTATGGGAAATACATTAGAAATATGTAAAATCTTGAAGGGAACTTTTAGAATAACTTATTCATCAAATTGCCAAATCCAGATGTACTTTGCAAAATGGCAAAAGATAATGATAAAACGAATAAAAGAAAAACTGACGTGTAGTACATATTAAAATTGAATGCTCGTTACTCCAAGATATAGTAACTTTGGATAAACTTATAAATAGGTCCAGGGAGGGCTCAGCAAGTCACAGACTCATGACAGGCCAACACAGAAGCCACCCTCTCCTGCTGGAGGCTGCTATCATGGAGAATAATCATGTCATTGTAGTCTGACCGTTAAACACTGGATGGAGGACTCGGACTCCATTTGCTTTTGCTCATATAGGCTGGCAATTCTTGGTCATGGCTGTGATAGATCACCTTCGGCTATTGGTCCTTGAGGACAGCAGACTGAAACTCCCAGGGCAGGTTTCACAAGAACTCTTGACCTGGCCTGTAGACTATTCAGTGGACACTCTCCAAATACAAAAGGGTGGGCAGCCTGCCTCTCTGTCCAGTTTGATATAAATTCACCCTCTGAATGTAAGTGTATGATGTTGACAGAAAGAGGAATAATGGAAGTATAGGAGCCTTTCTCAAGAAAGAGGAATTCAAGCTTAAACACACAGAACACGGAGGACATGACGCCAGCAATCTCCCCAGTCCTGATTTGTGATTCGAGTAGATCCACATTATGCATCAGATCAAACACTTATCTTACTGTAGAAGAAATATAAAAGAAGAAAGGATGGGTCTGTAAATCACGACCTTCCTGTAGAAATGCTCATCACTTTGATAACATTTGAGAGAAGGCAGGCAGAGGTGACCAAAGCGGTCAGCGGTGCAAAAAGTCGGCGAGGGAATTCGCTCCTCTAACCCCATGCCCAGAACTGGGGACAATTCACACTCAAGAATTGTTTCCCAAGTGCCATAGCTCTCCTTCCAGACAGCTGGGGGAAAGAGAGCAAAAACCATCGCTGGTGGCTGTGGGCTCCCAGTCTGTGGCAGACTTTCTCCGGCCACACCTCGGCATTAAGCGCCGCCAGTGGGCGGCCCAGGCTATGCTACACTGTGAAGCCCCCCCCACCACCAGAATGAAAGAGCCCCACCAGCGTGCCAGGACAAACAGAGATAACCGAAAGCACTCCCGTCAATCGTTTGCATTCCGGTTGGCTTGCAAGTCTTGTCTAGGTCATATTATGACTCCTTTATTAGTGTGTAAGGTCACCAGGAGACAGGCAAGTGCATCCTATATCAGGAAGTGTAGTGAGCCTCAGGAGCGAGATATTCGGCTTTCATAGGCACTGGGGCTGAGACTCGGAAATCCAGGGAAATGAGTTAAGCTCAGTCAGACTCCAGGCGCCGCGCTGCCTCCCAGCAGATAGAATGAAGTAGAATAATAGAAGCTTTCCTGCCATTCTCAACATTAGGTTGAATTCCGGTCAGCCCTTCCAGTGGGGTTTCTGGAGGCTGTTTTCTATTCAGCCCCCATGCTGCAGGCTGTAACTCATGGGAAGGGGCTCTAGGGAAAGGTTGGCCCCAGGCTCAGGCTGGATGGTGCCAGCAGAGCCCTCCTGCAGGAAGACAGATTAAGGGGCATGTGTACCCATTTGGTGGGTGAGTGCAAAATTTAGTGCCCACATTGGGCTCCCAGAGAAATTACTGCCTGGCTGATTTAGATCTGGCAACCACACATAAACATGAATACTCACACTTCTACACGCCCCCTTGCACAGTGACTAACCACATCTGCTTAACTCCAGTGGAGAAGGAAAGAAAGGCTGCAGTGGTCATCTCCTCCACCCACTGGAGAGCCCATGTCCTCGTAAGATAAGCTCTCAGCTGGTCTGGTTTGAACGAGGCTTATTCTTTTCATAATATGACTCCTATTCAAAGTCCTAAAAATTCAAATGACCTCACTGCAATATGAATCAGTAGCCTGAACACTTCCTTCACAGTATGACAGTAAAACACAGTTGTTAAGGGAGGTGGAAAAGCTGGCAAAAGTCAGCTCAAAAAGAAGAAGCTTTCTATTTCCATGAACCAATAACAGTAAATACTGCAAGGGCGAAGTTGCCAGTAATGGACTACCACCTTCTCACTTCTAAGAATCCCACATTCACATTAAGAGGTAAAAGCACCAGTAAAATCTTCAACTTGCAGAGGGTTGAGCTGTGATGCACTGTGATATCTGGAGTACTAGAGTTTATGTAAATGTTCATGCCTTCAGTGGTGTTTGATGTTGCAAAAGAAAAGGATTTTAAGATTAGGAGACTTTTTTTTTTTTTTTTGGAGAGAGAGAGAGAGAGTGCGCGGGTGCGGGTACAGGAGAGGCAGAGGAAGAGGAAGAGAGAACCTTAAGCAGGCTCCACACCTAGGGTGGAGCCTGATGCTGGATTCCATCTCACAACCCTGAGATCACTACCTGAGCTGGAATCAGGAGTCAGACACCTAACCGAATGAGCCACCCAGCTGTCCCTTAGGAGACCATTTTTAAGAGAAAGCAAGAAGCATTTGTGACTGAGCAGGCAGCCCTTTACCTCTCATCTGCTTTGTCCCAATGTGCATACACATGAAGCTGGTTCACGAGGACACAGTGGAGAAGGACTCTGAGCTGTTAGCCTTCAGTAGGCAGGGAATGTATGAGTAGCTCTGGCCAGGATAGGCTTGCTTTCTTGCAGAGAAAGCCTCAGGGCCTAGCAGAGCTCCCACTACAATGTAGGTGGTCAATAAATGTATTTGAGTGACTGGTGAATGGAGAAGCCAGCTAAGGCCATGACCACATGTCACTACATATTTAAAAGAAAGAACAAACACAGAAATAAAATGGGCAAGTTAGTGTACGGAGACTTATGGATAGTTGACATTTTAAAGATTACATGATTCTTTTTAAAGGGGGGGCAGAGGGAGAGCCAGAGAGAATCTTAAGCAGGCTCCACACCCGGCATGGAGCCTGACTCAGGGCTCGATCTCATAACCCTGAGATCATGACCCTGAGATCACAACCTGAGCTGAAATCAAGAGCCGGTTATTTAACCGACTGAGCCACCCAGGCGCCCCTAAAGATTACATGATTTTACAGACCACTTCCAATGCTAAAATTCTGCACCATTTTTTGAAATAATAGACTGAGTTTTCTTATCATGAGAGATATTTAAGCTCTACTATTTAAGATAGTCTGTGGGGAAAAAAAAAACAAACATATTCTGTGGTTGTCTTTGAAAGACTTAGAGAAGCACCAAGCCTTGAGATGATGGTAGAAAATTTTCTGTTGGTAGAATTTGGAAGAGCATGAGCAACGGAGCATGTCGTTTTCCTGCTAGAGCAGGGCTTTACTGAGTTAAGAGCTTGTTTTGAAGTAATCACAAAGGGACTGCATGCATGGTGAAAAAGCTTTGTCTTGGGGCCCGTTTATGTCTGTGTGTGCTAGGGGCACGGGAGTGTTGTGGCGTCATGCGTGTGAGCGCTAGATGAAAGAAGTTCCAGAACACTGTTCCCAGTGCCTAGGGACATCCACTGCGTGCACAGACCCCAAGCCAGGGGACAGCACAAGTGTGTGGCCTTGCCTTCCGAGCAGCCAGGCCCTGCTGAGCACACACAGCCCCCAGCAACCTGCCACCCAGGGCCTTACACTTTATCACACTCCAAAATCGTGACACATTTCTGACTATTTGAAACTATGTCAGGTAAATAAAATATAACCTCTTGATTATGACCAGTACTGTAGAGGGGGCAGATGGGCAGGCGGGTGGGGCAGGGAGGGAGGGAGGGAACCTTCATAATGACCTAAAAACCCACAAGGCATTCTGGACATCAAACATCAATTGCAAAGTACCACTTTGATGAGTTAAGAGTAAATGAATCAGAACCAGATGGATTAAATTCCCCTTGAAATATACACAGGATTAAAAATTAAGAGAAGTAGTGCTAGACACAATGGGTTGTTTCAAATGCTAGTCAGAGCATTGGCAACGAATAAACAAAATTCACTGGAGACATTTGACAGTTCAGTGAGTGTGCACCCACCTCTAGATTCTGAATTCTAATTTGGCAACATGAATAGCAGGAGAGAGTTTTGTGTGTATGAATATAAAAACGTTTACTGGCATCCCGAGAGCGGGCCAAAGAAAAAAATTCTTTCAACATTTTATTTGCTTGCTTAGGTAAATAAGATAACATGAAATGCCATAGAACATGTTTATTAAGTTACAAGGGGGTAGAAATGAACAGTTGCATATGCGTGCATACAGGCTGGCCCAGGCACTTAATTAAAGACACTTGATCATGTTTGACAGATCTTAATAGGTACTTAAAATGCACACACACACGCAAAGGCATCCACATGTCCGTGTGATGCATCCTGACCCTGACGTGTTGATCAGCCCTTCAGAGAGTTGCTTTTCTTAGTGATTACTCACTGACACATGACCCTCTACACAGGCTGCTTGTCCCGCTGGTGACAGCAAACAGGGCTGAGCTGCAGGCCCTTCTCAAGTGGAGACCCAGCATCTCAGTGCCCCCTGGATTCCACGCACAGGCTGCCAAATAAACAAACAAGGGGTTCCAATTTTATGCCTAGTAGTCTCGGTGGTGTTCCTGCAACAGGGTTCGCTCTGTTTATTTACTCACAGTTCCACAGAGCTCCCTTGGGAATGTTTGAGGCAAAGGTTTTGGATTCCCAGACAGTCTGTGAAAGAGGTAGTGATTCTTGTCTCATTAGCCCAATGCAGAAAATATCAGTTTAGGTATGCATATGACACCAAAAGCACAGGCAACAAAAGAAAAAATAGATAAATTGGACTGCATCCAAGTGGAAACCTCTGAGGATCAAAGCACACAATCCACAGAGTGAAAAGACAACCCACATATTGGGAGAAACTATGTGCAAATCATAGGTCTGATAAGGAGTTAAGATCTAGAATATGTAAAGATCTCCTATAAGTAAACAACAATAACAACAACAAAAAACCCCAATCTGATTAAAAATGGACAGAGGACTTGAATAGACATTTCTCCAAAGAAGACATCCAGATGGCCAACAAGCACATGAAAAGATGCTCAACATCACTCATCATTAGGGAAATGCAAATCAAAACCACAATGAAATACCATCTTGTGCCATTAGGATGGCTACAATCAACAAAAATAACAAGTGTTGGTGAGGCTTACTGAGCCCTTCCTGTGTCCCAGGGGCTATGCTAGGAATTTTATAAATAACATGCCATGAGATACAGTAACACAGCCAAGAGACCTCATTCCTCCCTTTTACAGTTGAGGAAGCTGAAAGCTGCAGAGCTTAAGTGACACAGCTAGTAAGTTTTGGAATCAGTGGGCCAGTGATCTGATTCTAAGAATAAACTCTCAACCTATATGCTCTACTGTTTCTAAATTATGTTCTACGATCATTGACAGGACTTAAAATGGGCTCAGAAAGCAGATCATCGGTTATCCAAGTCTCTATAACCAAAACTGTAATTATCCTAAGTAAGCAAAAAGTTTTCAAAGGAAATAAAAGGACGTCGTATACATTTGAAGTAGAGGAAGCACAGAATTGGAAGGGACCTTAGAAGTCACCGAATTTACTTTTCATTGCAAGACTCAGATGAATGTTTGCTGAGCCTCTGCATGAAGACGCTCAGTGCTGCAGCGCTCACTGCTGTGTGTGGGAGCTGACGCTACCATCAGGCAGCGGGGACTGTTGGGAAGCTCTTGTTCCTTCTCAAGGCTACGTTCCAGTGCCTTCCTTCCACTTTTTTTCTGGCTCTGCTAGAACCACACAGAATAATATAACCTCTGCGCCACAAGGTGACCCCCACTTATCATGTACACTGGTCTCCGCATCGGACTCAAATGCAAATTAGCCCTGGTTGCATTGGAGGCAGTGTGGTACAGAGGAAAGAATGTGGATTTTACAGTCAGAATGTCTGTTCAAATTCTGGCTCAATCACTCATTACTTATGAGATCCTAGGCAAGGTCAGTTTCCACATCTTCATAAAGAGTTTATAGGGCAGAGGCGCCTGGGTGGCTCAGTCGTTAAGCGTCTGCCTTCGGCTCAGGTCATGATACCACAGACCTGGGATCGAGTCCCGCATCGGGCTCCCTGCTCAGCGGGAAACCTGCTTCTCCCTCTCCCACTCCCCCTGCTTGTGTTCCCTCTCTTGCTGTGTCTCTCTTTGTCAAATAAATAAATAAAATCTTAAAAAAAAAAGATTTTATAGGACAGCTCTGGCGGTCAGGATGTGATGATAGATATCGAACCCTAGCAGGTAGTAAGCACGCAATAAAAATTAGCAATGATTCCAAGTTCATCTGTTCTCTGGTAAAGGGGCCAAGCGTTTTGCTAACCTGGGTTATTCTCAGACTACTGGTTGAACTAGAGCCTTCTCTAATCCATAGTACATGGGCAAGTGACCTGTTGTGTGGTTAAGTGGTATAAAAATAGCAACTTTTAAAGAGAGATGTTAGTAGTTTGCTATTGTTGGTGTGGTGGGGTGTTGGGTGTGTGTGTGTGTGTGTGTGTGTGTGTGTGTGGTTTCTCCAGCTATATCTAATTTATTTTGGCTACCCAGGCTATACACATCGATACTGGTTAAGTGTCCAAATAAATTGGGATCCTGGGATACTAGGGTCTGAGGTCAGGTTCAAGGTCAGGTTCTTGAACTCCCTGATAATCTGAAATCTCTCCTTAGAGAATTTCACAGAATGTCTGCCCTTTGTATAGTTCTACTTAGGTTAGGAGAGTCGGAGTGGTAATGGGGTCAAAGGCCAGTTTTACAGAGCACGCCTTTCTTCAGACAAATGTCTTCCCTTCCCTGTGGCTCAGTGTGGATTCCCCAGTCCACTTCAAGTCAAGAATGCTATTGGGGTGGAAACAGCTAACTGTCCTTACAAACTGTGCTCTTGTCTTCTTCCTTAGTAACAGAGCTATAACTCGCAATGTGAGTACTCTGTCAGGACTGCATTCCTCAGCATCCTCTATAGCAAAGGTTGGGTATGTATCTTGCTTCTTGCCAATGAAATATGGACAGAAAGGAAGTGTACGATTTCTGCTTCACTTGCTTAAGAGGAGCTCCCTGAGCTTGATCTTCTACTTTTTCCCCCCTTTCTCCAGGAATTGTGACCTTGAATACCTCATTTGCAAGATGGCAGAGCTTCCGTCAGCCTGGGTTCCTGAGTGACCACAAGGATCAGAGTTGCCTGCTGGCATGAAATTCTGACCTTGGAGTTGTTACATAAGAAAGGAATAAATTTATTTGCTCTTTGAGCCACATGATTGTTAGGTCTCTTCTTTTTTTTAATTTTATTCTTTTATTTGATATAGTTGACATAGAATGTTACATTAGTTTCCAGTGTACAACATAGTGATGCAACATCTCTATACCTTGTGCTGTGCTCATGTTAGTTCTCTTCTTAAAGCCACTTACTGATCCACCTGTTTTATCTAATAACTTACTGATTTCTGGAACCCAAACAGTCATTAGTTTCTTCTTTATTCAACAAGAATTCATCATTTTATGGGAGCCACTGTTCCAAAGGGAAGAACAGAGAAAAATATTAACTCTGTGGGTCCTTTGTCCTTGGAATAAGACACAGTGGGGACCATCAGAATTTTCAATGAGTTCCTTCCCTGGGCGGTACCAACCCACACCAAATTTCCAGATCTGGTTAGGATTAAACTAGCGTGCTGAAGGGGCAGAGGAGCTAGTTATTTTCTTTGTTCCATCCTTCTTGTAGCCCCACAAAAATTACCTATCCCATAGAGTTGCTTGCTTGAGTTTCCAGACATTTCCTGTATATTTTACCATGAGAAACTGTGTTTCATCCAACCATGAAGGCTTCTTTCTCCTACTACTTCAAGCATAAGCTTGGACTATTTTGGAGTGGAAACTGTCAGTTTGGGGGGAAAGCCCTATTTCTCTGATCCGTGCTCTGGATCTGGCAGCTTCTGTAGGCTTTCCCAAAGAGCCACAACTGTGAGCCTCGGCTTGTTGTCTTATCTCTGCTATGTTCTGTGCACAGGATATCCTGTGTGAGGCTGGCAGGGGGACCGGGGGGATAAAGAAATCACATTCATCAGAACAAGCTGGTCAATTTCCCTAAGTAAGGAGTTTGTCTAACATCCAGTGGTTTCCTCCAAAAAAGATAGTGTACTTTCTTAACTTACTGATAAGATTAGTGCATAGAATCACTGTCTGCAGATCCTCGGCTGCTTTTCAGCTTTCATCTTCTTAATGACTACTTTTTAGCTCTTCTAGATATGTACAAAGTGCAAATCTCAATGTTTACAATCTGTAAAGTCATGGGATAGCATATAAGATTATTGTAATATATTGTAATCATTGTTAAATGATAGAAATCTATTAAACTCAACGTATCTTAAACTAAACTTCTGATCTGTGCAGTCTGACCTCTGCTCCCCACTGCTACCTCATCTCAGGTGATGGTAGCTCCGTCTTCACAGGTGCTCAGGTTAACAGACCCTGTCATCCTTGACTCCGTTTATGCTCATCTCACAACCAACGCATCAGAAATCTTGCCGGCTCTACTTTCAGAATCTTTCCAGAATCTGAATCCTTTGTACCACCTCCACTCTTACCACTCTGGTTGAGCTGCCAGCATCTCTTGCTTGGATTAAGTGGCCTCCTAACTCCTCTTGCTCCTTCCTCCACCCACCCCCCAACACACACATATACACACACACACACGCAAGTGCACACACACGCACAGTCTATTCTCAACAGGGCAGCCAGAGAGATCTGTTGAAAATGGAAGTTAGGTCAGTACACACATCTATTCAAAACCTTTTAGAAGACTCTCCACTTTGCTTTGAAGAAAATTCCAAGTCCACCCAAGGGCCAATAAAGCCTTTGTTATCTTTCTGACCTCATTGCCTACTCCTCTCCCCCTCTTAGTCAGATCCCAGCCTAGTGGCTTCTTTGTTGCTTCTGGATCACATTAGGCATGCTATTGTCATAGGGCATTTGCTGTAGCTCAGTCTTAACGCTCTGTCCTCGATGTCTGCTTGGAAACTCTCTCCCCTTCCTTAGGACTTGGCTCAGGCATCTCCTCCTTCATGAGATCCACTCTGATGACCCTATTTGTACTACCACTTGCTTCTCCACCCACTAACCCTATTTAACTGTTTGATATCACTTACTGCCTTCTAACATATGAGGTAATTTACTTACTGTGCTTATTGTCCCTCCCACTCACCACCTACAATTATATTTGTTTACTGGAAGAATGAATGAATGAAACATACATGTGATGAGGTGGATTCTTGCATGACTCTGAAGTGAACTGAGGTCATCAACTTCTCCAGAGACTGAGGCCGTGGAAATTATTTTCTTTCCTAAATAGCAAGGATGCAGTAGCAGGGAAGTGTTGGACCCTGAGGACAAGACTTTCCTGAAAGTGAACCAAAAAGTATAGAAAGGAATCTTGAGATGACAGCCCTGGTAAACTCTCCCATGTAACATTTTGGGATGATTGACCTGGGAGGTAGAGAACACTGTTTTTGGAGTTAGGACTTAGCCATATTGTTAATGAGAATCTCAGTGACTGAGAAAAGCAGGGTGGATCGAGTTTCCTGCCTCCTGCACAAATATTTCCTGGTCTGGTTTCAGGTGTCCCTTTCCTGAGGTGGGTTTGCCATTGAGGGATTAAAGTGCCTCGTGATTCAGAGCCTGGACAGTCACGGTGGTGCTGACGCACGTGCTGTATCTTGGATCTCTATTCTGTTCCTCAATCACGTTCATCTTTGGGCTGAAACAGCAAACTTGGTCAGTGGAACCAAATACCTGAACCTGAGCAGCCCGGGGTGTTTGCTGTGGGTCCACTTCCCTGATCCCCAGCCTGCCCCGCCGCTGGTGGCATTAAAGTGGGGGTGAAGGGCAGCGAACATAGAACAGCGATGGCTGGGAGAAGGTGAATAAATGGGAAGAACAGATGGGTTGCAACCAACTGAGAAGAAAACAGGCTGAACACAGTGTCGGTAGTTTGCTGTGTGCCCCTTATTCTCTGGCATGTTCGTGCATTATGTTCCCTGGTGACCCGAGGAACACACTATTTACTTTTTCCATGAAATATGGAAAAAGCTCCTTCGTCATTCAAATTTGAAATCATTGCCAATAGGGGAGGAATATACTGTGCCAAAATTTGCAAGCACAAGTTCCTTTAAAAAGTGAAGATTAAAAGGCTCTCGAATGACCCTCTGACCACTAACACACCTTCTAAGACATTCCACATTAGACTTCCAACGTAAAGGAGATGTACTGTTTCACATGTCCAAACCCAGGCACTCCACACCACCTCTCTCAAGCTGGTTTCAGTCACCAGGAAATTTATGAACAGCAAATTAGCTTTGCTCAGCTGTGTTCTGAATATACACACTACAGGAGTACTAGTAATTGTCAGGGAGCAATGCATTGACAGAAGGTTAAAAAACCAAACCCAACCCTTTTTCTCCAAAAAAGGAAGAGTCTGTATGAAAGAGACTTTTCAGATCTTGGGAGTGTCCAGTGTAGTTCCCAGCAGCCTGTTGAAAGGCCCTGTGTTGTCTAAACAGCCTCCTGTAGGGCAATTGCCAGAGCAGGCCATATAAAAGGAACAGTGGAAAGGTGCAAAAGTCATTAACAGGGAGAAATAGGAAGCAATCAGCAACACTTTAAACAAATTATTGCCATGAAATTACACTCTCAGCTTGAGATAAGTGTCCTGGATCTGTTAAAGCTATATACACCTCACTGGCTTAAATGAGATGAGGAAAGGTTTCCTCTCTGGTTATTTATGAAGTGTGAGCCCACGAAGGACTGCGATGCCTGAGTCAGGGGGGCTGGCTGCCTGCTTCTTCCCAGGCTTCCTGTAGAGACCTATTACCTGCCCTGGAGCTGGGGCAGAGAGGCTTCTCAAATACGCGCCTGGACAAGATGTTATCTTTTCGGATGAAATGGAAACCTATCGGGCCGACTGTATTTTATTCAGAAGTCGTTTTGAGGAGAAAAGCCCAGGACTTCTCCGGGTATGAGCACGGGAGCGGGAATGTGGGCGTTCGCTGCCGGAACTCGCTTGGCACCTGAGCCCTCCCTCCCACGCCACCCAGCCTCGGCCCGCAGTAAAGAGCTGCCTTCCCCCGTTCCAAGAGTCTTGTCCCTCCCCAGATCCATTCCTCTGCGTAGGAGGATTCCTGCGTCTTGGCCTTATTTTAGGTCCCAGAATCTTCTCTGGCCTCCCCTTTTGGACTCGGCTTTTCAAAATGCCCTCAGTTCGCAGTGACTCAGAGTCGGGTTGCTGTTTGCTTCTCCACCCACCACCCTGTAAAGCTCCGGATGAAGAGCTGCTGGCTGATCCGGGACCTCCGGCCCCTGCCACCCCATCAACAGCAGCCTGGACCGTGAGGTTAGAGCACCTCTCCCCTCCAGAAAGCCTCACTCTGCATTGCAGTTGTCTGTTTTTGAACCTCTTAGCTGCCCGTCTGTGCTTGGACCCAATGGGCTATATCTGGGGCGCTCCTCATGGGTCCAAGCTGGTATCTCGGGGCCCTAGATGCTGGGACATGCAAAGGTGAGCTTTTCTGGTAGACACCTCAGTTTTTCCCCCCAGTGCCCCAGGCATGTGCCCAACACTCTCCCGTTATATTTGTTTCCTGGATGCATCATTGCAGCTCTCAACAGCCAGCCCAGAGGGAGTGCTAATTCTCAGTTACAGTTTCTTTTTTTGCATTCTCGTTTTAATCACAGGGAAATCTGAGAGAAAATGAAGTTTTGATTTCTTTTTTTTTTTGTAAAGAAGATTCTAAGTTGAAAATTAGATGCTTGCTTTTGCTGAAAGGTGAGAAGGGGGTTGTAGCATACCCAGTGCACAATGAATTCAGACGTATGGAATAAAGAAGACTTTTTAAAGGTACCATGAATAAAGTTAATGAATCTTGATGTCACTGTAATAGGGATTCTTCTTACCTATACTCACAAAACTCTTAGAATTATAACATATTAGCATTGAAAAAGAGAATGTAGAAAATATCACATCTAATATAAAAACGAAGACAATAGTACCATCTCTACACACTTGGACTGTTACCATCCAGGCTCTTAAACCTTCTAGAGACAAGGCATTTTCAAACTTACAAAGAAGCCCATTCCAGGTCAAACAGCCCCAACATTGTTAGATTCATTCATTCTCTCTCATATTTAAATGCCTCCCCATAATATCCTTCTACTGCATTGTTTTTTGCCTTCTAAAGATTTGTGAAAATTAATGCAATCTTAGAGTTGAAAGAGACATAGACAAAACCCTATCACATATTATAATTCTTCAGATTTTTTTTCTCTCCAAATGAAGCCTTTCTACTTCTTTCAACTCTTCATTATGTGACATGATTTCAGATTGTTCCACATTTTGGTCTCCACCTTTGGGTTCAATTCCTATTAAAATTTTCTTCCCAGGTGTGGTAATGGTGACAGCCACAGAGTTCGATTGTTAAGAAGACCCACAGGACCCCAGATAGCAATACAGTATAACAACAACATTAAAATAAAGATACCCATCGCAGCCCAAGTTTGCCTCACACTAAAGAGTCTGGACAGTCTGGGCCAGGCTCTAATTATCTTCCTTCTGTGAAGGCCATTCTAGACCTGCTTTCTTTTTGGAGCTGAAACCAGCAATGTGTGTGCAGAACACCTTGGAACTAGGGAGCTCAGAATGGATTCTTGACTGGGTATCTTCTACCTTGCTGGTCACATAGGCATGTTTCTTGCTGTGTAACCAGATACAAGGGCAAAGCATACTAGGCTCTCATCAAGACCAGGTACATATCATCAATCTCAGTGTTATCAATAAACAATGTTGACAAGCTGGTAAAACCACTCTGAAATTTTCCTTGGACTCCTGTTTACAAAGCAATGCTATTATTCAGCACATTTCACGGTCTTGACCAGGGGTCAGTGCTGTGTGGATACGTCTCTTACTTCAGCAAAACAGCTTAGGCCAACTCCAGGCCTACTGGAATAACCCCTCACAATAAACCAAGACTGAACATCCACTTCAAAAGTGGTCTGACTGACTCAGGGTATGGTAGGATCATATCTGTCATATTCTGGATGCTATCATCCATGTCTTATTTTAAAATAATCTCCATGATTTTCCCTCTGGGCAGAAATCCCTGATGCCTCCTTCTGTAGGTTCAGACTAAACATGAGCCAATATTATGAAGGAAGAAAGTTCAACCAAAACTTTATTTCCGTAGCTAGTAAAACCTGAAATACATCTTGTCTAGCAATCCAGAGAAATTGGGGTGACTTCCAAGGAGGCTCCTGTCTATTTGTTTCTGCCTTATTTCTGGCCCCATGTCAACCTTACCTTATATTCCATTCCGGCTATCTGATTCTTTGCTTATACTGGAGTCCTTCCTTCAGCCCCTAGTTAACATGGCTGGGTCCTAGTGTCCCACAACATTCTTGCCAGCCCCATCCATAGTTTGGGATCCTGCTGAGAATAAACTTTTCTCCTAAATTGTGACTCTAATCTCTACTTGACAGGAAATTGCCCTCTTCTAAGCCCCCAGGGACAGAGCTCCTTAGACACATCCATAAATATAAAGCTAGGTGTTAAGAGTAGTTTAATTTAAAAAAAATATGGAGCTTTTAAGGTAAGTGTACTAGTCAGGGTTCTCCAGAACCAATTTTTATGTATGTATATATATGACATATATGTGATATATATATATATATATATATATATATATAAAATATTTGTGATATATAAATATTTTATACACACACAGAAAGAGAGAGAGAGATTGATTTTAAGGAATTGGCACATGCACCTGTATGGGCTGGCAAATCTGCAGGGTAGGCTGGTAAGCTGGGGACCTACAAAACGGTTAATGTTGCAGCTCAAGTTTGAAGACTGTCTGAAGGCAGAATTTTCTCTTCCTTGGAGGAGGTCGGCCTTTTTCCTCTTTAGGCCTTCAACTGATTGGATGAGGGTCACTCACATTTTGGAGGGTAGTCTGCTTTACTCAAGTCTATTGGCTTAATGTTACTCCATCCGAAAAATACCTTGACAGGGACATCTAGACTGGTGTTTGATTGATCATGAGGGTACCGTGGCCTAGCCAAGTTGACACATAAAATTAACTATCATAGTGGAGAAAACTATGATTTGAGGGAAAAACAAGGAAATCCTCAGACACAATATAGTGTATGAAGGTTGGGAGTTTAGGAAAGGAAGGCATTATTGGTGTGGGGAGTAGCATGACCTAAGACACACATCTGAGAAAACAAGAGGCTCTCATGATACTAAGTGCACTTAAAAAATCAACTAAGACTGCAGAGAAACATTATTCATAATGCATGGACTGAGCCAATCCCACACAGACAAGTTTCAAAAACCATTGCATTCAGATAGTAATTAGAAGCTGATTAATTTTATTGAATTTTACCATTCTCCCCCTTCCCTACCTTTAACTTGTTAATATGTAGACATCATCCTACTCTTATCCCTAGAAACAAGACTGATCAGCCACAAACTCTTGATTTTTATGGGAACTAACTGCAAAATCTCTGTGTGAAAAAGAGGGCTGAATTATAAGATGGAAGCCTTAGGTGTCCTTCCCAGTTTGCTGTGTAACTGTGCCTTATAAAAAACTGTAAATATCTTACCTATTTTCCTGATTTTTTAAAAGATTTTATTTATTTGTCAGAGAGAGAGAGTGTGCACAAGCAAGGAGAGAGACAGGCAGAGGGAGAAGCAGGCTCCCCGCTGAGCAAGGAGCCTGATGTGGGACTCGATCCCAGCACCCTGGGATCATGACCTGTGCCGAAGGCAGGCGCCTAACAGACTGAGCCACCCAGGCATCCCTTTCCTGATCTTTTATAACAATTCTCTTTCAAAGGCAGGCAACTCCTAATTTTATCATATGTGAATTTATGGGGTGAAAATTTTACTTACTTTTTATAGGCAGGTGAACTACTCATTTGTATTCCTTTTTTTCTTCAAAGTTGTGCTTGTTTTTATTTTCAATGTTATTAAATAGTTGTTTTTACTATTCTTGATTATATATTTATAGCATTTTTAATTATTAGAGAGCATTAAAAATTTAGTAATAGCAATAATGCTTTGATATTTATGGCAACAATGTTCTGCAATACTTTTTTGGGTAGTGACTGAAAGAGGTAAGCTAGATGCTTTTTATCACATTTCAACCATATTTTTTTTTGAGAACTCTCATGTTCTAGCCTTTAGGGGAGAACCTGGGAAAGAAATGGAAATGAAAAATAGACTTAGCTTTAAGGAGTCTGGCATGTGAAAGGTACTACAAGAGAAATAGGATCCCAGAACCTGAGGGCACAGGGCAGGGGTGTTATGTTCTATTGGTCTCTGGTTGGCTGGCTGCAGGAGAGGTCAAGGGCAACTTTACAGAAGATGTGATGCCAGGCTGGGTGTTGGAGGATGAATGTGATTTCATTAGGAAAAGGATGGGATGATCTTCTAGGCAGAGGAGCCAGCATGAGCAATGTCAGGTGGGTGTGAGATACCTGGTGTAATTGGGGAAGGCCAGAAAATTCCTTACAGGGGAGGCCAGCAAGACCAGCATGGCTGGGAGCAAATGTGGAGGTGGAAGGCAAGAAGTGAGACTAGAAAGGTAGATGAGCGAGTAGAATCTGATTGCTGATCATTTCAATACTATTTTAATCTATTTTTTGCATGTTTATTTATTTAATCCTTTTTACAAAAGTAATGCATGCTAACTATAAAAATCAACATTTCCTTTAATCTCAATTGTTTTGTAAAATAAAGGTGGCCAAAGACCCAAAAGTTGAAATTCATAGTTCTCTCTCCTTAGGTCAATGCAGCCCCTGATTTTAGCTGGTTTAACCCATAAATATGCATATTTTGTACCTGCCATAGAAATCCTTACACCTTTTCTAACTGAAATGGTAGAGACAACAGATGAATGCTGGGCAGTGTTTGGTAGAAAGGGATTGCCAAATGTTTGGATATTTAGAGCTCAGTACACACAAATAAGTTCTTATCAGAGCCATTGCACTACCTTAATAGCTAATAAAAACAATTAAATAGCAGTTTAAAACTGTTTCGGTACAACATAAATATAAATACTCTCTAGTACTGCAATAACAAATCCTATGCAATTGGAAATATTCTTTTGAAATTATTTAAATATGAATACAGTTTTGAATTATTTTTAACATTTTAAACCATCTTACTGAAATAAAGTAATTACATTGGAAGTATCCCTAGGAATTCCTCCTGCTATTATTTGGTTACATTCACATTAATGGAGTAAGAATCCATTTAAAACTACAGAGAATAGATTCTGCATCTTCCATTTATCACTTAAATAATCTAAAAAAAAAAAATCTCAAAAGATACCAACTTTTGTTTCACTTTGCCCAACTATGCTATGCTATAGTTTAAATCCCTTACCTCTTTTTATCAAATCTTTTTTTTTTTTTTCTATTAAATCAAATCTTAATAGAGACTGAGTCTATTGGGCTGGATCCTCTGTAACAAGATTACCATATCTGTTTGTTATTACTATCCTTCTTCCCTCATGTGAAATAACACCCAATTCACACTGGCTAATGCTGAACTGTAATGTTCGCTTCTAACCATCTCCATTTGAACAGTGCCACATGCACAAGTATCCTTTCCACAGGTGAAGAAACTAAACCACCACAGCAAGTCAAATAACATAAGCCAATCTTGCAAAGCTCTTTGAAGAACAAAAATTTATGTCTTTAGTCTCTAAGCAGAGTGACCCCCACATTAGCAACTCCTAAGAATCATAGACTATGGAATAATAAGCAAATCCACCTGACGACTGCTTTCTCCATGAAGGAGGTTATAGAAGGAATGTGTAGAAGTTATAGAAGGAGCAATGGTTGAAGTAGACTACAGAATTCTGCTAGTGGTAGTGTGTTTTAAAACTACTGCAGGGCCAAATTGCTACGGAATTTGTTTCCACAATGTTATTCGTGGAGAATCTTCTATTTGTGTGGTCATATTTCAGGGTAATCAAGCGGCACCCTTGAACCATTATACAGTGTATTCATTTTTTTTAACATGGAAGGATCTTAACTATGAAGATTTCAAAATCAATTTTTTAAGAGTCCCATTATGTTATTTTCTTAGACTCTAGGCAACAGAAACGGAAAACATATTGAAATAGAAAAAAAAAATTCAGAGGAATAACCCATATCCTGTAGCATATTTAAAATAATTCAAGAAAAAGTCTTGATGCTCTCTCTCTCTCCCTTTTATATCAACACCCCATTCTCATTCTCATTTGCTTTTCAGGATTATGATATATTGCTATATTTTGAAAAGTATAATTACCCTAGATTTGTACCCAGAGCTCCTAAAAGAGATTTTGAAAGCACCCACATGGTAATGGAGAGTGAGGTAAGAGGACAAGGCGGTGGGTCCTGTGTGAGAAATGGAGGCAGGAGGTCCTGAGCATTGTTCTCACCCTCAAAGTATCAGGTCTCTCTCAAATGTGCTCTAACCTTGTTGGGTGTCATATGTAGTGTGGTTTGCAGAGGAAAAGCCAATGAAGCCCCCCAGATAATCCACCTCTATCCATTAAAGCCTTTCTCTATAGAAGGTTCTCCTTGCTTAAGTGAGATCTGAATCAAAGGAGCAGAATCTGAAGGCTTCTTGGTCTAATTCTTGCTCTTCTAACAAGCCATGTGATTGCCCAGCTCATTCCATCAGGCTGTGTTTCTGATTCCTCTTCTTACATATGACTCTGAAATGTCAAACATGAGATCTTCTCCTGCAGCACTTACATAGTTCTAGCAGCCAAGGTCAGAGTGCTTAGAAACTGAGGGGTTTCATGTGCCTAGAAATGTAGAACAATCCTCATGCTCTTGTTTCTGTGATAACAAGAGAGACAAGATGGCAGGTTCAGCATTCCTGTCCATTGTGTGTTTGTGTGTGTGTGTTGGGGGGAGGGTTTGTGGGGGAATGAGATGGTGGGTGGAGTGAAGGCAAGGAATGGGTAGAAGAAGGAGACTTAGGGAGGAGGAGAAGGCGCTGGGAAGTAAGCCCAGGGCTGGTATCTGGGGAAAGGAGAACCAATACCTCTTTTGTTGTCAGGAAAGCCCTGGGCACAAAGGGTGAGTTTGAGTTTCACTTCAGGTCAGTTCAGGGCATTGTAAAAAGGCAGTTCTCAGACAGCGAGCTTAACTGACTGACTCTGAGGTAATTAAATCACTACATTAGGCTGCTGACCATGAAAGCAGAAAAATACAAGCACACAAAAAAGAAGAAAAAAAAGCCCTTACATTTGTTTCTAATTATATAATTAAAATGTTTACTGTTCCATGTAATAATTACATGGCTCATACTTGATCATGATGGAGTTTCTCTAATTAGTTAAAAGTTTTACCCATTCTTCTTGTGGGACAAAATTTGGTTTTATTTAGTCATTTTTCATTCAGGCATGTAAGGCTTCCATGCCATCTGACTTTGTTTTATTCTGGCTGGGGTCTTGGCAACTTCTGTGGTAATTTTCAGTTTTATTTCCTCTCTTCAGCGATGTCTGTAATTATGGCCCACCAGTTACCTGAGGAAAGGATTGTTTCTTAGTCCTCCATTTGCTTTCCTAGTGTATTTTGTTTCTCAGACTCCATGAGGCACAGGAGGTGTCAAACCAGAGGAGTTCTTCTGCAGCGCTGAGAAGGTCCCCTACAGGGGGCCTGGGGGCCTCGACCACTGCATTGGAACGGGCTCAACTTCCCTCCTTCGATCACTGTTACCTGGGCTTCCTGTAGCTTTATATTTATTTTATTTTATTTTATTTTATTTTATTTATTTCTCTCTCTCTCTTTTTTTTCCCCTGTAGCTTTAGATCTTGACTAGTCAGGGGCTTATTCATTACATTGCAAATTCTCTAGGCACGTTATTACTCTTCCTCCTCACCTCCTATCTCCTTTTTATTTATCTATTGTGTTTTGCCATTTTACCGATGTCCACCAACAGTCATCAGAATAATGTAGGTGGAAAGAAAAATGACAAAAGGAAAAGCAGTCGCATACTGTACTTGTTCGTTGCTCTGGTTAATGGTGGTAGGAGAGAGTATGCTGAAATTTAGGACTAAAATTAGATTTGACTTTTAGCTATGTAATTCAATGATCTATTGTCTGTTACTGCAAATAAATAGTTTGATGGGAGAAGTGGGTTTATAGTGGTGTTGAGAATTCTTAATAATCTTATGCGGGATAAAGATTGTTTCCTTTATATAAGGCAGACGCCATATTGATGATCTGTAGTGGGGTGAGGAAAATGAAATAGCTCGAGCTGGGAATACAATCTGCTGGTCACACAATGTCCTGTTTCTCTTGGGAGAAAGGCACTGTATCATTTCATGGAGGCCCGAAAAGTCTGTCCAATCAGAGCAAGCTCAGACCATGGAGGTGGGTCAACTGGCCTCCCGACCGCATTCTGGGAGTGGGTGGGGCCTCGTGGAGGGGAGGCAAGGTAGCGCCTAAGTTCAGGGTACGGCTGGTTGAATTGGAGAAACGGCTGGGGTTTTTGTCCTGCTATACACCTCCCATTTACCCTGGTTCTGCAGTGGGCTACCCACTTCAGAAAGACGCTTGGTACCTGTCAAGGTGACAGTAAACTGATAATCTTTTTTTTTTTTTCCTCTTCCAGTGTGCTAATAGGAAAAGATTAGAGCAGTAGATCTCAACCCCAGGGCAGTTTTGTCCCCCAGGGAACATTTGGTAACATCCAGGGACACTTTTCATTGCCGCAGCTGGGTTCACTACTGGCACTGAGTGGTTAGAGAACAGGGATGATACCAGACATACTACAGTGCACAGGACATGCCTGCACAGCAGAGCATAGTGTGGAGGTTAGGAATTTCTGGATAGAGGCATCTATTTAGAGTCCTTAATTCCCCTTCCACGTAATAGATACACTTGTTAAAAAATGCTTTTCTGGAAACACCCATCCATCCATCTCTCAATGTGGTCAAGAGAACAAAAATATGCCAGAAAAGTAGAGGACCCTTACTTTTCAACGTTTCTGGGGATGTTGATAGATGTTTTTCCTACTTGTCACATTATTTGCAAATGTGTTCTCTAGTGATTTCAGATCACTTTTAATGAGCTAAGATGCTAGTCGTAGCATCTCTTTTATTGTAGCTTTCATACTTTATGCATGTGCTTTCTGCCTTCTCATTTTTAGCTTTTATAGAATTTCAGTAATAATAAACTGTAATGTCTTTTGCATAACGTTTTGCTGAATAAAATGTTCTGGCCCTCCTCAGTCTGTTGAAAAAAAAACACATAGAGAAATTTATTTATATACAAAAGGAAGCAATACTAGGGGAGGGTTTTACCTTGAAATAAAAGTAAGTTCACTCAGAGAAGTTCATATGTGATTCTTAATATATAGAGATTTTTTTAAATGTGGAAATAGGCTATTTTTTAATACTTAAAATCTGGTTATTGACACATATCTCTTGAATGCTAAAATACGAAAATTGTTTTAAGATAATTTAGTTCAACCTCCTAATTTTATAGGTGATAAAAACAGGGACCAGAGAAGCAAAGTGACTTGAGAGGTATTTACCCCTAAGGACAGAACTAGGAAGCCAATGTCACAATCAGTTCCCTTTTCAAGCATGCCACATTATTAGAAGGCTGGGATCCTCTAGTAACAGACACAATTTTTTTTTCTAAATTTGGGAAATTATCTTGGGAGATTTAATTAATGAGTGATTTTGAAAAAAAATTAGCCTATATCGACACTGGGCAAAAAAAAAAAAAAAAAAAATATATATATATATATATATATATATATCATATATATCAGATACCTGATATCTATATCATATCATAGTTATAGATATCAGATATATATATATATCTGAAGGAGGTCGGTGCTTTTTCCCTGAAGGCAAATTGGTATGTAACCATTTTATGAAAAATGTCAGTCTGTTAAATTCATTGGTGATTCCTAAGAATTCATCTTAAAACTCTTTCTTAGCCTAACTGACTACGTACTTTTATCTGTTCTCCCTGCTAGCCACCCAGTGTCTTCACAGAAAAATCTTACTTTGTTGTAGTCCCAGGGGAGACCCCTAAGCACCAGGCTCTCATATTAGTTTTCTTGGCTGCCATAACAAATAGTATGAACTGGGCAGCTTAAAACAGTAGCAATTTATTCTCTCACAGTTTTGGAGACCAGATGTCCAAAAATCAAGGTGTTTGCAAGGCTATATTCCCTCCAAAGGCTCTCGGGTGGATTCTATTCCTTTCTTCTTTCAGCTTTTCATGAGTGTTAGCATCACTCCAATCCCTGCCCCTGTTCTCACATCACCTTCTCCTGTATGTCTCTGTGTGCTCTCGGTCTCTCATAAAGACAGCTGTCATTGGATGGAGGGCCCACCCTAAATCCAGGATGATCTCAAGATCTTTAATTATACCTGAAAAGAACTTTTTCCCAAATAAGGTCACATTCACAGGTTCTGGGGATTAGGTGTGGACATTCTTTTGGGCAGGGGTGTTGGCGGGGGTGTTGGGGGCTGGACACCACTCAAGCCACCATACTTCCCATTCTACAAACAGCGCAGTCAACTGTGCAGTCCTCCTTTTCCACAGTTAGGGTGACCAGTTGTTCCAGTTTTCCCCACATGACAGATTTTCTGGAAGTGGAACTTCCAGTGTTGAAGCAGAGGAAGGTGCATCCCAGGGAAACTGGGATGGTTGGTTACCCTATAACAGAACAAAGAGCCTGAGTGACCAATATCCCCGTCCTAGAAGCTTGGAAGTTGTTAAACGATGTCAAAACACCAGAAAGCAAACACCTCTGAGAAAAGGTGGATTGGCCCCAGCTGCCCCTTCTCCTCCTTCTGACCTCTGCTTTGACAGTTGAGAAGAGTGAGTTAGAAGCTTCTGCTGGAAGGAGAGGCCTGAGGAGAGCAGTTCTGTCTGTCAGAGCCACTCTCCAGACTTAATTTCCGCTCTTTTCATTACCTGCGGCACCCTCGCCTCCCCTCTTAGCTGTTGGTGTTCTAAAAGCAGTTGAGGCAGAGGCAGCTGGCCAGTGAAGTTTTAGTCACCTGGCCAGTGATCCCTCGGCAAAGTGTTTCTTGTGGACCTTGTAATGATTTACATTGTGCTAAGATGCCCTTCCTTTTTTCTCCCCCACCCCCTCCCTCATGAACCACCCCTTCAGCCTCCGCAGCAGGAGAGTCAACAGAAGCAGTGGGTAAAGCTGGAGCTTTGATCTTCTAAGAGACAGTGTCCCTTTCTCTGTCCATTTGGACCAGGGGTCACTGGGCAAGCAGCCACACAGCTGACCTCTCTTTGAAGAGTTTAGCACAGCCAAGGACACTGAAAGAGGTCTGGCATTTGCTTGCTGTGGAGATGTCTACGTGCAGCGGCCATCCACCTTGTTCTAATGACTTCTTTTTTTGAGAGAGTAAGAGAATCCTGTCTTCACACCAACTTTATGAGCTTCTGGCACTGCGCATACCCTCTCCTGACCTGCAGCTTCATGGAGATGGGGCTGTATCTGGTTGCATCTTTAACCCCATTTTATTTTCCAGGCTGAAAAAGATAAGACTATAGGAAAACTGCTGCTTTGGATCAAGCTGAGGCAGTAAATTAAAAACAAAAGTAACATGAATGAAATGATGGGATCGGGACATGATCTTCATGATGAAATGATTACACTATCTGCTTTTGTCACAGTTAGATTAATTTCGTCTCTCATTTACACTGATTTTACACATTTTCATGATGAAAATTTTTAATTACTTAATTCAGTGATTTACAAAAAAATCTTTTGATCATTGTCACTTGTAATTGTGATGGTTTAAAAATTTATATGCAATAATTTGTTGAAAGCAAATTTTTTTGGAAATTAGATATTCCTGAGAACCGGTTTTCATTTATTTATTCATTTATTCATTCATTCCATCTTGATTTATTTATAGTGTTTTGGAGTGTTTAGCTTTGGATACTTTTCTTAGTGGTTGTTCTCTGATTACAATATGTGTGTGTAATTTAACACAGTCTGCTGGTATCAATTTATGTTTTACTACCTATTTTTTAAAATATAATTTCCTTTATATACATTAACTACCACATCAGATGACTTTATGATTTTTGCTTTAAACATCAAATATAATATAGGAAACTCATGAAAAGAAGGATAGTCTATTATACTTGCCCATTTTGCCCATTACCTATTTTCACCCATCGTCGTGTTCTATTTTTCCCTTCTGAAATTCCAAGCCTTCTTCTATTATCATTTCCTTTATGTATAGAGAACTTCCTTTAGCCATTTTTTAAGGGTTATTTTCTTGTTTTTCTTCATCTGAAAATGTTTTTATTTCCCCTTTGTTACTGAAGGATATTTTCACCAGTTAAAGAAAATATGGCTGACAGTTCTTTTCTTTCAGTGCTTGAAAAATATTGTTCTGTCCTTTGTGGTTTCAGATGAGGAATCCCTGTAATGTGTCATTTTTTTTCTGGATGATTTCAAGACTTTTTTTCTTTTAAGTTTTCAGAAGTTTCATTATGGTATATCTTGGTGTGGATTTCTTTGTGTTTATTCTATTTGGGGTTCAGCCTCTTGAATATGTAAGTTTATGTCTTTCTCCAAATTTGAGAAGTTCTCAGTCACTTATGTCTTTGAAAACATTCCAGCCACTCTCTCCTTTCCTTCTGGGACTTAAATGATACTATTAGATCTTTTTTTTTTCTTTTTTAAAAAATGTTCTACAGGTCCTTGAGACTCCGTTCATTTTTTTTCCTACTCCATTTTTCTCCCTATTGTTCAGAATAAGTAAATCATTTTGATCTGTTCTCAAGTTCAGTGATTTTTATCCTGTCATCTCCACTCTACTATGACACCTATCCAGGCAATTGTTTTATTTCCGTTATTTCAGTTATTTCAATTCTTCATAATTTCTATTCTTTTGCTGATCTATATTTTTCATTTGTTTCAAGAGAATTCATAGTTGCTAGTTGAAGCATTTTTATGATGACTTCTTTAAAATTCTTTTCAGACAATTCTAACATCTGATTCATCTTAGTGTTGGCATCTGTCGATTGTCTTTTCTCACTCAAGTTGTGATTTTACTTGTTCTTTGTATGACCCAAGATTGATTTTTTTTTTTTTTTTGGTATCATGGAATTTGGAGTATTATATTATGAAGCTCTGTATCCATTTAATCTTTCTTATTTAGCAGGCAGTCTCCTGCTGAGGTGTAGCTTGAGGGTTGGGTGAGTGCCTGTGTTGAGCTTCATGCTGGGCCCTGCTGACGTTACCCCAGCAAAGTGGAGCCCTTGTTCACACTGCCTCGTTGCAAACATGTGGGGTGGTGCTTCAGTTTCCCCCATCCTGCTGACATCTTCCAGGAGAAAGTAGGACATGGCCTTTTTGTTTCTGAGTCAAGGTATAAGCTCAGCTCCCCTGGGCCCTGTTGACAACAAAGAAGAGAAGTGGGGGGTGGGGTGAGAAAAGACTCCTTCTGATATTTCTTACTACCTCATTGGTGCTGATTGGGGCTGGAGCCTTAGCTTCTCACTGAACCCACTGATAGAGGGATAAATGGGGAGCTAAACTGTGGATCAGCCTTGCTTTGCACTATCTTACTTAGGCTCAGTTATGCCAGCTGGGGAAAGGAAGATTAGTTTATTGCTCAGCCGCACCAACACTACCTGGGAGGGGAATCAGAATGTCTCATTCATTCATATATTTAAGTGGAATTTGTTAAACACTTTTTATGTCTCCCAGACATTAAAGAAGATTCATAAGATCAGTAAGGAACCAAGACAAGGTTGGGTCTTTTCCTTTGTGAATCTTGCAGCCTAGTAAGGGAGGCAGACATTAAAGAAATAAATTTCTAAATAAGTTTTTGAATCAAAGCCCAAAAGGACTTACAAAGGGAAAGGTAGAGAAGTCTTCACAGAGAAAGTGAATTTTAACTAAATCTTGAATGAATAGGAGTTGGCTTGATGAAGGGAGTCCCAGGGAGAAGGAAAGAATAGCTGGTACAAAGGTCATAAATTGAGAAGGACCAGAAGAGTAGCACTGTCAAATACAACTATAATACAAGTAGTATGCACAATTGTAAATTTTCTAGTAGCCACAATAAAAAAAAGGGGGAGGGAGGGAACAAATGAAGTTAATTTTAATGATATATTTTATTTAACCTCAAATATCCTCCAATATTATCATTTCAACATGTAAGCAGCTGAAATAATTAATGAAATATTTTATATTCTTGTTTTCATACCACGTCTGTGGTCATCGAGGTTTCTGTATCATTGAGGTGGTTGGCCATGGAGAGCCTGGGAATGGGGAGACTTGGACTAGGCAGATGCGATATGCCAGGTGAAGGGTGATTAGGTGGTGAGGATAACAACAAGAGAATAGTTTCGAGGGATAGTTCAGAGAGAATCACCCGACTCCACAAGATTCGGAACCTGATTTGTTGTGGTGAGGGCTTACGGTCTGGTATGCCGCAAGCACGAGAGCAAGAGCAGGTGGGGCGGAGAGAGATGTTTGTTTTAGACAAATTGAGACTGAGGTGCCCAAAGGACATCTTGTGAAAGAAGACCTCCGACAGAAAGAGGTGATAATTAGTGCCTCTCCCACAGGTCAGCACAGACATGGCAGAGAGGGAGATCAGTACTGGGCCACTTCTCCACATGTCCTTGGTCTAGTCCCAGTTACCCAGGAGGCATGGACTAAGAGAATGGACTCCTGAAATGCCACCTTCGTGAAACAACAACAGCACAGTGACTCGACCACATGATAACGTGGACGGAGATGGGAATCTATTTTTTTTTTTTGAAGTCTTTAACTGCAAAACAGGATACTCATGTAACTGCTAATAGTTGCCTGGAGCAACAGAGAGGACTAGCCCATTTCTCAAAGTTTTTCCCAACCGTTGAGTCAAAGAGCTGCTGAGCAAGAAGAGGTTACGTGGCAGTCCCCATGTGGGAACTTTTCCCCTGATGTCCAGCTGTGCCAAAGTTTCTAACACTGCCTGCTGCTTTGCTCATTTGCGACCCTGCCTCCACTTAGTTACAGATCACCAGCTGACCTGAGTGGCCATAGATATCAGAAAAAACATGCAGCCTTGGCTTTTTAGGAGAAAAAGCAGTATTCAAAAGATAAATGTGTGATTCCGGATGCAGAGCGCCCATTGCAATCCAGGAGCTCACTGGACATGATATGCATCCCCTATTATTGCTTACTTGGGAGAAGAGTCAGGAAATAGTAATAGTGCATATTTAGGAAGCATTTACTTGTGTCAAACCCTGCACTAGGGGCTCTAAAAAACACAGTCGCATTTAATTCTCACAACCCTGTAACACAGTTATAATTTTTTGCTTTTTAATAATAAAGAAATTGAAGTTCAAAACCTGGGTACGTTGCCATGGGTCATAGAGCCAGAAAGTGTCAGAAACTCAGAGCTGAACCTAGTCCTAGCTGATCGCAAAGCCCTCACTCTTCATGCTACACTAGCCCCTGTCAACCTGTTTGGGGAAGGCTTGCCATCCAAGGGCACATCTCTTGTGTCACCACTGCCTGAGGGGACATGGTACCATATCAGAGTGAGGATCTCATGGTGATGTGAGCAAAGGCAGTTAGAAAATCTGTAGGGTCTGAGGTCTGACCCCCAGAATGGAGAGTCTTGGGGAAAGGAAGTGAAGGGGTGTGGAAGGGGGTTGGGTGTTGGATAAAGGCTTGTGCCCTGGGTAGGGAGGGAGCTCTGGGGGTGAAATAGAAACCCTCCTGGACACTGAAGTATATTGGCTGAAGGATGCTTTTTGGAACAACACTGGGTGGTGTCCACTGAAACATTCTTCCACTGATCTGTAAGGGGGAAAACATCCCTCAATTTCTCTAGGAATGGGAAAGAGAGCAGAACTGGATGCTGTAAGAAAACTGAGAGAGTAGGGCACCTGATTTGGAAGCCCAGTTGAAGAATAGCAACCAGTTCCAAGAGGAGAACTCTCAAGGACTATAGCTATGTGACCTTGGTAAGCTACTTAACCAACCTAAAATCTAATTTCTCTACTTGTGAAATGGGGAGAGTAATCATGACACTATGTGGTGGTTGTTGGGATTAAATGAGATAATGTATGTGAACCACTTGGCACAATAAACCTAATCCCCCTTCCCTCTTGCCTTTCTCTGTCTTTCCCCTCCTTTGGTGAATAGCACTCTTGTATACTGGTGTCAGAACTCCTACAGTCACTATGATTTAAATGTTTTAGTTTGAATACACACATCTCTGTTCGGCTGGAAACCTGTTGATTTAGTATGAGGCCTCTCTGGTTTATAATCAGAATAATGAATGATAACATCTTAGTTACAGTTTTCAGGCCAAAAGTCTTGGAGTCATCCATGACACACCCCTTCTTGAACCCCACATCCAAAATTAACAAATCTTGTCAGTTTTATCTATTCAGAATCCGACCACTTCTTGTCACCTCTACTGCTAACACCCTGGTGGTAGTCACCATCACTTTTCACTTGGCATCATACAGAAGATTCCGAATTGCTCGCTTTGTTTCCACCTTGCTGTCCTTCAGTCCATCCATTCTTAACACAGCAGCCTTTTACATAGACCTTTCACATAGAGTTCGTATCATGATGTCTGCTTCCAAACCCTTCTATGACTTGCCATCTCACTCAGAGTAAAAGTCAGAGTCCTTACAGTGGTCTGCAAGGCTCTATACAGTCTGGCTTCTTTGTTATTTTTTGATTTCTCTCTTTCCCACTACCACCCTCACCCCGCATTCCGATCCAGCTACTTTGGTCTTGTATTTCCAGGAACGTGTCCGGACACCCTCCTGCCTCAGGGCATTTGCATTTGCAGTTTCTTCTTCCTGGAAGCTCTGCGTGCCTAGCTGGCTCATCTTTTGAGCCTGGCCTCCAACAACACCTTCTCAGTGAGGCTGTCCCTGACCACACTGCTGAAATGCTTCTACTCCTCTGTTCTCCTTCTCTGAAAGTATTTATTACTTTCTAATACTCTACTGTATTCTCTAGAATTCTAAACGCTATCACTGAAGGTTTGTTGGTATCACTATTTTATGGCCCTCCATAAAATCACCAATTAAAATATGATTTACCATCAATTTAAAAACGCATCCTAATTTACGTATGTTAAAATGTGGAAAAAGTATGTATTAAAAACTCATGAAACATAATACCCAACTTACTCATTTGACTTTGTTTAATGTCTGTTTTGGCTACTATTTTGTAAACTCCATGAGAGCCAGGATTTCGCCATTTGTTCACTGTCTAAAACAGGGCTTGAGGACCTAGCAGGTCCTCAATGCATAGTTACTGAATGAATGTGTAAGACATGTCTCCCTCCAAAAAGTAACTCTAGTGATAAGACATGGACATTTAAAAATAGGCATTGCATGATGAAGGCCAGTCCAGTGGCTGTACCTCAAGCTTGTGCTCTGTGAACACCTCTAAGCAAGGGAACAGAATATTCTTGCTACAGCTTTTATTTTAATTACAAACATATTGTGTAGCTTAACCTAATATGTGTTAATAAATAGCATCAAGACCCACCTCCGTTCTTCCCATCACAAGACCAAAGGATATTTAAAAAAGAAAAAGAGAGAGGATTTAGGAGTAGATTAAGGATTCATTTTCCCTCCACTATATAGCACAAATTTTTTTTTTAACTCATGTGCCCACACTTGACCCCTTGTTTCCCTCTTTCACCCTGGACCTCTGCAACAGCTCCATGACAAGGGCATCTAATCATTTCTAGCATGCGACAACATTTGGTTCAGATTCCCTTATCAGCATTTTACCTTTTCTTCTCTCCTATTCACCCCACCTCCACCTTAAAGGGGACCTGGAATGGACCTCAGAGATCACTGACACGTCCACCCCTTCTTCAAACACTTCATGTAAAAAATCTTTCAGAGATGTGATTGTGGGAACGTAGACCTGGAAAGTAACTGTCATCAAGACCTTTACATCCGTTACAGGAATTCACTCCAACGACATTGCTCGGCCCTAAATTTATTGTTAGAAAATTAAGAATCTATATATACAACTGTGGGCTTTATTACACAGTGACAGGAAACTCATCTGAACTCCACTTATTTCCATTATAAATCAATTTACTTAAATAACCTGAGAACTCCAATTTGTATTGGAGTACAAGGTGGTTTCACTTAGATTTTTGAAAAGCTTTTTTTTTTTTTGCCTTTGAAAAATGTATGGATAACATTATAGTATTTAAATATGTTGCATATATGCAATGCATTTTCATTATAGAAATGCACATTCAGTAATATGCAATTAAGTTATCTCTAGTGTGTATTTTTGTACCTCCCATTATCATTACCTTATGAGTGTTGAGGATAAACAGCTCCAACTAAAATGAAGCATTAACTATGGCTTTTAATTGACACTTAGAAACTTCAAGCTTCTGAAAATATTGCCTTTTAAAATCGGAATTACTTCCAGATTCTTATAGTAGTCTGACTACAAAAATACTTTTAAATGTGCCAAATTATTGTGGTGGGAGGAAAATCTGAAATTTCTCTTTTTGTTGACCTTTAAAAACTTTCTTTATGATTCATTTGAGCAAGTCTCACTTCTTTGAAAGTCAAGCTGTTTTCTAAAGCTCCATGTAAATCAATGTTAGCTGATTCACCGTGATCCAGAGTCCTTAATCAGAAGCAAGTGTTAGGAAAATTCCTCACATGAAAATGTAAATTTTCCCTGCCCCAACTCAACTTTTAAATAAGGTGAGAAAATAAAACAATTAATATATAAGTAATGTGTTCAATTCACACATTTTTCAGTGCAATTTAGAAAATCGAATCCTCTATTTTTTGTGAAGTTATAGAATGAGATACATGTACTTCTTAAAATTAATTATGTGATTTGCTTGAATGGTATATTTCCTCTAATTTGTTTTCTGGAATATAGCAAGGTGACACCAGACAGGTGGAAGACATATGAAGCAATTTGAAACACACATAATTTGGCGTCAAACAAGTATTGCATTCTGGCAAAATTCTTAAAATTGAAGTGTTCTTTGTTTATTGTAATGGCTTCCGCTCTGGAAATTATTTTAATTTTATTTTTTAACCATGCTATTGTGGTATGATTGACATAACATTAATTTAATTTTAAATCTACCTCCAACTTTAAATGTTTTTAGATGTTGTTTTGACTGCTGCTAAATATTTTCTAGTTGTATTAAAAAATTTTTTTATAAAGATAAAACAGGAACCAAATTCTAAAATTAAGATGCATGTGACATTCTCTCTATATGTTTATAATATATATTTAAAATATATGTATATATTTTAAATATAAATTTAAAAGAGAAAGAAATTAAACATGGGCCTGTGAATGAAATAAATGTGAATCTTCAAGACATTTTAATCTCAAAATGTTTCTCTTGAGCTAAGACGGATATACTTTTTTGAAAGTTTTAAGTTACCACAAGTCATCTTTTTTTGATGTTAGAATTAAGTAGCATTATTTATTATACAACATCTATTTCTTTTGTAAATATATTGTCTAAAATTTGGCACTTTAGAAATCATAATATTTTATTTATATGTTAGATACATTTACTGAGTGAAGTTTATTTTGAGCAACGATATAACAATTTAATTTTAGAAGACATGGGGTTATATGGTAATTTAAGAAGCAAACTATTTTCAAATTTAAATGTTAAATATTGATGCTGTAAAGCTTAAATATAATTACCATTCCATAAATTAATGGAAGCATGTATAAGAAACCCCTCCAAAAGAATACTCCGTAAAGTTACTATTATTTTCACCAAAATGGTAAAAAGACACTTTGATTACTGAATATCTGATTATAAGTCTTAGAATGTATCATGTATCAGATTATAATTGGCTCACAGGCTTTATCTTTTCAATTTCTTAACTACATATTTTGGTAACCCTTTACTCCCCATAATTTTTATAACATTTCTATTGGTTGATTAGGAAGGTCTAAAAATTCTATTAATACAAATATCTCAAGAGTTTGATGCTATAAACAGTTGGAACGAAATGGAACAGATGGAAACAAAATGCAATTTGAAGTTAATTACCTTTCTTTTAAAATGGTTTTATAGTCTATTATAAATCTAATAGCTATGTAGTTTACTAAAGCATATCACTGTAAGGAGTCTTATGTTTCTAACTTAATCTTTGAGTGTATTATAGCACATTTAAAAATTCAACGTCAAAAAAAATGAGCTGTCAACTATAGCTATATTTTAGTGATGTATTTATATCTCTAAATACTCTTCAAATATGGGATGCCTGCGTGGCTCAGGCTTTTTAGCCTCTGCCTTAGGCTCCAGTCATGATCCTGGGGTCCTGGGATGGAGCCCCTCATCAGGCTTCCTCCCTGCTCAGCAGGGGGCCTGCTTCTCCCTCTGCCTGCCACTCCCCCTGCTTGTGCTCTCTCTCTCTGACAAAGAAATAAAATCTTTAAAATAAATAAATTAATAAATTAATTAATTAAAATAAAATAAAAACTCTTCAAATAATCTTTACTGTTTTGTTAGTGATATTTTTGTTGGTTTGATGTTCTGGTCTTTCTGTAAATTAGTGAGGTCTTTCTAATATAGCACTAATCCAATCTCTTTTTTTTTAAAATATTTTATTTATTCATTTGACAGAGAGCGACACAGCAAGAGAGGGAACACAAGCAGGGGGAGTGGGAGAGGGAGAAGCAGGCTTCCCGCCAAGCAGGGAGCCCGATGCGGGGCTCGATCCCAGGACCCTGGGATCATGACCTGAGCCAAAGGCAGACGCTTAACGACTGAGCCACCCAGGTACCCCTAATCCAATCTTTTAAATTAACAACTTTATTGAGATATAATTCACATACCATCTAATCCATCTATTTAAAGTGTACAATTCAACTGTTTTAAGTATATTCACAGAACTGGGCAACCATCATCACAATCAATTTCAAGATATTTTTATCACTCCAAAGAGGAACCCTGTACTCATTAGCAATCATTCCCTACCCCCCTGCCCCAATATCCCCAGCCCTGAGCAACCACTAAATTACTTTCTATTTCTATGAATTTGCCTGTTCTGAACACTTCATATAAACGGAATCACATAATGTGTGGCTTTTTGTGACTGGCTTCTTTCACCTGACATAATATTTCCAAGATTCATCCATGCTATATAGCATTTGCCAATACTTCATTTTTTTTCTGGGCTGAATAATTATTGTGTAGATATATCACATTTTGTGTAACGATTCATCAGTTGGTGGACATTTGTGTTATTTCCACTTTTTGGCTATTAGTAATACTGCTGCTATGAACATCTGTGTAAGAGTTTTTGTGTGGACATATGTTTGCATTTCTTTTGGGTATATTCCCAAGAGTGGAACTACTGAGTCATATGGTAACTTTGATGCTAATTCTAATAGTAACTCTTAAATTAAATTTTGAGGACTTGCTAGTCTATTTACCAAAGTGGCTGCTCCATTTTACATTCCCACCAGTGGTTAATGAGGATTCCAAAATTTTCTCTACATCCTCACCAGAATTTATTATTGTCTGTCTTTTTGATTATAGTCACCCCAGTGGACATGGTGGTATCTCATGGTGGTTTTGATTTGCATTTCCTTGATGGTAACTAATTCAATCTTAGTCTAAGCCAGAAAGGCATGCTTTTCAACAACTAAACATATATTTTCTAGAACTTTAAACATTTTTTTTCTAGAAAAATATAGGCATTAAATGTGTTCATATATGGGCTATCTGGTCTATCTGTTCTACTTAATTCCCAAAGTGTGAAGATTGGGTTGATGGACTAGGAGATGGCCAGACTAAATTCTCATTTCTCTTTCTTTGTGGACATGCTAATCTTTCTCATACAGTGGACTACCCAATCCTAGAACACAAAATTGTTGGACTCTTAATAATAGGAGTAACAACTACCATTTGGTTCAGTGTCAGTTCTTTGCCTACATTGATTCCTTCCTTTACCACAACACCGGAGCAGGTATTATTATTCTCATTTGGAGTTGGTAGAGTGATGTAATTTGGCCAAGGCCACACATCCAGTAAGAGTTGGAGTAGATATTCAAACCAGGGTCTGTCTGACCCCAAAGCCTATGTTCATCATCACTGCCTGCTCTTGTCTCTTAAATATTGTGGCTCAGTTGGAAATGTCATTTTGTAGGGGGCCTGAAATATTCTTTTGAAGTTCTATATGATTATTGCTCAAGGCAGTCTTTAAACAATATCCCATAGTGTGGAGTTTCCTACTTAAAGGAGTTAATTGATAATCCTACTAATCCTTTTCGTATGTAGAAAGAACCTAAATGCATGGTAGTTGACCACACTTTGTCCACTGCGGTAGTCATAATTTCCACATTGACACTGGAACACTTTCTTGGACATAAATATGGCATAAAGATTCTTTGTACATACTCTGGACCCAAATCTATGTTAGGTCTTCTGAAAAAAATAATAACGACTATTTATTGAGCTCTTACCATGTGCTAGACACTACCATGACTTTGATATATACCATCCCATTTAACATGCACAGCAAGCTCATTAAAAAGTCCTGAAGGAATTTACAGTCTAGTTGAAGATATGAGACATATATTTGCATGTGAAAAATTAAATTTAAAAAGAGGTCAATAATAATACATGACACCATTAAGCAGCACTTGATTATCCATATAAACAAGTGAATCATATAAACAATGTATGCAATGTATTTGGGGGGTGGGTATGAACACTGTGGGCTGCCCAAAGCTACTGTGGACTCATTGAATGTGATGGTCTTACTGCATTAAATGGCAGAGTTTATCTTCATTTCTAAACTATAGAACATGAGATCCAAAAACACCCTTAAGAAGTCATTGTCTAAGGACATCTGGGTAGTGCAGTCAGTTAAGCGACCAACTCTTGGTTTTGGCTCAGGTCATGATCTCAGGGTCATGACATCAAGCCCTTTGTTAGGCTCCCACACTGAGCATGGAGTCTGCTTGGGATTCTCTTTCTCCCTCTACCCCTCCCATTTGTGTGCTCTCTCTCTCTCTCAAATAAATAAATCTTAAAAAAAAGAAGTCATTATCTAGTTTGTTTATAGGCAGAACATCTTATCACCTTATGTGGTGATAGCTTATTACTCACATAGTCCTTAATGGATAGTTTACACAGCCCTTTCAATTACATTGTTATTTACATTACTCCATTTGATCGTTGCACACTCAGATGAAAAAAGAAGACCTAGGAGTGTTATCTCTGTTTTCCAGATGAGAACCTGCAGCTCTGGGAATCCAATGATTTGCTTTGAGTCACGAGGTAAAGGAGAGGCCTAGAAGTTTCCAGCGTTCTTTCTGCCTCTATTCCTTTTCCTATGTAGAAAGAACTTAAATGCATCGTAGTTGACCACACTTTGTCCACTGTTATAGTCATAATTTCCATATTGACCCTGTAACACTTTCTTGGAAATAAATATAGCATAAAGATTCTTTGTTTTATGGGTGTGGAAGTAGTCCTAAAGGTGGAAACTCGGGAAATAAATACATGAGTTCGTCACTAATGGCAACCCTTGACTCCCGAGCTTTGTTGAGATGAGCTTTCTGTCTGAGGGGAGGGGAGGGGATACTGGCTGCTTTCCCAGATGATGCTCATTGGCTTAATTGAGTAGCACAGAGCACTGATAAGTTACCAATGCTCCAAGACCTCTCCCCAGCCAGCTGCGATCTGAGAGCTCCCAAGTATTTGCAGATGGGTCCCATTGGAAGTTATTCTCACCTTTTCCAATGCCACCCCCAAAATCCTGAGCTTGCCTTTATTGAATTCAGTAAGTAGAAGTTTGAAGACCTCACTGATTCCTCCCTTGGACTGTACCATGGGTAGGAAGCCTGGGGCTGGTGGTGGGGAGCAAGGGTGGGTAGGGGCAAAGAACAAAGGCTTTCAAGACAGAGGAAATAGGGTCTGCAAAAGGCTCTGGCCTTTTTAATGTGCAGGATCCGAAGAGGATGAGTTTCTATTTGTATAGTACTCTGTCCCCACTATCATGCCAGTAGGGGTCTGTCGTGATGGCAAGTAACCACGTCCAGGAATCGAGCATGCAGGGAAAGATGCCACACCGGGCGTAGCTTTTGTCAAGTATGCTTGTCTTCATCACTCCTCAGTCATGCCCTGATGCCTCTAGGAAACAATTCTAATCTCAAGGAAAATCTGGAGGCATAGCAGTAGTTTAGCTGCTTAAACTTGAGGGTCAGGAGAAGACAAACTAGTTCTCCAATTTTCTTTAGATATGGATTATGGTCATTTTTCAAAGATGGGCTTGTAGGACTTGCAAAAGCCAGCAGGTGCTTTTATCTATAGCTCAAATGCAGCCGCAGTTTCCCCCCTTCTGGTTGTGGCCATCTTAGGTACAGGTTAAGAGTCTGGATACAGTCAGGAAAAGCAGCACTGTGCACAGCTTTAGAGCATTGCAGCTAATTGCAAGCCTTGGGCAAATTACCCAAATCTCTGGCTCTCGTTTCCTTATCTGTAAATGGGGCAATAGTAGTGTCTTACCTGGTAAGAACTATGTTAACAATGAAAGGTAAATACAAGTAAGGACTTGGGACAGTGTGTGGCTCTGAGTAAGTGCTCCAGGCATTTCAGCCACTCTTAGATCTCATATATATATATATGATCCCTGAGATCATGACCTGAGCCAAGATCAAGAGTTAGATGCTTAACCCATGGAGCCACCCAGGCGTCCCTCCATTGCTTTTTGAGACAGCACTGCCCCACGTGAGGGACCTGGAGATTGAGAAGTGAGAAAAGCAGACACATAGCTCTGTCCTCTTCAGTTTTAGAGTGATCTTTTCTTTCTTGAGGCATCTATTCAAATAAAGAAGAAAACATGGACTTTAATATTTTTATTGAGCTTTTCATGTCCTCTTTGTATTATAGCATTTGAGCATAATAACTTGAAAAGGAATGTGGATTTTCCAATCAATTTTCTAAGCATGATGAGAACCCAAATATATCCCTTCTGCAGAAAATACTAAAGTGCAACAGACTCTACTTGTCATATTTTAAATATACCAGAGAGTAGGTGAGAACTTTTTGTGTTCCATCTATGTGACAACCTCCTTCCCAATCATAGAGAATTGTAAGAATAACCCTGTCTTATTGCAGAAGACAATGTAACCTCATAATATGTTGTAGGTTTATAGTATGTTTTTTTTAAAAATAAATGTTTGTATTCAGAAGAACTTACTAGATAACCATGTGAGTGATTAGACAAGGCTACCTACCAGGAGAGATGTGTGAAGAGAATGACTAAATCTTAAAATAAATTAAAAATTAATTAAAGTGAATTTTCAGTGCTTTTGATGGTGGTAAAATGGACACTTAAAAATACCACTAATGGAGAATGAATTGGTAAACCGTAGCAAAATTATATACATACACACATAGAGCACTTATTTACATATAAATTACTGATATATAAATATATATCATGTATTTGTTTATAACATATCATATATATAAAGAGTAAATTAGTAAATTTGTGGAGGGATTATATCAAGAGTCAAACATTTTGGTCTTATTTTCCAGTTTTATTGAGATATAATTGACATATACCATTGTGTAAGTTTAAGGTGTACAACATAATGATTTAATATACATCATATGTATTGTGAAATGATCACCACAATAAGTTTAGTTAACATCCAAGAACCAAACAGTTTGATCATAACTCCATTTCTGATTTTAAGGAAATGATCAAAGATTAACACATGAAAATTATCACAATAATATTTGTAATACCTAAATGATAGAAATAATTTTTTCAAATTTCCAAACATGAGAAGTTGTATGTTACACCTAATCTATTTGACTTAATATTGTATAACAATTATAACTTGTTAATAAGGAATTTTAATGACATGTAAAAATTCTCGTGATGGAGAGACTGTTAAATGAAGAAAGAAGAATATAATTTTTCTGTGCAGCATCATTTCAGCCATGTAAAAATATGTACAGCAAAAAAGCTGTTATATCTGGACATGGGAATCTGGGTTTCTGCATCTAGATTCCCACATTCAAACCAATAGGATTTCTTTTTTCACACACCGAGCTTCATTTTATGAGAAAGAAAGAAATCACAAGTAACTAAGTTAATGTGAAGAATTTAACAGAGCACATCCCAGGGTAAGTCTGTGGGGAGTGAGTTTATTCTTCTACCCCTCTTAAAAATGACATGTTTAATGGTGACCCTAAGGCCATAACATTCTAAGGCACTTCGGAACCAAGAACGGTTTTGCTGAGTATGGTTTTCATACTAGGTGAACATATTGTCTTCTATTTTTTGAAATTGGTGGGTCTGCGCATATGGAATATACACAACTCTGTGTAAGTGGAAGATCCAATTAACGAAACACTGCATTCTCCCATATTCATGGTAATCTGGGGTTTAAAATCTTGTGACCGCAAGCTTTATTGACTTAAAGAATTAATTTTTATTAATAATTGTGGATCTTACTTGGCCCCAAACAGTCTCCCACATGAGAAGGTCTACATCTGAATGATGCGAATGAAGTAGTTTCCAAGTTTCTTTAGGCAACAGAAAATACCAACTTGTGCCAACTGAAGGGACAACTTCTACCATTACTGTATGGGCAGTGAGAAAGGAGACAGACCACCAATGTGCTTCCCACAGGCCACTGCATTTTCCCATGAGCCTCTCCTGTGGCAGAGCTTCTCAGTGCTACCAAGAGAAGACTGGCATCTCTCCAGGAAGTGAAAGGCTCTTTTTCATACTCTGTGCTGCCATATGTTTTGAGTTGAAGTTGGTACTTTAAAGGTTTTGTGAAGTGGCCACAGGGCTTTGCTTGTACATGTGCCTTTGGATCTGCTTCTGAAGACTACCCTCCATGGTCATTCTGATATCTTAACGGCTTTGTTTGCAATTTGGGATACATATTTTGATCTAGGATCAAATAGGACATCTGAATTGAAGACAAACATTTAAACCAGCCACCACATGTGTTTTCTTCAACGTGTGTCCAAAACAGCAGCTTACTTTTGGCATGCTTTTGGATCCCATAGGCAGGACTTCCAAGCTTTCCAGATCCAGGTATTTCAAGAATCCCCTTTTCCAACTGGTGACCTGACCTGAGACATTAGAGTATTTTAAGTGACTCTTAACCACCCTGGAGCTTCCCTAGGTTTGGCCCCTTTGACTCTTTAACTGGGTTAGAGTGGTTCTATCATTTGGAGTCTCTGCTACACTGGAACAAAGACAGTAGTTGTCCTTGTAACTAACTTCTTTTGGGAGAGGAGATGCTTTCATTTAGCTTGTCAGATGGCAAATATTTTTGCTGAATGTCTAATGAGCAATGTATTCATTCCGGGGGTGATGAGCTTAGAGAGAAATGATGGAGGCCTTTTACATTTGAGTTGGAGGGAAGTAGGTCCCAGAATCACAGTGGACCCAGTAGAGGGCCCTATGCTTAGTGGAATAATGAATAAATAAATGAGTAAGTGTACTTTCCATGAGAAAAAAGTGATAATATAGCACCTATGTGGCCAATTTACATGGTACCAATAGACAGATTGAGAAAATTAAGACTGTAGAAGTATTGGCCATGGGACTAGATTTAAATGCGGCAAGTGGTGAGGACATTGGAAGTAGGTCTTAAGGGAGCAAAGCTACTTTTTGGAGTATCTTTTGGAACAGAAGTATCTATTTGTTGCTACACAACAATGCAAAAGTAGCTTCTAGAGGCCCCAGTGCCCCTCTGAGTGTGCCTTTCTAGTCATGAGCATGACAAGGAATGCACAGGTAACAGCACACCTCCAGGTTGCAGAGGAGTTGTCCATGGATTCTTTAAAAACTCATCCTACCATTTGTCAAAATATAGCTTTTCTTTGAAACAGAAATAAAAATAATCCCTCTTTTAACTGAGTTTCCATTACACTTATCTTTTTTCATGAATTAACTTATTTGTTCTATAAATATTTATTGAGAATCTATTCTGTCCCAGACACTGTGATCAGTGCTGGGAATACAAAAAAGGCACGATCCCTGACCCCAAGAGGCTTGGTGTCCAGGAAATAGAAGTAAACAGACAATTAAAATACAATGCTCTTAAAGTATCTCTATTGTACTTATTTATTTTGATGTCTACTTTATTTAGTTAGATGACCTAATTTGACCTATGGGAGTACAGAGACTGGATCTCATTTTATTTGATTCCCTAGCATCTGGGATGCTTCCTATGTGTTCCAGTACCTTTATTGAATTTAATTTAATTGAGTAAAATCTAGCATATGATGGATTTCGAAGTAGTATCCCCTACTTATTTTTTGTTCATATTATTATTATTATTATTATTTTAAGATTTTATTTATTTGACAGACAGAGACACAGCGAGAGAGGGAACACAAGCAGGGGGAGTGGGAGAGGGAGAAGCAGGCTTCCGGCTGAGCAGGGAGCCCGATGTGGGGCTCGATCTCAGGACCCTGGGATCATGACCTGAGCCGAAGGCAGACGCTTAACGACTGAGCCACCCAGGCGCCCCTTTTGTTCATATTATTATAGAAGTTTTGTATGTTGGAAAAGTACTGCATGTGCTCAGTAATCCAAATTGATCCAGGACTGATTCCAAAATGCCATATTAAAAAAAAACTTTTATTTTTAAGGTAACAGTGTTATATAATGGAAAAAGCTTGAAGTTTGTACTGGATCCAGATTTCAGTTCTGTATAAGTGACACCTTTTCTTAGACCCAGTTTCCTTTTCTCTAAAAGGAAAATATAAACAAAACCTAACTCAGGAGTTTTAAAATGAGATTAAAGTAGTATGTGTGAAAATTGTTTTGTCAACAATAAAGTGAAATGAAATGTTAGCGGTGAATCAAAGAGTCAGTTAATCAGATAGAAAAAGCTATTGGGCCTTGTGGGAGGCAATTATTACTTTTGTTTTTTTTCCCTGTTCATCATCATCTCCTTGGGGAAATGCCCTTTCCCCATTTTTATGTGACTTTGTTGTGCTCCTGCCCCCACCCAGCCAGGGACATGACTGAGGCCAGACCAGACAGTGTCTTAGGAATTGGGACCTTGTGCAGACTTGTGGGTACTGAAGACCATTGGAGTGGCAGCGGTGCCCAGGGGAGCCCAGCAGCTCCAGGGGAGGAGACCCTCACTACCCTGGCTTCTGCCCTTCCCCAGGCCTGGATGTGTTGCTGTGAGCTGCCATGTAGCTTTTCAGCAAACCCTTCTTGTGCTTAAGTGAGTCACAGCTTTTGTTTCTTGCCCCTAAAAATATTGATTGATAAAGACTCTCTACTGGGATTGTAATTAATTTGAAGCAATATCTACTAAGTCTTTGTATATTTATTGCATACACACTCCCTAAGATAGGAGATATGCTTTCTGCTTTTGAGAAGCTCTGTCTCCTCTGAGCACCCCACCTTTCCCGAGCCATCCCAGCCGGGGCTGGAAACATGTGACACCTACAGATGGTGTGGCAGTCCCCAGGAGCACCTCACAGGTGGTTTGTGGAAGAGCCTTCTTGACCCCTTCTTGGTATTTCCATTCTCCTCTCACACTGCAGCTACTTTGGCGGTGAATCTTTTGCTGCCAATGCCCAAGAGGGCAGCGGTGCTGGCAGTGCGTTCTCGAAACTGTTGAGCTTCTGGAGTCTGGCCCTGCAACATGTAAGCTCATGTGAAATGTAGTAGCAGTTCAAGGTAAATGACCATTCAATGTCAAGGGACTGCTCCACAGACCAGGCACTGGGAATCCCACTGTCCAGGAGGCTTGTTGGAAGATTGAGGATGCCCACTGCTTATCGGAGGATGTGCTGGGTTTGGATAGACAGAAACAAATGAAGTGGGAATATAGGAAGTGGGAAAGCAAAGATGTGGAGGTGTTAATGAGTGAGGTGTCTACATAGCACTAAGAATAGACAACCCTGAAATGGAGGGAGGATTTTTGTGGGCGCTCGGAGTCTCACAACCAGAAGAACTCACCTGAGTGAAGCACAAAGGTGTGGCTTGGATGGGAAGAGGTATGTGAGACACTGATCCCCTCAGCCTATGGGATTACCTAAAGGGGGCTCGGCCAGTGAGAGCAGCCGCGTCCAGCGATGATTAGCTCTGACCTTTGACCTGAGCACAGGAAAGCTTTATCATTTTCAAGATGAGCCGTAAATGACAAACACTGCTGTAAGCCTGGTGGAAGATGGGACGGGAAAGACAGCACTAAACGACTGCTCAGGAAATAGAATGTCAGAGTAAAGGATTTGTTATTTCCTGGAGTCAGGGAGGAACCACTGAAGGATTTTGACTGACACAAGATTAGCATTGTCATATGGCCATAAAGTCTTTGACCTAAGAAGGCCCCAAACAAAACTCATTTAATCCATCTATTCACAATCCAAGGGGAGGTAGGGAAGGCTGACACATAACAGTTTCGCTTGAATACTTTTTCAAAAAATGGCCCCTCCTCTCCCTGTGCAGATTCTGGTACATCTGCTGAGGACAGTGGTGGGCGAATGGCATCTGAGAGTTTTTCCCAGGTAAACTAGTCTAGTTTCTGCTGATTAAATCTAGAGTTTTTTCAGATATGTGGATCAACTGATACCCTGGTAACCTACCCATCTTTCCCATCCTAAGGGCTCTGTGATCAGTAAGCAACCACCAGATTCTTTCAGGTCTGACACTGATTACCTCTCTGCGTTTCTGCAGTCTGTTACGGTAATGACTCCTTCCAAGTCCCCACACTGGGATTCCATGTTGCCAATGAAATTGGGACCCAACTCCACACTAGCATTCCCGTCGCCCCATCTCTGGCATAGAGACATCCCTGCATCTTGGTAGAGCTCTCTAAGGTAGAGCTTTTTCTGCCTAAGGCATTTCTTAATAGGGGAGCATCATATGGGTCTTCTGAAGTGGGGATGGGGTGGAACAGGGGTGAGGGTGGTTGGGTGGTTCACACATAATAAATTCATTCCAACATTCCCACCTTTTGAAGTTTTTGGACCCCTTGTTCTTCCAAGGGCAATTGTGATATTTCAGCCTCATTTACTGGTCCAATTAACTGGCTAAGGAAACTGTTGTGCAGCAGTTCTCAACTTTGGTACCTATCTGGGTCAATTAAGAAATTCCTGATGCCCAGGATATACCCCAGAAAAGTTAAATTAGAATCTTTAGGCTTGGACTGCAGCATCATTGGTATTTTTTGAAGGTTGTTCCAGTGTGCTGATAAGGTTGAGAACCACTGTGTTAGGCTCAGGTGCGTTTACTCCTATCAATATATTCGGTCCCATCCAATTTATATTTTGTGTTCCTTGGTCCAATCCATTGGATGTTTCCATTCTCCTCTCATGCTCCAGCTACTTTGGTGGTCATGTTCCCCGAGATCTTGCTTGTTACGGATTGAACCGTGTCAACCCAAAATTCATATGTTGAAGTTCTAAACACCAGTGCCTCTGAATGTGATTGTATTTGGAGATAGGGCACTTAACAGAGGTAATTAAGATAAAATGAGGTCTTATGAGTTGGTCCTAATCCAATATGACTGATACTCTTATAATAAGAGAAGATTAGGACACAGACATGCACAGAGGAGAGACTATGTGAAGACACAGGGAAATGTTAACAATCTGGAAGCCAAGGAGAGAGGCATCAGAATGTAATCAACCCTGCTAACACCTTGATCTTGGACTTTTGGCCTCAAGAACTGTGAGAAAATAAATTTCTTTTGTTTAAGCCCCTCAGCCTATGGTAATTGCTATGGAAACTCTAGCAAATTAATTCACTGTTTATAAAAATTTGCAAGATCTGGGTGCCTGGGTGGCACCCTCCTTTAGTTAGAATGAGTTGGATTTCCTTCTGGAGTAAACCTTGCAATTCTTCTTCTAAACCACACTGGTATTTAACTCTCCTAGTGAGCCTGTTGGTGGCGTGTGTGTGTGTGTGTGTGTGTGTGTCTGTGTGTGTCTGTGTGTGTAGGAGTCCTAGCTGTTGGGGGGATATGAGTAGGTTTCAAGGAGAATTGGTATTACCTTAGGCAGCATCTGCCGTGGATGGACTCATTGGAAGATCTATAAGTGAGGAAAAGCTTGCTTTCTCTTAGCAGGAGGAAGAGATACTTGGCTGTTGATCTAGAGCTGTGGTTCTCAAATTGTAGTTTTGGGATGAGCAGCTAAGGCTTCCCCTGAGAAGTGTTAGAAATACACAGTGTTGGGGCACCTGGGTGGCTCAGTCGGTTAAGCATCTGCATTCGGCTCAGGTCATGATCTCAGGGTCCTGGGACTGAGTCCCACATCAGGCTCCCTGCTCAGCAGGGAATCTGCTTCTCCCTCTGCTCCTCTCCTTCCCTCCTTTCCCTCCCCCTCTGCTTATGTTCTGTCTCTGGCTCTCTCTCTCTCTCAAATAAATAAATAAAATCTAAAAAAAAAAAAAAAAAACCAAAAAAACAGAAAGAAAGAAATGCATAGTGTTGGACCCTACTCCTTAACCTACTGAGCCAGAAACTCAGGGTCAGCTCCAGCAACTTTCTCTACGGTGGCAGTGACTCTCAAACTTTACTGAGCTTCAGAATTATCCAAGAGCTTATTAAAAACAGAGATGACTAGATCCCACCCTCTAAATGTCTCATTCAGTAAATTTGGGACAGGGCCTGTAAATGTACATTTCTAACAAATTCCCAGGTGATGCTAATGTTGCTGGTCTGGGGACCATAATTTTGAGAACGGCATTTCTCAAAGATTAGCACCGTTAAGTCTGAAAAGGCAACAGAAGAAAATCATGTTGCTGGGATTTTGTAGGAGAGTCTGCCCAGTAGGAGGGAGACAGCAGGGAACAAATATCCCAATTTCTCTCTCCTCCCTTGCTCCCATGTCTGCCTCCCTCCCATTGGCAGAGAGGAAGACAGCTGGAGGAAAATCCAATGATACCATCCATAGGGGTCAGCCTTCCAGGACACACAGCAGGGCATAGAATAAATGTACCTAGTAGGGCTAACAGAAAATGAGTAGCAGATGGGGCCATCCCAGTGTGAACCTTGGACCCCACCTTCACTCAATTTACCATTTAATCTTGTTCAGCCTTTCCATTCAACCTTTTCTATAACTCAACCAAAGTCAAAGAACTAATCAGTGGTAGAGCCAGCACTAGAACCAGGTCTTTTGATCCCACACGCTGTGCTCTTCCCACCATGCCAACAGGACTTTAGGCTGATAAATCTGGGTGTGCCATAGGAAATACACTGGGATGCGTGTTTGTGATTCGATCTCTCTGTGTTGCAGATGGTGATAGAGGTGCTCTGGGAACTAGGGAAACAGTTCAGAGCTTGTTGCAAGACCCTAGATATGAAACTATAGAACACAGGACCAGGGTGGAGGCAGTAGGAGTGGAAATGAGGGAATGGATCATGAAAATCTTTGAAAGGAAGAATGGCTGGGATGTCTTGGGTGAGGGGAAAGAAATATGAGGGTTTGTCAAAGATGAATAAATTCTGAAGGGGAGCCTATTGAGGCATATGGGGAAGGAAGAATTTACAGGTTCGATTTTCCAACTGAAGCACAGTGGGAGGACCAGGATTCTAAGAGGACAGAGAAACAGAAGTCAGCCCTGTTGCCTCATTCTTGGAGCATGCACCCCCTGGTGCTGATTGTGGCAGGGGTGTGTGTGTTGCTCTCTCTCTCTCTCTCTCTCACTTCTTCAGCTGGTACCACTTGTGACAACAGCACACTCTGGAAGGATACCTCGCCCAGGGTCAGGTGAAGTGAAGGACAAAAGGTGACTGGCTCCCACAAGGCCAGTCTATGCTGCTGACCTCAGTATACCAGCGTGGTATCAGATCCACCTGGGCTTGAGTCTCGGTTCTGCCATCAGTGTCCAGGCAACCTTGGGCACACCCAGAATCTCCTAGAGCCTTTGAAGCCTCAACTCTGAATTGGGAGTAATAATTAATATCCACCTTTTTCCTTGTTATTTGAAACTTTCTAACCAAGTTGACCAACTTGTCTCAGAATTACAACGGTGACTCAAGGTGGGGGCCCTGGGTGGCTCAGTTGGTTAAGTGTCTGCCTTTGGCTCAGGTCACGATCCCACAGGGTCCTGGCATGGAGTCCCAGCTCCTTGCTCAGCGGGGAGGAGCCTGCTTCTCCCTCTGCCTGCCACTCCCCCTGCTTGTGCTCTCTCTCTTTCTCTGACAAATAAATAAATAAAATCTTTTAAAAACCCAAAAAACAAAAAAACAGTGACTCAACGTGAAATAAAGAAAATATTGGCATCTCTGTTCCTAGCCCAGGAGGCAGACAGGTTGACTTTTACATGAAAAGCACAAACTGACTAAAAGAAGCATTTGGTGAGTTAAATTGTGAGAGACTGGCTCTTGGAGGAGAGAGCAGTCACTACTGGAAGAGCAGGTCATGGTTTTAGTCAAATACATTTCCCTTCCTGATATGCTTAAAGAATCAGTAAATGTTATCTTTTCCCAAGGTGTGCTTAGATAACTACTTTTGCATACAAATATGACATTTCACCAGATGGACCATTCATGGATCTTTTAGGATCCTCTGGAAATGTCAAAAAGGAGGGAAATTTTAGGTTTGTTACTTGGGAAGACTTCTTTCACAGGGAGTCTTATCAGTTTATAGTGACTGTTTTCAAGGGACAGGTTAGAAAGTCCGATGTTTATGTTATTTAAAAGCGATACTAGCCTTTAAACTCAAAATTTTTGTGGACGCAATTCCTGCCTTCAGCAGGAAGAATGATAGTAAGACATTTCATTTTTAAGCATCCCACGATCGACACAAAGTAGTCCAGAATATGGCAAAAATTGGCTTTCAAATGATTTCAGTATCTTTCTGAGTTTTCTAGCACCTGCGGTAGGCTGTTATTTGCTAGTTCTGCAGTGTTGAATGAAGCAATTATTAATGGAAAATGTGAAGTGACCAGCAAGTTAACCCATATTTAGTGCAGTCAGATGACATTTATGTTCAAAGCTGTGATTCCAAGAACTACTGGTAGAGCTAGCTTTAAAGGCAACTGTTCCACGGGCGCCTCGGTGGCTCAGTCGTTAGGTGTCTGCCTTCAGCTCAGGTCATGATCCCAGGGTCCTGGGATCGAGCCCCGCATCGGGCTCCCTGCTTGGTGGGAAGCCTGCTTCTCCCTCTCCCGCTCCCCCTGCTTGTGTTTCTTCTCTTGGTGTGTCTCTCTCTGTCAAATAAATAAATAAAATCTTTGAAAAAAAAATAAAGTTCAACGGCTCCATTAAATAACATGTGTTGTCTCCTTCACCTTGTTCAGCAACTTGGAAGTAAGTGACAAATTCCCATTTTACAGATGAGGAAACTGAGGGCTCTAAGAAGTTAATGACTTGCCCATGTCACCAGGCTAGCAGGTGGCGGGGTTGGGCCTGGAACTCAAGTCTGCCTGATTCTCAAGCTGGGGCTCTTTCCGTGATGTCACACCATCTCCCCAAATGGACAGCCCCAGCGTTGACAGCTGTCCAGATCCGGAAGGGTGACTTCCAGCTGAAATGAGGGTGGACAGTGTACAATCTTGGGAAAAGTTGATGGGAAACAAATCTGAATCAGCCTTATAGAGCAAGGGCTGACTGTGTTATATGGAAATAGGTCTCAAGAATGGACACTTTGCCCCTAAAAAAATTTTTTTTGGGCCTGTCGTGTCCCTGCATACTTGAGAATTCTGGCATAAAAACATTTCTTTTGTTTACATCACTGGACCATACATGTAGCCCTGTTTATCTCTTAACATGTTTGTGTTAATTAGTATTCAAACTTGTTTGCCATAGGATAATTCACCGAGATGGGACAGAAAGAAATGAGATGCAAAGAAAGTAAATTTGGATAATTTGGAAGGTGAAAAGAAAGTTTTGGAGAAGAAACTACACAAAAATGGCAGGACAAGGTGGGGGTTCACAATGAGGGGCCTTTGCTACTCCAGGAGTCAGTGTGAGGACTCGGGGAATGGAGGGGTGAGGTCAGGGAGAGGGGCCACCAAAGGTTTATGGATCCTTTGTTTTATAATTTTTAGCTAAGGGTGGCTCTGAATTAGGGTTTGGGGCACATGTGATGGGAAAATCAGATTGTGAGCAGAGCAGGAATTAATCTTAGTAACTGTCCAGCTTAACTAGGAAAAGCGTTGAAGGCCTGGGGGCTATTGCTGTCCCTGAAAGTGGACCCCAGGAGCCCCTGGCCTCAAGGCTGATAACAGAAAATCCAGGCAGGCGGGAAGATCGCAAGGCCTTCCCGGGGGCTTGTCGCACAGGTGGGGGCCGGCTCCTGGGGGGAGATGGCAAGTCAGTGAGACAGCGGGACAAGACCACCCCGAAGAGAAGAGGATGTGCCGAGAAGGTAGACTCGGAAACTGAGTTTCATGCCTGCATTCAAAAGGGAAAATAACCCTGCTGCTATGTCGTGAGGAAGGATGTTTCTGTTAACGCGGAGAGCCGGGAAGAGCCACAGAGGCTGTGGGAGGCCTTCTGGCGTGTTCCGCTTGACCTCCCACTTGACTCGTGGCACCTCGCCTGTGATGGACACCAGGAGCCACTCCCAGGCCTCCACTTGTGAGTGTTGAAGTGTTAGTCCCATAATCCAGCCTGCAAGTGGCCGGTACGATGGAGTGCATGGGGCTCAGTGCAAATTCCAGCCCCTTCGATAAGTTGTCCGTGGTCTGGGGCTTGCCTGATCAAAAGGTGCAGACTGGAATTAAGATTCCAGATAAGCAGAATGAGTGTCTGGGGAGAGGCCCATTCAATGCTCTGAGGCAAAATGCTGTAACTTGTGATCTTTATTTAACCCACACAGAGGCAGGGATTCTTGGCTATTTCGGCGAGGTTAGTGGACAGCCTGCATCTCTCAGGGCCCGAGATATAAACACAGTGCAGCCAGAGTGAGGTATTTCCCCAGGCGATGCCGAAGGCTCCTTGTTGAATCTCCTCTGGGAGGGCAAACTCTAAATACCATAAGTGTTTAGTTAAAAAATACTGGACCATGTTATCTGCTCCTCATGTGGACCACATGACGTAATTGATTAACTGCCTCTAGGCTGGGGTCCCAGCTTACTTTCGCTTATGTGGTCTGTTCACCGGCTGGAGAAATTTTTAGAATTTCTCACTGGACACTTTGAAATGAGAAAATTATCTCAATGGTTTATTATGTAGTGGCTTCTTTGCATATGCGTACATAAAGGTAATTTGGGTAAAATAGATAAAAGGGGAACAAACTGTTCTAGAAAGGAGACGTTGCCATATCCGACTGGCAAATCCTTGATGGAAAAATCTTGATTCACAAGACTCTATTGTCAACAGTACAGAGAAGGAACGCTCACAGGAGTCTGAGATGCGGTCCCAGAAAATACAGATTTACACGAATCAAGGATCCTCTCTGGAAGTAAAATGGCCCTTCCTCTTTCACATGCTGAGCGGGATTTCTCTTTTCATAAAAGGACCTCCACCCATTGAAGCGAATGCTGGGACCTTCCCAGCCAAGCTTGTCTATATTTGCTTGTTTCAGAGCCAGCAATGGAAAAACCCGTTTCTCAGATTTATTTAGCAACACTGTCATTTCTCAGATTTTCCCTATAAATCTTATTCTAGGGAATAAGTTAACTCTGAGTTAATAATAGCAAGTCGTTTGCATGCAGTTACGTGATTTGTACTTCTTTCATCAGACATCTGAAAAATGACGTACCAACTCAGATTTCTGGATTTCCAACAGTTTCAAGGAGTCTGACCTCTGCAAGAAGACAGCCTCAGAGTGGCATGCCACTAGAGTGTTCCTTGATTCGAGAAACTAAATGCAGAAATAATACCAGTTAACTTACTATACAGAAAAAAGACTTTTATTTTTGCTTCTCATTGTTCCTTTTCCCTTTTTCTTTCTTTCTTTTTTTGGCAAATTGTTATTATAGATTAGTTGAAACACGCAAAAGGAGACAGGATGCTGTAATGAACCCTCCTTTACCCCCTCACCCGAAGACATTTTCAATTCCTCACCAGTCTACCTTCATAAAAACTCCACTAACCACCTCTCTTCTTATTTTGAAGTTCAACTCAAAAAAAAATGCATTTCATCCTTAAATATTTCAGTATGCTCTAAAGTTTATTTTAAATTCAATACAGAGCAATGATTTAATTCCAACAATAAAAGAATCTTTGAAAAAAATACCCTCTTTTGAAAAAGAAATCTTCTGTCCAATTTTTTTTCAAAAGAATGTCCTGCTATTTTTAAGAGAATGTCTCCTCTGTAAGTACTTTTATTATTACTAAGTACTATTATTAACCTGATTTTTTTTTGGGAGAGGGGTCCCTGAAAAGGATTTTCCAACTTAAATGTGCTCCTGGTCCTAAGTACTAGGGTCCATTATTTTTTGAAATTGTAAATGAAGACGGGTCAATACTTTTTTTTTTTTTAAGATTTTATTTATTTATTTCACAGAGAGATAGTGAGAGCAGGAACAGAAGCAGGGGGACTGGGAGAGGGAGAAGGAGGCTTCCCGCAAAGCAGGGAGCCCGATGGGGAAATCGATCCCAGGACCCTGGGATCATGACCTGAGCCGAAGGCAGACGCTTAACGACTGAGACACCCAGGCACCCCATGAGGTGGGTCAATATTTAAATCGTATCCCAAGATCAGCAGCTTTGCAGCATGAGAGTGGCATAGGGCATGCTTAAATCCTTTAATGAAAAACACAAATTTCATTTGATATAAGGGAATTTGATATGTTTCTATTACCTTTGTGCTTTATAACTTTCTATTGTTCTAATAGAAAACTGGAGGTTTACATGTTTCTGGCAACAATGTTGTCCTTTAAAACTTGAAATAAACATGGACACCTGGGTGGCTCAGTCAGTTAAGCCTCTGCCTTTGGCTCAGGTCATGATCCCAGGGTCCTGGGATCGATTTCCCCATCAGGCTCCCTGCTCTTTGGGGAGCCTGCTTCTCCCTCCCCCACCCCCACCCTGCTTGTGCTCTCTCTCACTCGCTCTCTCTCTCTCCCAAATAAATAAATAAAATCTTTAAAAAAAACCTGAAATAAACAAAATCTCTTTGATGAGTGACTCTGAGTGTCATAACTGATGAGAAAAATGTGATGAAAGATGCTGGCAAAAACCATGAAAGCTTTATGAAACAAAGACTACCAAACTAGAACCACAAACTTGTGCTAAGTGATAGTCAACAAAATAAGTGTGTTTTTCAATACTTCTCTTAGGAAAATCAAGCTGAAATCCTATATCAAATCTTGCTCAGTTCATTTTGTTGAAATTACACTAAAAAAAAAAAAAAGGTTTGGTTACACAACTAAGCCAGTGTTCCCAAATGAAGCCAACGTGACACTTAGTCATTAATGGGCTATAGACCACAGTGTTCCTCCCATTTATATTTGGAAATCAACACATAAGCAGGCATCGGCATTTCAATGGTAAATAAAAAGGCATCACATTCCTCTTTCCCCAGGCCAGCTACTTTTAAAGTTCTCTCTCCCTGGGCTCAGGAAAACAACCCAGGATCTGAGCTCCTGTGAGAACCTGTCTGATTTAAGCTCTGCCAGGAAAACACCAAGTAGTTTACCTTACACTACAATGCGGGCTGCCTGAATAGTGGGCTGATCAAAAGGGATAACAGGTCAGAGCACTGAATAGAACCACAAGGAAATCCATTCCTAAGTGCGTTTCACTGGGCATCCATGTGTCCTGCGCCCGGTTTCAGAACTCTGTTTAGCTCCCCTTGAAGTAAGGCTCCGTTGATTTCTCAATTTAAGAGCAGTAAGAACATGTCAAAAAACCAGCAAGCAAGTGGGACCGTCCTAGCTTCCTTTCCCAAAGATGGTTATCGGCTCCATCACACATCTCTGGTCTTCACCCCTGGGAACCAGCCTTCGCCTCCGTTTGGACAGTGTCTGAGGATTCATCAGCAAGAGGCTGTCTACTGATACTGAGTTTCTTCCTTCCCTTGCTGACAAGCAAACACCGCTCCCGCCGGTTTACTGGGATCTTCTGGTGCTTGAGAGTGGTTCCGAAACAGCCCCGGCTGCCCGGCCTTCCTCCGCATTGTCCCGCACCTACGGGCCATTCCCAGAGTGAGAAACAAAAACAATGGCCCTCAGTGCCACGGTGCAGAATGGCAATGGGAGGAAATGGCAGAGACACAGGAAACAGGGAGAGAAGTTTTCTTACACAAACAAGCCCTGGGAGAAGCAGACTAGGAAAACAAAGGTAAAACCGGAGAAGGCGGCCACTGGGCCCCGGGGAGAGTGCGGTCAGGGCAGGGGCCTCTGCCAGAGCAGTGGAGCCAGGGCCCTTGGCGCCTGTGGCACCTCGGTGACCGAGCCTTCAGGGGCTCCTGAAGTCTGAGGGGAAGAGAGGCCAAGAAGGAAACCTAAGAAAATCTTGACCTTCTGCGCTTAGAGTCTCGGTGAAGGGCTCACCCGGTCCCCGTGCGAGTCCGGAGCTAGCCAGCCACGCCTCACCCCACCGCCTCCCCCTCTGCCCGCCCTCCCACACCAGCCGGCAGGGAATAGACGCACCCAAGGTCACAGCTCCTGCCTTCGGGTAGGGACCCGTCTCCGGAACAGTCTGCTCGCTATCCTCTTCCGCCAAAAGAGGCGAGTCCCGGCCTCTGTCTCACTGATGCTGCGCCCTTGCTCAATCCTTCCTGGTTAAGGAACTGGTTTCTCTGGGATGCATCCCTGCCGCCGTTGCTCCTGCATCTCCACTCCCATAATGCCTGGTAGGCATCCTTAGTACAGAGCCCGAGTGCTCCCTTCTCATTACTTGTTGCTTGTACATCGCCTGCACTCAGTAGGTGCTCAGGAAAGGCATGGGATATGAAGTTAATCGAACTCCCTACCTGTACTTTGCTCTCAGGTAGAATCTTCCTGTCCTTGGGCTTCTGATGCTGGCTCCTCCCTAGTGACCCTTCTTGGCCACTTGCAGTATCCACCTGCTCTTTCTTCTAGGACTTTCTTCCAGAAAGGGGCCAGGGAATGTTCTGACAGAGCACTAGGAAACCCCTTCTGCCTACTCCCTAACTATGTTGACGGTAGCATGTTAGGAGTAGGACCACTGTCTGGAGAATGCTGCCATTTCTAATATTCCTCTGTGGAATTAGTTTTGGAAGGCATCCCCACCCCACCTCCTGACCCCCAGTGGAAATGATTCAGCCAGGGGCAGCTCCAAGGTTGGCTTGGGGGATGGTGATGGCTAGAGCTGCCCTATAATCTCCACTGCCCTCTGTCCTAAGCCACCATGAATAAGACAACACAGTTTTATATGCACTATTTTGTGTGTGACTATTGCTAGTTTTCTAAATGTGGTATTAATAAAATAATAAAAGAAATCTATGCCAGTTTGAGCTGGAGTTTCCTGAAAGGTACATGGAGACTTGAAGAGGTCCCCTCAGAGTGAAAGAAAGGGTGAGCTCAGCCCAGGAGGATGTGGTTCAGAACACATTTATTCCCTTAGAGAGGGCTTCACTCTGGGGCTCATGTCCACTTGAGCTATGAAGTCATATTTAGCATTTAGTTTGACACCCAAGTATTCAGTGGCATCTACGTACCCACATGTCTTTGTGTGGTGAGGCTATGGAGAAAGGAAGAGATGGGACAGCAAATGGAGGTGAGGCCTGCCTCATGCTCTTCCACCCTCCTCATGGGCCTCAGGGGGAAGCAGCATTTTACAGGGTCCTCAGTAAATAGCAGCCACATAAGTCGTGGCCTGTGGCCCGTGGTGGAGCCCTCAGGTCAAGGAGCAGTGGTCAACTGGATGACTTGAAGGCTGGTACGAGACACAGGGGAGTGATCCTAGGATGGAGGGGAGAGCCACCGCCGGAGTTACTCGTGTGACTAGTTGTGTAATGTATGTCCCTCTCACTAAATTACAAATGCCTCGTGGGCAGGGACTATGTCCAGAGTTCTATTCAAGAACTATTTGTTGGGGCACCTGGGTGGCTCAGTCGGTTGTCTACCTTCGACTGGGGTCATGATCCCAGGGTCCTGGGATCAAGCCCCGCATCAGGCTCCCTGCTCAGTGAGGAGTCTTCTTCTCCCTCTCCCCCTGCTCCTCCCCATCTACCCCTCACCACCCCCACTCATGTTTTCTCTCTCTCTCTCTCTCTCAAAATGGATGAATAAAATCTTTTAAAAAAGAACTATTTGTTGAGCAGGTGAATAGATACATTTATCACACTATTGATTTTCTAAGTTTCTGATTTCCTCATTCAGTCATTAAAAAAAAACCCACAAAATATATTGACTCTTGTCTCTGAGCTGAGCACTGGCCAGACACCAAGAATAATGCAAAGCAAGCAAATAAATGAAGCTTCCCATTAGGATATGCTTCTCTGACAGAGCTCCCCAAACTTATAGAGCTTGCCCACAGAATTCAGCCCTGCAAAAAGTTAATTCCTTCATCACGCGGAAAACCAGCCCTTGGATACGCTGCTCCTATTTACAGGACGTACTGATGACGTCTGTTTCTCCCTGTTAGAATGATCTCTTTTTTGCATCTTCCCCAAAGATACTTAGGATTCTTAGGAATGTTAGTTCATTTATCTCTCAGACTCCAAGCACATGTACAACAATGCAAGTTTGTTTGAAATAAGGCGAAATTCTAAAGTTTGGACCCATCTCCAGATCTGTGAAGGTCGGGATGGGTCTAGATTTGACAACAAGCTGATGGACACAGCACTGTTTTCTAAGTGCTCTGAAAGTTAATAAAGCTGATTACCTCTCAGGCTTGGGCAAGGACTTACGGGGTAGGGATTTTGAAACTAGAAAGAAATTTGCAAGTAACCTTCAAGTTTTTCTCATTTTATGAATAAGGGTAGAAAACAGAGTAAGAGCTTCTATTTCTAGCTCTTCTACTGTCCATATTTGGTTGTCCTTAGGCAATTCCAGCCAACGTCTTTTGAGTATTATCAGTATCTGCCCTATCTACCACATAGGATTTTAAAGAGATTATAGATATGAAAGTACTCTGAGAAGGTTGAAGTGCCCTGTAAATGAGATGCCTCTGGAAAGTCTAGGTGGATGCTGATTCAATTTTCTAGTACCTGGGAAGTGGTTTCAGATAAAGCAAATCAGAACTGTTTCTTTAAATGAGATAATATATGTAAAGCTCCCACTATAGTCTCAGGCTCCTAGTGAGTGCTCAATAAATGTTTGCTGTTATATGATTATTTCTTTCCTCAGAAATATATGATCTCAGAAAATACAATCATTTCAGAGCACTACATGGACCAATCACACTTAAAAATAAACCTGTCTTGGTTTATACTGAAAATGGTATGTGCATGGGATATCTTTATCTTGATGAATACAAGCCAAAAAGCAAGATTTTCAGGTTGAAGGAGTAAAATCCATGCATTAAAATTTGGAATTGATCCCAGAGAGCAAATTGTATCCCTCAGTAAGTCCTTAACCTTTCTTCATCTACATTATTTACCTACAATATCTTGGTTAAAACTTTGTTTTCAAGGATCAGATCTAAAAGGATACTTAGTGTCTTTTGTATAATCACTACACATATTTATATCAGTTTTCCCACAAGTCCAAATTTGGGGGGGAGCCCAGATCATTATGATACTCCCAACTTATTCACAGCATTTAAATAACTAGAACACAAAGATGAGATCATTTTTTAAAAAAGATTTTACTTATTTATTAGAGAGAGAGAGAGCACAGCAGGGGGAGCAGCAGGCAGAGGGAGAAGCAGGCCCCCACTGAGCAGGGAGCCTGACGCGGGACTCGATCCCAGGACCCTGGGATCATGACCTGAGCTGAAGGCAGACGCTTAACCAACTGAGCCACCCAGGCACCCCAGATGTGATCATTTTTAGCAAATAGCTTCAAAGAACAAATTCCCTATTAAAAAAAAAACAAAACAAAACTCACTTTAGCAAGAGGTTTGCATTAATTTCTTTTTAATTTCAAAATATTTTATCTCCATCAATTTGTTATCTAATAGTAGAAGCTACTGAATGGGAATACTCATTCTCTGGATGGGGACGTGCAAAGACCATGTGAATGTACAACTTAGAAGTGATTCTAAGAGAAAATTAAAAATAAATATCTCAGACCACTGTTATCCATTCTACAAACTTCCTCCCCAATTTGCGTTTTTCCTCGTCTTGTCTGTGGGCTGATGTTTACTTCTGGGCTGGGCTGTTACTCACAGGGCTTCTAACTGGGCATTTGACTTCAACTGGATTTTAATTAAAATAGGTCCAAACTGGAATGGGGTGCCTTGCAAGAGTGCGACCCCTGTCACTGGATGTTCAGTGAGAGTCCTGATGGCTGTATATATACTGAGGATGCTGAAGAGAGCATCCTTTGGGAGTTGGCCTCTCTGGCTAATAAAATCGTTTCCAATTCCTGAGATTTTATTCTGAAGATCTAAGTTACCATAATCATATTTCTTTTTTGCTTTTATTGTCTAACTACTCCATTCGTATGAGATATTTGGCATTTTACTTAATTCGATGCTGCTCGCTCCTTTGGTATTCATGCAGCTGCGTACTTGATTTTAAAACCACTTGAGAATTGCTGGTCCTGCCTTAGGCAGTTGTCACCAAGACCCCCCAACCCCTCAGCCCCCAAAACAACTCACTGGTAGAAGAGCCTCCCTAGGGGGAAGAGGGGCAAGTCTGGAGTGAAAACAGGACTATGGATCCTAGAAACTCAGTTTAGGGAGTTTGATGCAAGGAGGCAGAAGGGAACAGAGAGACCATAAGGATGATTTATATTGCTATTTAGGAAGCAGATAGTGAGATGTGCAAAAATAATCAAGGGTTTTCTCAAGGAAAGTGAAGGGGGCACATCGCAGCCAGTGACTAGTGGAGTTGGGTTCGTTCGGTGCAGCCTTGTTCATGATGACAATGGATTAAGAGTCTAAATTGCCTAGTGGGGTTGTTCCACCGTTGTATCCTCCCATCCCTGCCCCCAGGCCCGCCCCGCTGCTATTTCAATGGAGTTCTTTATTTCTCTTGGGTAAGTTCAGTTCATCAGTATGGACCTGCTTTAATTCTTCCAGAGCCCTCCAAACATACATGCCTTGTGAAATTTGGTCCCTGGGTGATTGAGCCATGCCCAGCCACCTGCTCTTATGCTGCGGAGTGGGAAAAGTAGCCGTGGCCAGTTGCTGAATTTCTTCCTCCAGCAATTTCAGAAAGATGTGGGGGCTTGTGAGGAGTGGTGATTCAAGTCCTTAGGTAAAGGAGAGAAGGACGAACAGAGATGGATGTTAACTAGACTGACTGTGATTATTTTGTAACATATACAAATATTGAATCATTATGTGGTACACTTGAACCTAATACATTGTATGTCAATTACAGCTAAATTTAAAAAAATCAGAGAAACTTGGACCCTAAACTATGGAACTGTAACATTTTAGAAGCAGCAGATACCTTAGAGATTATCTTGTTCACTGATCCTCCACCCTGACTGCCCATTACAACCCCCTTGGTTGCTTTTCAAAACAATGCCAATATTGACGCTCTACCTTAGACCGATTAATGTCCTTGAATTGGCCTCATGGAAACTACCTTATTTTTCTGACAAACAAAACGAGAAGTGCAGTTTCCGTTCATTACACCAGGTCCCAGAGCCAGTGGGGGCAGAGAGGCTGGCAGCCTCAGGGCAGCGAGCTCCCACCAGGAAACATTTTGGTAAAGGCTCATTTCTCTCCTTCATTTCATTTTTTTTTTTTTTTCAGTTCCAGATGGAAATGGTAATCCTCTATTTCTTTATGGCATTTCTTTGCCTCTACACTCACCAAACACCAACTACATCTTTGAAGGATTTCTCTTGCAAAAGAACTTGGAAACTCCAGGCTGTTTTGTTTATTTAAACAGTCCGTGACCAGAGACACTTGGGATCAACCAAGATCATGTGGAGTTGATGAAGCCCCCCCGCATAAACACACACACACACACACACATCTTGAGATGCAATTGACCAAGTTGGTGGGTTCAAAAGGGTAAGAAATTCGATTGGAATGGGTTAAACGTACAGGAAGGCATTCTCGTCTTCTCCCCCCACCCTTCATTCCAACCCCTAAGCTACGCTGTGGTTAAGTGGGTCACATGAGAGCCTCCCAGGTGGCCCAGCCACCCTCAGGAGGAGACACTTGGGGCCCTCTGACCTGAGGGCAGCATTTTCCATTACAGAAGTGAAATGAGGCTGTAAGGCTGGAAAGGGGACATTGTCATTGAATGGTGGCTGACTTTTACAACCCAGAGCAAAAACTCAAAGCTTTCAGTCTTCCCTCACTCCCTCCCCGCCACATTTCTTTTCACAAAGCAACAAATTCTGGCTGATTATCACTTATGCTCCACCCCATTCTTCTAAGTTAGCTTTTGTGCAGGAAAATAGAGAACTGTTTTCATTGCCTTATCAGCGTCCCAGGAAAGGGGAAAGGAGCGTCTGGCCTGCTATCTGCGCCTTGCATGGGGACAATGAAACGCTGAAAACAGGCTCCATGGGCAAGGGGCTGCCACTCCAGACCCGCGGAGCGAGGCTCTGTAAGGACCAGGGAAGGAGGGGCTCTGCTTAGCCTTCTGAAAACATAATAGCCCCTGGGGTGGGCTGCCGCAAACAGGAAGGGTGTGGGCAGGATCTGAGTGCAGGGGCCATTCTGCTCCTGCCGCCCATTCCCACAGCCTTTGATCAGTAGGCAAATGGCATTTTGTGCCCAGAGATAAATGCTTGGTCAGAGGGCGTGTGTGGCTGTGGAGGGGGATAAGGATTAAAGATGGAGATGTTTTATAACCTGACTTAAGGATCTGTGTTTTAAACCTGGGATCAGGGAGGTGCTAACAACAAGGGAACAGAAAGATTTTCTATGGGGGCATTCATTCATTCATTCATCAGACATTTTTTTATGCATGCACCCTGTAAGTTCAAGGCACCGTGCTAGACAATGGAGGAGATGCAATGGTGAATAATACACAAGCTCTTTCTCATCTAATATGGCAAATCTCAAGTGTGGCGAGGTTGTTTGAGATGGGAGAAATTGTGGAGCCAGGTAGCAAGAGGTGGGGTACTCTTTTAGCCTATATACATCCTTCCCCGTCATAGACTCAGATATACACTGCCCTCACCTCCACTCTTCCCACCACGGGCCTTGTGCTCTGCAGTTGAGAATCACTGTGAACTAGGAATGTTTTGGGCCTGTGAACTGAGTGGAGGCAGAATAATAAAAACAAGGGAAACTCCTTCTTGGTCTAATTTGCAAAGCTAAGACTCATACAAAAACAAACAAATAAGCAAACAGCAATAAAAACAAATAACCAAAGCCTCTAAATACACAGTAAAGAGTGTCATTGCAATCAGGGAGATGGAGACCTAAATGAGAGCAGAGAGGAGTGGCTCTTTTCAGTGGGGACAATGGTGAGAATGGTGATGGTGGGCATGTGAAGAAGAGCCCCAGGGAAGGCATGGTTCCTAGAGGAGGCCTTGAGGCTGGATGAGATGAAGTTGAGAATGTGTGGTGATGGCAAGAGGTGCTGGGGAGGCTGGGAAGGGTAAAAAGAACATTTTGGGGGCAAATAAAACATTATAAATAGAACACAATGATGGGGTGAACATGCCTGATAGAAAATAGCTCACTTTGGCTGAGAATGTATATGTTTACTCTGGAAAATATTGGAAGGCTATTCTCCAGAGAGCTTTGAATGCAGACTAAGACCTTAACCTGTGATCAAGCCACAGTCTGTGGGGGGTTGTCCTGTCACCCATCACTTACCAACCCTAGACTTTTCCGTAGCCTAAAGGAAGGTCCCCGGGTCCTGTGGTGTAATTCCCTGCCTCTGGGCCACACACACGATTTGAGGGCAACACACCATGAAAGGTCAATAAATGGCTGGAACCCTTTCTGAAACTCAGGCAAAGGTGTCTTACCATTCATTGATCGATTTATAAAACAAATATCTCATGGAGGTGTCCTCTTTAATTTACAATTAAATTATAATTTATAATATGTAATTAATTTATATTTAAAATAATTTTTTATTTATAATTTAACAATGTCCTGGCATTATTCCAGCCCTTGGGAGTACAGCACCAAACAAAAACTGCAGAGTCCTATACCCAAAGAGCTGATATTCTAATTGGGGAAAAGCCGCCAACGAATAAATGTAGTGAGTTAGGGTTATGAGGCAGACTAATGCTGGGTAAGATGTTGAGAGAGATGGTGTTGATGGGTTAGTTTACAGAGGGTGGTCAGAGAAGGCCTTTTGATAATTGAGTGCCATTTGGGCAGCAACATGACTGAAGTGAGGGAAAAGCATTTCAGGCAGAGGGAGTTTGGGGGAATTTGGTCACTTCTATAGTCAATGGAAGGAAGAGGGACATTGCAAAAATCCACTTATGATGGATACGTACACCTCCTCTCCGAGGTGAGGAGACAAGTAAGAGAAAGCCAGTGTTGTATGCTTGATCTGGAAACAATGTCATGCCGCTGTTGGAAGCTCTGCTCCTTGGGCAATTCTGGGTGTTGTTTCATGTAGCCTTCTTAGGATGGAGGCAAACAAAGTTTACCAAAAATATCTCCATAAACCCTGACTTTGATGAGCAATCCTGGATTAGGAAAACATTGTGGTCTAGAATTCTTCTATGACACTGAAGGTGGTTTTTGCAAGGAGAGTATGAAGTTTTTAAAGGGGGTGGGTTGTTAGGGATGGAGAAGTCCTTCTTATAAGTCAGTTGTTTATTAATTCAAAAAAGGCTTCTCCTTTGAGGTGAAAGGGAGGATACAACTTTCTTGCCCACTTGAGCCACAGCTCACCAGTGAACAGTGTCAGCGTTTTCTTTGGCAGATGAAATCCCTGTTAAAACACTACAAAATTTGGTATATTTCCCCATACCCTACAACTGCCTGCTACTTCCCCAAACCTTATGTAAATATAGTTGGGAAGCTTAAAAAAAAAAGCATGTGTAATAAAAAAAGAATGTGTGTGGAAAAACTGGTAAGCAGAATGAGTCTCATATTTTGGTATACAGTGTGTTCCTGAAAACGAGAGAGTTGAACTGTAGATGTACTCACTTCCTGAGGGCTAAATACAAAAAAAAAAGAAAAAAGAAAAAGAAAAGAAAAAAGAAAAGAGTGCTAATTTTTAAAGAAACATTTAGGCGTAATTCAAGGGGCCTTGTCAATATTAATTAAGGTTGGGGGTGCTTCCTCTTATAACTAGTATCATACTTTTAAAATATTTTCTTTTTTTTTTTTTTTTTAAAGATTTTATTTATTTATTTGACAGAAAGAGACACAGCGAGAGAGGGAACACAAGCAGAGGGAGCAGGGGAGGGAGAAGCAGGCTTTCCGCGGAGCAGGGAGCCCGATGCGGGGCTCGATCCCAGGACCCTGGGATCATGACCTGAGCCGAAGGCAGACGCTTAACGACTGAGCCACCCAGGCGCCCCATACTTTTAAAATATTTTCATTTTATTTTCATAAGATAAGGGAAAATGTAATCTAAAAGGAATATAAATACTTTTCTCTCTTCTTTTCTTCTTTTTTTGTAATGACATTTCTTTAAGCGTGATCTTACCTGGAAGACCTCTTGTTAAGGAAATGAGATGTGTTTGAATGCGCTTTCCTGGGCTGCTGGGGCGCTTTTCTGTTTTGGCCCCTGAGGGATCTTAACCATGTATATGTCAAGACCTCTCAGATAGCAGCACATGTGGCAAGTATAAGTGGATTATTCAGCTCCATGCTCATCAAACAGGGAGTTTTAAACTAGAAAAGGAAACTTATCAGAAGAGACTTTAGTTTGCTCTGTATTGGACCCTGGAATTAAGCATGCATACATATGTACATATATACTTGCATACATACATCAATCTCTAGAAAATACAGATTCCATTTTTCCTCTACTTGTGACCACTAACCTTTTTCTTTTTTCTCCAAATCTCTTGAAAAATGGTGCAGGGCTGCTTTAATGGTTTCTTTGTTCCTTTACAGAGCAACAGACTCTTGGCCTTGAAACTCTAGCCTGTATGCAGATCTTGGTTCTGCCTCACGCTTGAGGAGCCATCTGCCCGAAGCTTAGAACTCTGGAGTGACTCTGTGGCCCTTTGGTATCCTGGTCCCAGCCCAGCTGCAGGTGGGTGGGATGAATGAGAGCCAGGGGGAAAGAGGGTCTCTTCCCATCTGCTCTAAGGTGATGTGCTTTGGAGATAACTATTTATTTGTTTATTTATTTATTTATTTAGTTGACAGAGCACAGGAGAGAGAGTGAGAGAAAGCACAAGCAGGGGGAGCAGCAGAGGGAGAGGGAGAAGCAGACTCCGCACTGAGCTGGGAGCCCGATGTGGGACTTGATCCCAGGACCCCAGGATCGTGACCTGAGCCAAAGGCAGATGCTTAACAGACTGAGCCACCCAGGCGCCCCTGGAAATAACTACTTTTGAATAGCCTGTCTGACCTAATTGGAAAACCCAGGATATGGGGTATAGAATCAATTGCCCTGTCTTGGGAATTTTCTTAATTTCTAGGGCAGGTCCAGGATAAATCAAATATTTGAGGCATGAATAAAATCCATTTGATCCCAATTTGCAACAATGGACAGAAGACTCGTTGGGTATAGTTCATCTTTCTTTGACCACTTTGTAGCTCTGAGAAATTGAGTATGCAGCCCCACCTCCTTGAGTTTCTACTACCTTGACTCCATAATGGGTAGCAATTTCTTCCAGTGGGATTGTGACGCTTACATGAGACACTGTTTGAAGAGGACATCATCATTCCTGGCACTTAGTGTCTGATGTGTGTTCATTCCCTTTCCTGTGACTATGAACAAGATGTGAGCATTGGCTCAGGAGCTCAGGTTTTAGCGGCAGTACCATATTCTCAGACCCATTTGACATGAACACGTGGTATTAACTATTTCAGATTTACTGGTGAAATCATATGAAATTCCACTTTCTTAAAATCAGCATTAATTCATGCAACATGGATATCTGCTAGACTCCCTGCTAAGCTCTGGAGATATCAATGAAGTACAGTCCTCATCTTAGAGCAGTTCTGAGTTTAGGGGAAGGCCCAGCACATAACAGACAAGGATTACTTCTTGTCAATCAAGCAAGGAGGATGGAGGATGAAAAGGTATTGGGGTGGGGGAGGCATTTTTAATAAGGACACTGAATGAATCAGATGGAGGTGGCTCAAGGAACCTACTTAACAAAACACAGCTCTTAAATACATACATTCTAGAAGTTTAATTTTTATGAGTAATTTTTTTGTCCCTCTTACAGTTAACTATAAAAATTAAGCCCACTTTATCACCTTTTCTTATTATGTGCTCTTATGTTGGTTTTTTTTTTTTTTTTTGTAACCTCAAATCCTATTTACCAAGAAAACCACTCTTTCTCCCACATCTTCTCCAATCATCACATCAAAAGTAGCAGGCGCTCAAATAATTAAATTCACTGAGCTCTCTCAAAAATGTAGATCTCCAGGCCCTGGATGGCTCAGTCAGTTAAGCGTCTGACTGGTGATTTCAGCTCAGGTCATGAGCTCACGGGTTGTGGGACTGAGCCCAGCCTGGGGCTCCACACTCAGCGGGGGGTCTGCTTGGGATTGTCTCTCTCCTTTTGCCCACTTGTGTGCACTCTCTCTCTCTTAAATAAATAAATAAATCTTGAAAAAAAAAAAAAAATGTGGATCTCTATGGGTGTATTGTCCAAGCCACCAAGATTGTGCTGAGGTCTCTGAGCACCACAGATACATATGTGCAAGTTCACTGCTTTCGAGGCACACGGATACGTGCTTGGTCTCAGCTGCATATCAGCATCAGGGTTCATTCGGGCGTATTGAGCCTGAATAAGGAACGAGCATTATGTGGTCCCCTGGTCATTGTGTAACACTGGAGCATGCTTTTGTTTGAGTTTACTGTTATAATGACTTGTGGGTTCAAGTTGTATTTATATGGCACGCTCACAAACAAGGGGAAAAGGAAAAAGTTTCAACTAGCAAGCTGATCGCGTGCCCTTCGTGGGATACTGACGATTTTATTATTTTCTAACTTGGCCAAATGAGTGAAGTATCTTAGGAGGTAACAGGTACAGATTTGGACAAGTGTTCCATCTGGTGTAGGTTATTTTTCTTCCAGCTTAACTTCTTGAAGATCTATTTTATACGGAACCAGCGTGTATACTTGCATGGGGTTTCGCATTTACGTTTATGGAAAGGTGAAACCCCACGTGCAGACTGAGGCGCCTGGCTCTGTAGTGTCCAGGCTCATTTACAGCATAACTGCCCCTTCTACCACCCGGGGCACTGCCGATGTAGCAGTAATGCTGCTCACTGCTTTGATTTGCCAGAGTGTCGGGGAGAAGAGTAAGTACTACATTCCTATAAGGTAGAGCCGATTGCAGGCTTCTCTTCTCACCATAATTTTTTTTTCCCATTTGAAGTAGCCTGTGTGAGATGCAGATGGCTCAGTGATCCCATTATGCATGGCATCTCACACATCTTAACCAATTAGAAAAGGCTGTAGAGAATTACATGGAATTAATCCCATCCAGAAGATGTAGGGACAGCCTCAACTACTCAAACTCTAGTTCCTTGGTTTACAATGTCACAAGAGCCCCTTGATGGGATTAAAGCCGTGTATCTCCAGGCAGTTTGTCTATTATTTCTTGTGAACTCGTGTGTGTGTGTGTGTGTGTGTGTGTGTGTGTCTACAACTGTGTCAGCATTTGTCGGGGGTTAACAGTAAGCTCTCACATTCATTTTATTCAATCTGCCAAGCCATGAAGCCCTTTGAAAATGGCCACTTCTTTTATACTTATAAAAAACATGCCATTTAGTTGACTTCTCTTGACTTTTTCAAGTGTTTGTTTTGAAGTTTCATTTATACAGGAACTAGGCATAATCACCAATAAATTTAACTTTAATAACTCAGACCCTGGGAGCCTTTCCTGGTTGGCAAAAACTTCCCTACATGCTGCAAATCCTCCTTATGGGATATCCTATTTCTTATCTGGAGTTGAAAGTCAGGATTAATCCAGATGATTAAGAAAATCTTTCTAAAAGATACCCTGCATCCTCTTTAAAATTAAACTCTCCGTGGAAGGTTCCTTTCTTTTCTTACTAAAATCATAATGTCAATGATAAAAGTAAAAGTAGATCACAGGAGTTTGGTATTTTTAAAATTCAAAGACAGTGCGATCCTCCCTGTTTCTTAGACCACAAAAATGACACTAGAATATAATTTTCAATCTAATTACTAATACTCAATATTCCTTTTACAATGTATTCAATATACTAAAGAAGTTACAGGAGTATATAAAGGAAAAGTTTTTGATTCTTTCAATGAAGTTATCCATTTGAAAAGCTCCCACATCATACGTACCACATATATGTGCTTCAGGAAGTACACATACACGTACACACACACACACACACACACAGAATTCACCTGCTCTGTAAATTCTGAAAGCCAGAAACTCTTCTGCAGATAGCATTACTGAAGATTTCCCTCTGTTCCTTTTTGCTTTCTAAGGCCTGGAACTCCAAGGCTCCTTCCCAGACAGTCAGATATGCTATAAAAAGTAACATCAGCCATGGGAAATGTAGAGGGACAAGGGATATGCCATAAACAGGGATAAACATCTTCCTCTCTGCAACCCTGCCAGATCCCTTTAAGCAGAGAACTGCTCCTTGTCTCCACTGTGGCCCCTCTTTCCTGTCCAGGGACCAATGAATTGGGGCTTTCCCTCCTAAGTGACCTACCGTGAGAGGCTTAGATAAGGCACAAAGTTGCCCTCAATAGACTTCAAACCCCCACCTCTGGAACAAAGTGGGAAGTTATACTTTTGTTAGCACTCTATCAAGGAGAAAAAAACCCAAGGAAAACATCCACTGGACAAAGCCTACTTTGTGTGCCGAGAAACCCTGATCCTGGACTATTGTCTCTGGTCTTATTTATGCAAGAAATGATTTTTCAGAGTTTTAGCAAAATTATCAGCAGGGCAATTATAATACTCTATGTTTATTTGGTTAGTACACTATTATCTAGGGGAAGAAAACATTCAAAAAATTTTCTTTAAACAAAAAGTTACAGAGGAAAGAATAAAATGTTCATTTCTGAATAGGAAAGCTCTCACTTGTGAAATGCCCTGATATGATAAGAAATGTACTTTATGCCAAACCTTATGAAACTTATTCTATACATGTGCTGTGTAGACATATCATATGCTTATGCTTTTTTATTATATAGTATATATGTATACATAATATACATTATGATTCCAATCCTTTATGTGTAAACAAGTGCATCTATGAGACCCAATGGCTTTTCTTGACTAACCCCAAATCCAAGTAGGCTTTAAACTATATGCAGTGCTTTCAGTTTGTGGGAGAGGCAGGAAACAGAGGGAGAGGTAAAGAGCACCAGAGCAGAGAGAAGGAGTAGGGGATGCATGGGTTTAGGGGCTCCGTGGCCCAGGTTCTGAGTCTCAATTCCACACTTTACTCATTAATAGACCCTAATAAATATTGTTTTATTTTGATTTTTGAGCTGTAATATTAGGATAATATTAATATCTCCCTTACAGACCTGCAGTCACACATGTAAAAACCTCCATTGCAAAGTAGGCATGAGAAATAAGCTTTAAAGATGGTTAAGTGCCAAAGGTAGGTAACTGCAGAGTGACTCAGTTTTCTTTCTGCCTCCCCTGGAGAGGACGAGGGGATCTTGAGAAACCTTTGCTATATTATGCCAGTGAATTTTTAAGCTAAAATCTGTCATCCACTCAACAAACATCTCTTAGTGATTCTGGGCCAGGCTCTGTGTCAGATACTAGAAGAATTCTGGAAAGTGATTCAGGGAGCTGCAAACATTTGATTTGAATTTTATTTGAGAAAAGAATAGAAATGGCAGGTGTGTTTGATGTGCTGTTTATTAACTCTTTTTTTTTTTTTTAAGATTTTATTTATTTATTTGAGGGAGAGCAGGAGCAGGGGGAAATGGCAGAGAGAGAAGGAGGAGCAGACTCCCCACTGAGCAGGGAGCCTGACATGGGGCTTGATTCCAGGACCCTGGGATCATGACCGGAGCTGAAAGCAGATGCTTAACTGACTGAGCCACCCAGGCGCCCCTAAATTAACTCTTTTGACACCACTAATGTCTTAACTTGTACACTCAGGTTAACTCATTTTTGTGTAGACTCAGAATATAACTTCGCCTGCCTTCTCTGAAAATATTTTTATTTCTAAATGTGCCATTGACTAGAAACGTAATGATGCTTAAACGTTCCTTTAAAAATTCAGGCCCACTCATGTGTGCTCATGTATAAGCACACAACTGTGTTATATGAATGCTGGGCTCGGTTAAATGCTGTGTCAGGCCTGGGGATCTGCCCAGAACATGCTCTGTTCCCTATGTAACTACACATTTGTGCAAAAACAAATGACAAGCTACCTTATTCGACAGTTTACGACACTGTAAACTTGGGTGCTTCTCTTCTGGCTTTTATATTTATGAAAAGGAATGAACAGTTATTACATATTGCTGATGATACAGTCTTTGAAATGAAATATTCCTACCCACTTTTTCGGAGAGTATGTGGAGATTGCAAGGGGAGCTCTGCAAAAGTGTTACCCTTTGTAAAGACTTCTGGGGTTGAATTAGGATTTTATTCTTAGTACTGTGCAACCAAGACGAAATACAAATGACAAAAATGAAATACTGAGACTGATTTCAAATTACTTTCCAAATAAAAATACTGGTTGTGCTCAATGATTGATTTAGTAATAAGTTGATGTTATAAATTAATTATATGAAGAAATACACTAGTAAAATAATGTTTTGTCTGTTTCTATGCCCGGGCGTCAAGTGCTATTAAACAAGTATGGAAACCATGGCTCAAGGTATGACTTTTTCCAAAAGGAAGGTCATGGGAAGAGAGCAGCAGAAGTGCTGCAAAAGTTCTGCTTAACACAGTGCTATTTTCATTGTTTCTGGAAAAAATGGAAATGTAAGCCCCAGACATGTAGTTTGCATGGTAACACGGACAGAAGTGTTCTATATGACATAAGCAAACGTTGAATAGAATTTGGGTGAGATGGTCTCAAATCATGTTTTGCTCATTTTATGCATAAGATCCCTTTCATAAAAACATTTTCAAATTGCATCTGTCCCTTCCCACAGACTCAGAACCATGCATATATCTGGACAAGGCTCATGTGGATTTTTCTGGTTCTGTGGGGCTTATTTCTCCTTTAACTAAAATGTCAATTCATCCTTGATTTTTTAGAAATTGTGAGAAACATCACTTGGATGTTCAAAAACGAAAGCACAAGCTTTATAAATATTCCTGTGGGAATGTTTCCCTGCTGTGGTCAACATTCAGAGTGGAGTACATTCACAGTGTCCATCATTGTTCTATTAAGACCAAGGAGTAAATATCACTTCCTGTTTCTGGATCCTACAAACTGAAAGGAAGGAAAGAAGAAATAGGGAGTGACCTGCCAGCTGCTAAAGCTGATGCTTCCCCTTTGATGAGGATTGGACAGAGGCTATATGTTGCCTCCAAAGCTTTTGTGCATTTGCGGAAGGGGTGGAGGTATTAGGAAAGCCTGTATTGGGGCACCTGGGTGGCTCAGATGGTTAAGCATCTGCCTTTGGCTCAGGTCATGATCCCTGGGTCCTGGGATTGAGTCCCGCATTGGGCTCCCTGCTCACTGGGGAGCCTGTTTCTCCCTCTACCTCTGCCTCTCTCTCTTTCTCTGTCTCTCATGAATAAAGAAATAAAAATCTTAAAAAAAAAAAAAAAAAAAAGAGAAGGCTGTATTGATGCAGTGCCCTGCATGGGTAATGGTGTTCAATTATTATTCCATTTATAGTCTTGATAGTTAAATGTTGGCCTTTAGATTAGTGATGATTTACAGTTACTTTTTGATCTGTTGCACCTGTACTAGACAATTAAATAGATGCAAATTCCCATCTAGAAACTAGGGATATATTTTATTGTATCTTATTCTCTAGGGCATTCGTGATAGAACTGTCTTCCTAGTTGCCCATTTCCTCATCACCCGGCTGCCTATTTCTTTTGATCCCCCTGGTCGAGTGAGGTCACATGCCTCTCCTAAAATCTGTTTGCAGGTTAGCATTGGTGGTATCAGCCTTGCTGATGCTACTTCATTTCTCTAGTGCTCCTTCTTCCAGGGGACTTGTCCTACATTTTTGTTCATTTTCTGTTTCTAAGACTAATCCCTTCTGTACTTCTATGTCCATCTTCATAGGTTTTCAACAGGACTCTCCTGCATAGAACCCAAATGACCTAATATAAATTCTGTCATTTTTCATTTTGGAACTCTTCTCCCCACCCCTCCCCAAGACTAGGTTAACGTGACCAATGTATTACCTTTTCCAGAATTGGAATAGCCTCTATCGGTCACCACCCAACTAAACTGAACATAAATTAGTGGAAAGATCCTTGATCATCCAATCTCTCTCATCCCCTACACGAGTCACTTAAAACAAAAGACACTCCGAGTTAATCATCTGAAAATCCTGCCAATGTAAAAAATAAGCAAAACTTCAAAAACGTGTTAAAACAGGTGGAAAGGGATGTATTCTTATGCTTAACTGAATATACATTTGAAATCATTGTTTTCCTTTTACAAAATAATTATGTGGGGGCAAGAGTAGGCTAGAGGTTAGATTTGGTCTGAGTTCTTGAGATACAAGCATGATGGGGACTAAGTCTGTGTTCTCAAGCAATTCACTCCTTGCATTCATTTCCCTAACTATAAAATGGAAATAATTCCTCCATCCTGAGGGGCCTGGGTCTTACTGTCAGAGAAGGGTGTTGGAATCCACTGCTGAAAAGCATTCAGCAAGTTCAAAGCACTAATATTGAGAAAGGTTTATCATATTTATAATCCTTCCCATGGGTATAAAATGATTCTTCCTAGTTTTATTCCCTACATAGACTAAAAGAAGAGCTTCAGATTCTTCAATACTATCAACGTAATGCAGTACTCCAGCTATGTACACGGACAAAACTCTTCCCATCCTCTTTTGATTTGCCCCATGCGCTGAGCCCAAGCCAAAAGAACGCACTACTCACAAGTGGGACTCATGTGAAAATTGAAACTTCATGCTCCATTTTATTAAGGGCCTTGCTTTCTTTCAGTGGGTTAGAATAATTGGAAATAAAGATAAACACTGTAAAAAGACATGAACACTGAATTAGTCCAATAAAGTAAATGTGAATCAACTGCTCACCAGCAAACCCAGTGGACAAATGGGGGAACTGCAAGAGTCAAAAAGCTATTGATGAATCCATTATTTCCCCAGGCACTTTATTTAAATACATTATTTGGATCGATAGAAACAGTACCTAATTATAAAACACATGATAATTGTCACAATTAGGGTTTTCTTCAAGAGAATAGTGAGCCCAGAAGAGAAGAGAGCACCTGGGGGGCAGCATGGATGGATAGGGGAAAGGGTGAAGGCCCAACAGAACTGATGGTATCACAAAGTTATAAAGGGAGAAAAGAAGAAAGATGACATTCGATGTGTGCCAGGTTTGTGCCAGGCAGTACGCTAAGCACCTCACATGCACTCTCTCATGGAATCCCAATAAGGAATTTGCAAGATAGGCATCATGATTTTTTCCACATTATTGAAGCTGAGACCTTGGGTCATTTTTCCAGGTACTAAATAATAGAACAAGAAATCTCTCTGGTTTCATATGAGTCCCATTAGAACTGTTTCTACCACATTCTGACACCATTTTGGGAAAAAGTCTGTTGAATCTGAAAATTGTTGTTAGGTTTTTTTATTATGATTTGTTAATAAGCACACCAAAATAATACTGTTAGTTTTCCTCTTGGCTTAGTGTATCTCTTTCACTTCTGTGTGGCCATATTCCCTTTTCTCCAATCATAGTTGGATTGAAAACCTGTTTTTTTAATAATTAGATTGAAATCTGTTTTAAATATGATATTGGTGGTGAAAATATACACATAGCAGGTATAGTGCTTGGTATCTCCCTTATGTAGTGATGATAAAGGTGAAGAGGCATCGAGATGAAATTTGAGAATCTTAGAGAAATTTTGGCAAAAGGTATAAGAAGAGAACAATTTTTTGAACACTTCTTTCGGGAAATTTGTTCTGAGCTGTGTACTAGGAAAGGAAAACCCTAGTTCTTGGAAATTCTATGAGGAGAAACCAATGTGTGGATTGTTCTGAAGAAAGCAACTTTTGTCCCGACCATTTCTATCCCTCAGTGTCCGCCTCCAGAGAGTCTCTAGAAAGGACTTTCCCCTTGTAAGATTAACTCTGAACTGTCCCCTGCCTCCTAGTGCCTCAGGGCTCCCTCTCTCCATTGCTCTCTAGATTACCTTTCTTTACTTCTCAGATCTCTAGTTTCACTCCCCTGACAGTTCCTCTCTCTTCTCTGAGACCCTGGGGTTAGGAACTGCCTTTGTTTCTGCACTAGATGTCCACACTTCCAGCTGCTTTCAGAACAGCATCTGGGTTCTCTCTTTTGTCTGTCAAACTGAAGGATGAACAAGGGCAGAGATCCACAATGTTTCTTCTTCACTGACCAGAAGAGCACTGAGTTTCATCTCATCAAGGCCTGGGTAGGAGCGAGTATCCATAACTGGAAGTCCCTGTGGGGGCTTGATACTCGTAAACTTGGACAAGTCTAAAACTGGCAAGGAGCTAGCCTTGCCACACCCAAGTGTGTATTTTTTTGGTGCACAGTATTTTGAAGTAGCATTTGAATTTCACATTGTTTTAAAGTGGCTTTTGCTCTCTAAGATTCTGATGGTAAATATCTCTTTTACTACAGAGAATGAGGTTAAAGGAATGGCAATTGAAGCTCAAACCTACTGCTTTTGAAACACAGCCCTGAGAAGACATCCTGGTCTCTGGCACATGAAACTATCTAAGTATGGGGACTAGGAGAGCCTGTGTTTAGGAGCTTGCTCTGCTTTTTTTTTTTTTTTTTTAATTAAGATTTGCTCCATTTGGGTATTTACAATGTCTCTCTCCTATCTTTTCTTGTTACCACTTTTTTTTTTTAAATCTTCAAGTTTTAAAATTCTTTTTTTCTCACTCTCCCTATTTTTTTTTTCCTTTTGGTATTTTTTTTTTATTATGTTGTGTTAATGACCATACATTACATCATTAGTTTTTGATGTAGTGTTCCATGATTCATTGTTTGCGAGTAACACCCAGTGCTTCATTCAGTACGTGCCTTCTTTAATACCCATCACCAGGCTAGCCCACCCCCCCACCCCCTCCCCTCCAGAACCCTCAGTTTGTTTCTCAGAGTACATAGTCTCTCATGGTTCATCTCCCTCTCTGATTTCCTCCCCTTCATTTTTCCCTTCCTGCTGTCTTCTTCTTCTTCTTTTTTTAACATATAATGTGTTATTTGTTTCAGAGGTACAGGTCTGTGATTCATCAGTCTTACACAATTCACAGTACTCACCATAGCACATACCCTCCCCAATGTCTATCACTCTCCCTATTTTTGACTTTTGTTTTTATAAGTTATCATCTTTAAGAGAAGCAGGAATGATTTAAGCTCACAAAGAGAAAGGTATTCATGTATACCAGCCCTATACAATAGAATTTTCTGAGATGATGGAAATTTTCTCTATGTGCCCTGTCCAATACAGAACTTGCTAGCCATATGTGGCTACCGAGGGCTTAAAATGTGGCTTGGTGGCACTAAGCAATGACAACACACTAGGGACTTGGGGGGAGAATTATGAAGAGAAACAAGGTAGAAAAAAAAGACTCCTTTAATTCTATGATTAAAGTTCTGGATTGCTTGTTCTCCCCCCACCCCCCGCCCCCGAAAGATGGCTCATGTGCATGAAACCTGCCAAAACGAACACAGCAAACACTTATAGAACTGAAATATGGTGTGCAATACCACATTTTCAGATTGGACTCAGAGAAGCACACAGGTGAGGGAGACCAAAATAACACTGCAAAGGTTTTGAAACTAAATTAACATTCAAACCACAGTCCACAAAACTGAGTCCAGACATGTTCAGGGTTGATTGCCTGCTAAAATATATGATTTAAAAAGAAACCTGATTCTTTGAACATAATACTCAAAATGCTCAGGAATCAATCCAAAATCATTCATTATACCAAGAACCAGAAAATCCATAGCTCAAATGAGGAAAGACAAGAACATATGCCCTGCCAAGATCACACAGAGGTTGGAATGAAATGACAAGGTTTTTAAGTAACCGTCATAAAAATACTCCAACAAGCAATGCATGAAAGGGAAAACTGAAACAAAAAGCAGTGGGAACAAACAGAAAACAATAAAGGAGCCGACCTAAATTCTATCATATCACTAATGACTTTAAAAGTAAATGGCTTAGCCCCCTTTCCTCAGCTGCCACTGAAGTCCTCGATCACACCGAGGAAGCTTCACTTCATCCAGCCACTCGACCGCACCATGGCCTCTGCCTGGGAGCACGTCTGCATGGACTCAGCCCTCATCCTGCATGATGATGATGTGCTGGTCACGGAGGATAGAATCAATGCTCCCTTTAAAGCAGTGGGTGTAAAGGTTGAACCTTTCTGACCCGGCTTGTTTGCAAAGGCCCTGGCCAACGTCAACATCAGGGGGGCCCATCTGCAATGTCGGGGCTGGTGGTTCTGCCCCAGGAGCCGGTGCTGCCCCATCAAGAGGTCCTGCTCCCTCCACTACCGATGCCCCAGCTGTGGAGAAGAAAGTGAAAGCAAAGAAAGAAGAATCAGAGGAGTCTGATGATGACTCCTCATCATCATTTGGTCTTTCTGACTAAACCTCCTCTGCAACCTGTTTAATAAAAAGCTGAACTCTTAACAATAAAATAAATAAATAAATAAATAAATAAATAAATAAATAAATGTAAATGGCTCAAACACACCAATTAAAAGACAGAGACTGGCAAAATGGATTAGAAAATATAATCCAACTATGTGCTGTCTACAAGAAGCTCAGTTCAAATATAGGTATGATATAGGTAACCTAAAGTATAAGAATGCAAAAAGGTATATTGTGTGAACATTAATCAAAGAAAGCTGGAGTGTCTATATTAATATCAGCCAAAGTAGACTTCAGAGCAAAGAGAATTAACAAGGACAAAAAGTGGCATTATAAAATTGTAAAAAAGATCAGTTACCTAAGAACATATAACACTCCTAAATATGTATGTACTAAGCAGCGAACCTGCAAAAATATGAAGCAAAAATTGCAAAACTGGACGGAGAAATAGACACCCCACAATTATAGCTAGCGCTTCTCTTAGTAATTGATAAACCACCAGCCAAAAAAAATCAGCACAAAACCTGAACAAGAATGTTTGTAGCAGCTTTATTTGTAAATCAAAAACTGATAACAACATAAATGCCTTCCAACAGGTGGATGGATAAACAAATTATAGTATATCCATTGATATAGACTGAATGTGGACCCCCACTTTTCAAATTCATATGTTAAATCCTAATGCCTATTGTGATAGTATTTGGAGGTGGAGGCTTTTGGAGGTGATTAGGTCATGAGGGTGGAGTTTTCATGAATAGGATTAATGCCCTTATCAAAGAGAACCCATAGAACTCTGTTACCCCCTTCTAGCATGTGAGGACACGGCAAAAAGATGGTTGTCTGAACTAGAAAATGGGCTCTTGCCAGACACCCAATCTGTACACAGATTGATCTTAAAATTCCCAGCCTCCACAATGATAACAAATATATTTTTGTTTTTTAATAAACCATGCAGTCTATGGCATTTTGTTACTGCAGCCCAAATGGACTAAGACATCCACACAATGGAACACTACTGAAACAAACTGTTGATGTATGCCATAACCTGATGGATTTCCAAGGCATTATGATGCATAATGAAAAACCAATTATATTAATGTTACAGTCTCAAAATGACAAAATTATATTGATGAATGACAGATCATGTTTGTCAGGAGTTGGGTTGGAGGGACAGTGTGATTGTAAGAGGTGATGAAACAGTGGATGATAACCTTGATGATGATCATGGTTACACAAATCTATATACATGATAAAATGTCATAGAACTATACACCCCCCCAAAATGTGCATATTAAAACTGGCAAAAATCCAAACCATATAATTATTATAGTAATTAAATAGTTAGATAATAGTATGGTACCACCATCAATTGGTTGGCTTTGATAACTATGCTGTGGTTATATAAGATAGTATTGGGGGTAACTGGGAGAAGGGTCCATGGGAACTCTGTATTATTTCTGCAACTTCTGTGTGAGCCTTAAATTATTTGAAAACAAAAATATTTTTTTAAATGTGGCTAGATCAATGGATGAACTGAATTTTTCGTTTAGTTTGATTTTTATAAATTTAAATAGCTGCATGTGGCTACTGGCTTTAGTATTAGACCATGCAGGTCATTACTAAGTTTCACCAAATAACCTTTTGATTTCCCTTTGCTCTTATTCCAAGGCTCCTGAAGGAAAGTTTCATGTATGAAAAATTTATCCAACGCATAAAATATAATCCATATTTTTTCAGTCTCTCATCAAGTACAATACTATACCAAATCAGAGCATAATGAAATTCAAGTTTGAAAAGCAATGCATTTGGTCATTTTATCATTTTTTATTCCATTCTGATGACTATTGTGGATCAACTCAGCTAAGTTGTAAAGGTTTTAAGACTCATAACCTTGTTTTATAAGCTCACTGAATAGGAAGAAGTCTATAGTTATTTAGAACCTAAATAAGAGTCTAAATTAGAGTCTAATCATAACGAACTGCCCAAGCTTTCCTGGGGGCACTCAAGGGTGGGGACTCAAGGTTATTTTGGGACAGGTTGCTCTAAAGTTCTCCTTCCAACCACTCCTAAAGTGATAATGGAGGCTTGTTGGGACCCCTCACCTTGGGGAAAGGCTAAGCCTGATTGTCTAGAGATTTCCAAAAAGGAATATTAGCATTCTTTTCACTGGTATATGGGGGGGTAGGGAGTGAGCATTAATACTACCATTGTTTAGGATTGCCAGCTCATGATAATAATAAAGTGCATACTGATGTTTAGTTGGTCTTTATCACTGCTTAAAATTCTCTACAGATGGTGTACCCACTTTTGCCTGTACTAGGGAAAACTATTCCTATCACCCTCCCTTCAGAAAGCCACTGGTTTTTTCCCTTCTGTGTCCAGAGCATACTCTGCTGTCACCTTTCCAGACAAACTGAGGGAGACTCAGATATGACCCTAAAGCGTTAGTTCTGAAAAAGCAGGAGAGAGTCAATTTCCCTCTTGATATTCTCTAACAGGTAACACAATGCTTGGCTCTAATCAGTGTTTAGGAAGTTATTGTGAAATAAATAGAGAAATGAATTAGTTTATATTTCACAGACAGAAATGACCATTTTTCTTTTCTTTTTTTTCTTTCTTTCAGGCTAAGAGATGACTCCACGAAATAGATTTCAGTTAACTGAAAAATACCTCTCTGGACAGGTAATTCCCATTTGCTCAAGGGCACTTTTCCAGGTAAAGGAGCAGGTATGAGCCATTAGCTGACCCACTCACACTAGCTGTGGGATAAGTGCACTGGCCTGGAAAAAAAGGGATCTTGGCAGGGCGCCAACAGCATGTATGATACTCTATCCCCCGTAACACCTGTATCCAGTTGTTTCTCACATGAAATTCCCTCCATCTTGGAAGAGGTTTTCTAAGATCTGGTTATGATGTTTAGAGATGGTATTTAGCGGCTGACTGACATTAACTGGTTGAGTCATTCTATCTGTAGTTATTTCATGACTAGTAAATTAAATGGAGCTGATGAAGACCATGATCCATTCACCTTTTAAGTCTTTGAGGGTGGTACCAATCTCTGCTTTTCCATCTGGGATGTGATATTGTTTTTGATGCATTACCTTAAACATTTAAGGGGGCTATTCACTTGGTTTTTCCTACTGTAACAACTTTTTCCACTAGTCATTGTGTTAAATACACCTATGCTGATCATAATTTTCTTTTTTTTTATGTTATGTTAATCACCATACATTACATCATTAGTTTTTGATGTAGTGTTCCATGATCATTGTTTGCATATAACACCCAGTGCTCCATGCAGAACGTGCCCTCTTTAATACCCATCACCAGGCTAACCCATCCTCCCACCCCCCTCCCCTCTTGATTATAATTTTAGTGAGTCAGGAAATAGCTGCCGGGTGGGTTCATGAACCCTGTGGACCCAATTTGAGATGGACCTAGCCTAGAACTCTGGACTCACATATGGCCCTTCTCTAACAGGAGGATCCATGATGGTACTCTTGGTTCTTCAGTATCATAATCAACTCAGATCCCTGATTCAACAACCCACTTTCCCCAGTGTATGTTTATTTGAGTAAATGGCCATTGGCCCTTTTGTAGAAAGACTGGGGGAAACACTGCTTTATACACTTTCCATGGTGTTTCAAGATCCTTCCTCATAGGAACTTGCCATTACTTCAAGCAGTATGTTATGGGTCTAAGAATTAGCTCAAGTCTGTAAACTGACTAAGAGATCATGATTTTCCACTGAGGTGGTAGACCTTAGTCTTCTGCTCATCTATTCATGATCTATTTTGATTGATGATACACATTAAGCAAGACCCTTATTCCTTGCCCATCAATCTCATTCTGGAAACACCATCTTCCACTAGGTAGCTCCAGAAATCTCTTTGAGCAGAGCCTGCTAATCCATCTGCTGTGCACTTTGATGATCTTGCCCACCTAGCTTCTGGCCATCTGGCCTCTGTTATTCTGAAATCCTATCATCCCCATTGTTATCAGAGAGCACCGTTCGATAGCAGAATCTCCTATCATTAATCCTAATCTACATGGGACAGCCACTACTGAACTTCTAAACAATGCTGGTGCCCCCCTCACCTAGGAGAGGAAGTTGCAATATTCTCCATGGAAGAAGGCAGCTGTGAGCCTCCAGCAGCCAAAACTCACAGCAGCTGTAAGTTGGATACAACAGGTTGAAGAAGGGAATCTGGACAGGGCAGCAATGGCATCCACTGCAGGGTCTTTCCTTTCTGCGCCAGGTCCCTACTACATGGCTTTGTCTCAGTCCTCGCAAGTAATGATGTTATCTGTTCACATGACTGTCCCTCACCATAAAGGCTTTCCTTATGGTGTAACTTAGTTTAATCTCAATACTGAGGTGTTTTCCCAATGAAGTTTATGTGCTCTTTCTGAGCCCTGCATGAATAATGACTTTGACCAACTTAGCTTTGTTTTCCCTGCTATAAAAATTTTGCAAAGATCATCTTTCAATCCATATAACTCATGCCAAATTACTACTGATTTTCTTTCTGATTAAAAAGCATCCATAATTCTTGTAGTAAATTTGAAAAGAAAAACATAAAGGGAAAAATAATCTAATCTTGCTATCTGAATACAACCACTGTTAACAATTGCATTTACTCCCAAATATTCCTCTCTGTGTATGCATACGGATACATATATATCCTATTTTTAACTTAACATGACTTTATGTGAATTTTCTCATGCCATGAAAAATAATATTTGTAAGACTCTTTTTAATGACTACATGATACATTGTCATATGATTGTACTATTATTAATTCAATTAGTTTATTTAAACGGTCTCCTGATTTTGGAGATATAGATTTTTCTTAATGTTTCAATTGTTATTATAAATAACATTGTAGTGAACACATTTTTTTTAAATAATTGAAGTATAGTTGACATACAACGTTAAATTAGTTTCAGGTGTACAACATTATGATTTGACGAATCTATGCAGTAGGCAATGATGAACACATTCTTTTTGTCTACCTTTCTAGTCACTTAATTCATATAGTAATCACTTAGCCAACAGATATTGGCTTAGCTCCTATGACAAGGCAGAGGCACTGTGCAGTCAGCTAAGCACACAGCAGAAGACAATTAATTAATTCAATAAACAAATTCCTTAATAATTCTTCATGAAACCCCCCATTATGCAGTGAACATTTAGCTTTCCTTGACAAGTCCATACTCCTGGAAAACTACTTTTTATAAATATTCAGAACAACGTGGCAATGCTGTAGGGCTTTCAGAAGACATGTGGCTGCACCTCTTCACATTGATTCTTTGTCCCAAGGCTGCCATTCACTGTATTTTAGGCAAGGCAGCTCTTATCTCAAGAGTAGGGTTTCAGCTGCTAGAATACTTTCTGACTCTCAATCACTTTCTCTGCCTTAAACGCTTTATAACTGTTCCTTGAAAAACACTCAAGCCAAGAAGGTGGTACAATTAACATTTGCCTCAATACTCTCACAGAAGCTCTCCCCAAGATAATTTTACACTCAGCCACAGACACATTATACGATTTTTTTCAAGGGATTACCAGTTGGAAACAAGAGCTGAAATGTATCTTATACAGTACAATTGTACATACAAAGTACTAACGTCTTAAGAGACACAATGTCACCCTATCTACGGAATCTAGCTGGCAAACGAAATATTCAGCAAATATTTATTACATGGCAGTATCTGATTTGAATGTCAATGTCCCCTGAATTTCTTTACTGGTCTCCAAACTCCTTTTCAGATTTCCTGAGTGCTTTTCTTTCTCTTCTCACCTCTAAGTCCATAAACACAGTGCATTGTCTCGCTTATCATCTCTAAAGAAGCAAGCACTATTTGAATGACTCCAGCTCCCCGGCTAGTAAACGCTAAGTTGTAAACTGTTGGGGTGGAGAAAGTAAGAACATACAATTATGTTTTGCTCTTAGTTAGATTTTGATTTAATCAATTCAAACAATGTGAAGCTGTGAGTTAAAAATATTCTTGTGAAGGGTTGGAAGGAATACCTTGGTTTTCTGTATCCAAAGGAGGCACATGTTTATTTAGAAGCCTGAACTACAAATGTTTTAATACAGAGTTTTAAGGAACAGCTGTTTTGTGTGCACTCTTCTTGACTTCCAACATCTACAGTCCCTTCCAGGACCTAAGCTTCATGGGGATAGTAGATTTTGTTTATTTTGCTCATTTCTCTATTTCTAGTGCTGGGAGCAGTATCTAGTGCATGGTATATTCTCTTTAAATATTTATTAAATGTATGAATAAATAAAATACAATCCCCCAAATGTGCTTCATTTCACTTCCCCAGTGTATAATCATGAACAAATATTTGGTGAAGTAAGAAGGATCCTCATAATTAGCACTAATTTCATTCCTACTGTCAAGGTGGGTGTTCATCGGGTGTTCATACCAACTCTTTCTAATTGATGTTTTCAGAACTCCCCTTGCCAAACATTAGTGACTTTTGTCCTGCCATGTTTACATACCTGAAACCAAGCACAGGCACTTTTTGAAGTTAATTAAAGATTCACTTATGTTAAACATTTCCGGATGATAGCAAGAGACCAACTTGGCAGACAATAGAAATAATCTCTAGTACTTCCCTCTGTGATTTTTCTCAGACAGGTCTTGAAGGGTCTGGTCCTAATGGGATTGATAGATGCGAGATGGGGTGATTGGGAGATGCTGTGCTACTTACTGCCTATAGCAAGAGAATGCAGGTGCATTCAGAGACAAAGATCACCAACTTCCCCCTTTGCATATCAGAGAGCATGTTCTCCACGACAAATATAAAATCCCCTAGCTGGCTTGGGCCTGCCACCAGCGCCTTTCTGGTATGCCTTTCATTTATTTGTTCTTGTATGTTTGAAGGCTAACTTTAATACCAGCTTAAAAGATAACCTTATCAGATTGCTTCCCAATTTTATCATGTCAAAGTACCCTTTTATTTACTTTCTTCCATGATCCACTCGGTTTTGAAAGATTTTATCTATGTAGAAACTGTATTTATAAACTAATAATTAATTTTCCACTTCTGTTTTCTTTTAGAAACTCTGCTTCTCAGAGTTTGTCTTTGGAAAGTGACAGGTTGTTACCACAGGTGTTGATTTAGTTCCAGCCAAGAGAAGACTCGGTGTTAAGTTTATCACGGGTAAAATAGATGACTGTCCTGGGGCTCTTTGAAATAGTCAAAGTAGTTCGTGAGGACCTCTGGGGGTCCCAGGCTGAGAATCACATTAGGGCTGTACTTTGGGACCGACTGGGGAGCTTGAAAGTACTGGTGCCCAGGCCCCATTCCAGACCAATTAAATTAAGATTTCTGTGCCCTGGAGTGACTTCATTTTTTTGAAACAATAAATTCATGTGGTTAAAAAAGTCCAACAATACAGAAGAGTGATTTTAATGCATGACTAGGGTTAAAACCACTACACAGTGTAGCATATCTAAAGCAAATGTTAAAAACAAAACAAAAGAAAAAACTGAAAAGAAAGGAATAAGGGGGAAAGCCTGCCTTGGAGGATGCATCAAGAACGTGGGAAAGGCTTTTGGAACTCTGGGTCTGGCCTCTACCGTGCTAAAGCAACTCTCAGGAAAGTGAAGGCAGAGGTGTCCCCCTCTCAGCTGAAGCCCCTCCCTTCCCAGGGCCCAGTCTCAATAACAGAACAGGGCCCTGCCAAATCCGACAGGAAACAGGAGAGTGAGCTCCCACTCAAGATGTCTCAGGATTAAATTCCCTGCATTCAGTTAAATATGTGCGGGCACCATTAATTTCTCAATTGGTGTTCTTCCTGCCAAGCAATCTTGCATTTTCAAACAGCTCTCTCTCTTTCCCACACAGCTTTGGTGTCATCCTTTCTCCCCAGCCCAATGTTTGCGAGATTTTCTACTCTGCTGGTGGTCCCTGAGGCCCCACCTCTGGCCCCCTTGCTCCTGAATGGCGACCATTCAAAAGCTCAAGAGAAGTGACATGTTTATTAAAGATGTCCAATATTACCCTTTAGGCTTTACAGATGAACAGAAGCATTCCAAGGGAGTAGGGATATTTTTGCTGGAAAATTGCCTGTAGGAAAAATTGCCTGCAAAGGACAAAATTGATAAGAAGAAATAAACAATAAAATGAATGCCAAACATCTTAGGAAATGTGAAAATTCTCTGATTCAATATATTTCCAACTGTCTTGTAAAAATAAATAGAGGAGACTTCCATGTGTTCACTTTGATAAATTTAGTATATTTTGTAGTAACTTATTGATCTCAGAAAACAAATACCCATGCTTTTATGACATTCATGTCTTTCTGAAAGCTAGGCATCATAAGGGGCCTCAAAAAATCATTGGACTTGGCCCTCTGGCTAAGTTAGGGAATGAAGCATTACGACTACCCTCAGAGGCAGCTTAGCTGGTAGACAGAACAAAGGCTTTGGAGAAGGCTGGACCTGGGGTTAAACCTATGTTCTACTCTTGGGGCACCTGGGTGGCTCAGTCAGTTAAGCGTCTGCCTTTGGCTGAGGTCATGATCCCAGGGTCCTGGGATTGAGCCCTGAGTCAGGCTCCCTGCTCAGTGTGGAGTCTACTTCTCCCTCTGCCTCCACCCCACTCTCTCTCTCTCTCTCTCAAATAAATAAATAAAATCTCAAAAAAAAAAAAAAACCAAACAAACCAAAACCTATGTTCTACTCTTGACTAGCTGCATGATTGTAGGCAAATTACTTAACCTTCACAAAGCTCAGATTCTGTACCTGTAAAGTGAGACTGATAATACCTGTTCCACAGAGTTGTTAGACAGCTTAAATGAGCAATGTCTACAAAGCATTTAGTACTGAGTCTGTTGTTTAGGAATAATTTACACATATTGCTATCATTATTATTCAAAAAAACTAAATTACATTGCCTTTTTTCAAAGAGTTTAAAATCTTTGGAGGAAATGATTAATGCAAAAAAAAGTGAAAATAATACAAATTAGAATATAATAAAATCCTCAACTAAGAAGAAAGACAAAGGAACAAGTTCTGGGTTAATGTCAAGACTGTGGGCTAGTTCTGGGATGACCATCTATGACTGTGTGACCTTGGGCAAGTTACTTCACCTTTCTGGGCTTGTTATTTCCTTATCTATAATATGAAATTATTAAGGTAGATGAGTATTTCCAAATTCTAAGAGTCCATGAACAACGAGAATCCTCCAACTATTCTTAATATTTCAAAAAAACTCAATAAAATTAGAGTTCGTGCCACAATAAAACTGCTCAAATTAGTTAAACTATCAAAATGCTTTGCTTTTGTAGGATTAGAAAAAAATCACTTTTGACTGAAAATATTATTTTCCATGCAGATGAGAAATGATGGTCAACCATAATATTGCAGGAATTTGCAGAAGAGATAATGAAATGGATTCTTGGTTATTAAAAGGGTGGAAACTACTGTAGGACTCAAAATTTTCCAGTACTGTTTCCTATTTGATTATTTCATGGATTTGACCATATGTTCCTGAAAATCGGTGAAACAGGTTCTCAATTCAAAATTTTTATTCCTGTCTCCCCCATATTCCCTATAAAAACTTCTGCTCTTACAGCATCAGTTTCTTACTTCCCGTGCTTTGCTTTTGCCTCAACATCTCTTCTCCTCCCGGGGTTACATCTTCCTTACAGCCTAGCCAGCTTGAAACCCAAACTACCCCTCCATGTCATACTCTTCTCAACAGCTATGGAACTTCAGTTCACCACCAGCCTGACACTTCATCAGATAGCTCATGTTCTCTGTCTGTGTCTATTTCTTACTTTCCCAATTAGCCTGCATACTCAAGGGCTGATCATTGTTTTATAGTCATTTCCTAGCCCTTATTTTCCATAAAACCCATGAATTTTAGTTAAAGAAATTGAGTTGTCATTGTTCAGACCTAAAAATCATTGATGGATGCCAAAACTAACTGGTGATAGTTTGATGAGGATCAGGATATTTATAGTGCCAAAATGTATCCTATCAAAATACTTGTTAATAACTTATTAATAAATAGTACAAAAAAACCAGCAGACATAATCATAACCAAGTAGCAAAATTTAACAACACCCAGAATGGGACGAAATGACATCACGGACCTCCTCATATGATGCTTCAAGAAGGATATAGCATCACTGTTCTCGTATTCCTGTCATAAAGCATACCTTGAATCTAATCATGAGGAAAAATCAAACAAATTCAGGTTGCGGACTACTACACAAAATAACAGTCCTATACACTTAAAAAATATCAAGTACATAAAACGCAAGGAAAGACTGAAGAATTATTCCAAGTTGAAGGACATGGCAACTAAACACAACAAGTAATCTTAGATTGGATCCTCAATTTATAAAGGATTTTACTGAAACAATTAGTAAAATTTGAATGGAGTCTATAAATTTAATGGTGGTATCAATGTCAATTTTCTGATGCTGGTGGTTGTTCTGTGTTTATGTAATAGAGTGCCTTTTTTTTTTTTCTCAAGATTTAATTTATTTATTTGAGAGAGAGAGAGCACACAAGCAGGGGGAGGGACAGAGAGAGAGGGAGAAGGAGACTCCCTGCTGAGCAGGGAGCCCAGTGAGGGCTCAATCCCAGGACCCTGAGATCATGACTTGAGCTGAAGGCTTAACCCACTGAGCCACCCAGGTGCCCCTGTAGTAGAGTGTCTTTATTTTTAGGAAATAAACACTGAAATCTTTTTTTTTTTTTTTTTTAAGATTTTTTATTTATTTATTTGACACAGAGAGAGATAGTGAGAGAAAGAGAGCACAAACAGGGTGAGCAGCAGGCAGAGGGAGAGGGAGAAGCAGGCTCTCCGCTGAGCAGGGAGCCCGATGTGGGGCTCGATCCCAGGACCCTGGGACCATGACCTGAGCTGAAGGCAGACGCTTAACGACTGAGCCACCCAGGCACCCCTAAACACTGAAATCTTGAGGGATAAGTCTACTACTTACTCTTGAATGGTTCAGAAAAAATATGTTGTGATGTTAGATCTATGTACATATTTTACATAGGTTACACATATAGTATATTTACGTGTATATTATATATGTGTGTGTAAATACAGACAAGAGGTGTGATAAAATGTGAACAATTGGCTAATCTGTGTGTAGGTTGTATGGGAGTTCTTTGTACCATTCTGCAACTTTTTTGTACGTTTGAAATTATTTCAAAATAAAAGGTTAAAAAAGTAATGAATTTCAGTACAATCAACATGGGGAATTAAATTAATAACATAAGACTGAGAATTTAACAGATGTAAAAGATGCTATCCTGAGAGAACGTCCTAAGGTGTGATATAATAGAAATGCCACATACAATAAAAATTCTTTGGCAAAGAATCATAATCTATTATTAGAGAATAGGTTGAAATGAAATCAAAAGATGTCAGAGTTTAGGCATAAAGTAAACCTCCTTTATTGCAACTGCATTGCTGAAATTATATATGGTTATTCTTTGCTTATTCTAAAATGGAATACACTTGACCCTTGAACAAAGCAAGGCTTGGGGTGCCGACCTCTACACATCTGAAAACCCGGTATAACTTCTGACTCCCCAAAAACTTAACCACTAATAGCCAACTGTTGACTAGAAGCCTTATGGATAATATAAATAGTCAAATAACCCAGATTTTATATGTTATGTATATTATACACTGCATTTTTATAATAAAGTAAGAGAAAAGAAAATCATGAAAAAAAATACATTTATAGTACTGTACAGTCTTTATCGAAAAAAATCCATGTATGAGTGGACCCTGCAGTTCAAACCTGTATTTCTCGAGGCTCAACTGTATATTGAGGTATGGACTTACTGGACAAAAACATCACTGGATTTGCTGGAAAATTCAACGTAATTATTTTCTAATTTTTCTGGACAAATGTTAGTAGATTCACATCATCATGCAATGACTTGGCCCAGCCCCATGTATGTATTAGCTGTTACTCCACAGTAATGACTGGGAACAGACACTCATGTTTTCACCTTAAGCAGCATCGAATCCTTAGGCAATTAGAAGAGCATAGTGTGAGGATAGCAATGTGCCCTTCTTGCTGAGATAAAGTCACTGGAGGGACTGGGGTGCTTCTTTGAAGACCCATCCCCTTTTAACCCCTACCCAACAATGACAGATGGCCTGGTACAGTCAGCTCAAAGGCTGTTCTAGACCAGTAGTTCTCAAAGTCTGCTCCCCAGACCAGCAGCATCCGCACTCCGGAAGTGGAGCTCCGCAATCGGAGTTTATTCAGTTCATCAGGAGACTCTGAAGCACGCTGAAGGTTGCAAACGGTTGATAACTCATCCACTCAGCAAGTTTGAAAGACCGTCGTCTGCTAGGAAATATCAGGCACCTGTCTCTCCTCCGAAAAGGGACTAATTCCCAATTTCCTTACGGTTAAAAGCCTTCAGAAAGAATCACCATAATTTAAATGGCTCGAGCTTTCAGGGAACTGCTTAATATGACCATAAATAAAAATTTAAAAACAATTAGAGAGGCACCAGAAGCTCTTTTCATCCTCTTGTGATCCTCTAAATGCACCAAGGACTTGCCACTTGGCTATTATAATTTTATATCCACCTCTATATTAAGGTTCTTGGTTTGCAGTATTTGCTTTGGGAACCAAATGCCTGTCATTTGATGGCACCATGGAGTGATTAATAAAGGCTTTTACAATGCACTGACTCGCCCTGTGAACACATCCTGCTCATTAAAATGAAATGAGCTCAATAGATACCTGCAGCCCAGGAGAACAAGGGGCTCCTGCGGGGGCAGGCAGAGGAGTCTGTTTTAAGAGAAAGCAGGATTGGGAAGCCCAACAGCCTTCTGGGAGATGTGGCAGGGAGAAGGAGCAGCGGAAGGAAGCATAAGAGGGAAGGGTGCTTCTGAATTTCCACGTGCCTGGAATGTGAGTGGAGGTGAGTCTCCATGGAAGAGCTTTGCCTGCCATCCAGATTCCTGCACCGCTCGGTGCCCTCCATGCAAAGATTCAGAAATGACACAATACTCCAGTCACAGTTGGTTTTGGTGTTTCTAACACAGTGTTTTGTTTTGCCTTTTTTTTTTTTTTTTAGATTTTATTTATTCATTTGAGACAGAGAGAGAGCACAAGCAGGGGGAGTGGCAGGCAGAGGGAGAGAGAGAAGCAGGCTCCCCACTGAGCAGACAGCCCTACGTGGGGCTCCATCCCAGGACCCCAGGATCATGACCTCAGCCCACGGCAGATGTTTACCTGACTGAGCCACCCAGGCGCCCTGAACACAGGGTTTTAGTCAATTCAGGCTACTGTAACAAAAATACCATAGACTGGTTGGCTTAAACAAGAAACGTTTATTTCTCACAGTTCTGGAGACTGGAAAGTCCACGATTAAGGCACCAGCCACTGTATTCTCACGTGAGGAAAGAGGGCCAGGGAGCTCTCTGGGTCTCTTCTACAAGGGCACTAATCCCATTGGTGTGGGCTCCACCCTCATGACCTCATCACCTCCCAAAGGCCCCACTTCCTAAGACCACATTGCCCTGAGAATTAGGTTTCATTGTATGAATTTGGGGGAGACATGACATTCAGTCTATAGCAGATAGCCTTTTCAGAAGTTAAGAATTTTGTTAACTTTAGAGGAGAAGACATTTATTTAAGTAATTTTGGTTGGTCATTCTCTCTTGCCAAAGGACAATCCCCATGGCTGTGAGATCTTTGTGGGTAAAATGTTTGCCTTCTAGGGCAAAGTCTGCCTGAGCTTTGCTGTGACATCTGGGAAAAGTCACTTCTCCTCCATTTGTAAATGACTTATTTCTCTGTATTAGAAGCAGAATCACTTCTTGTTAATAAATGGACACACCTGTGCCACAGGTAATTATGATCAGTTCCATCCAGTAGCCCCTTCATTGGCATTCTAGGACTCAAAGCCCTACTGAACCAAAGGTCTCACTCATGAGGTGGCCCCCAAGCCTGAGAGACAGGAGGCAAGACTGGAACTCTCACCAACTTGGTGGACAGTCCATTCAGGAAGCTTCATCCCCGGGCCAAAAGCCGCGGTTAGTTTTCTGAGCCCTACCACTTCAGATCATTTAAATGGTGCTGCTGAAGGAAGTTCTGTGGGCCAGTGTTCCTGGAACCTTCCAAGCCATAGACCTTCTATCGGTCTACTCCCAGGTATGGGGCCAGTTCTCTATACCCGGCCGTGGCTGTCTATCCCACTGTTCCTACGGCTCCATTTTACCTTTCTCTTACACTTAAATCTTTTTCCTCCACGAAGGCTGCCTACCTTAAATTCACACATGCTTTCTAATGAAGGCTGCCATAAACCCACCATCAAGCCTTTGAAGAGAAAACAAGCTTTAATGAGTATTCCACTGTATTAGTTAGTTGGAGTGATGTGCAATTTCTTGCTGACACCACAGCTAGGAGAAGAGAGTCCACTTCAGTTAAATTACATTCATCCATCCACCAATCTGAACGATCTGCTTTTCCTGGAATGTTCAGGAAAATGCCATGCAATTTTTACCTCTGGGTCCTTGAGCACATCGTTCTATCATCATCAACATCATCATAGCTAAAATGTATGGGATATCTACTTATGCTTTTATAAGAAATTACATCTGTGTGTTCGTTTAAACCTCACCAAACTTTTTGGTTAGTTACTACTGGTAAGTCCATTTTCAGATAAGAACATTGAAACTCAGGGGATTTATAACTTGGACAGGGGCTTATAACTACTTAGTGGTAGAGTAAAAGTCAACTCTGGTTATTGTGACAGGGGTACTTCTCCCCACTCCCTGCCCTGGCAACCCTTACTCATCCTTTAGATCAGGATCAGGACATCTGTTGCAGCGCTCTCTCTATGACCCCAAATTAGGATCCCTCTTCAGCTCCCGCATGGCACCTCCCCCCCATCACATGGCACGGTTTTTCCTACACGTGTTGCTCACCTCTTACTTCTGCCTGTGTTGGAGAGCACTATTCATGTAGGTCAGGGGGATTCATGACACATTATTAATATTCTCTTGCCTTTAGGATATCTGTGTTTTTATACAGCAGTTGTGTAAGAAGTCATGCTTTTAGCTGTTCTGGTGAAATGTGCTGAAACTGCTTGAATTCCATCTGATTGCCTAGAACATGAGGCAGAATAAAGGTAGGAAATGCTTGAAAGAAGGGCAAGGGCAGCTCTACAGGTTTGGGGTGTTTGAGAGTCCAGAGCATGTGGGCAATGCTCCACTATTTGAAGCTGGGCTGCTTGGCAGGGTATAAACACTGCATTTAGAAGTGGAGAATAGGATCCTGCTCCCACATCTAACTCTCATTGTCTGTGGCACTTTGAGCAAATTATTTAAAATTCTCTGAGCAGCAATTTCCTTTATTAAGAATTTTTTTTTAAAGATTTTATTTATTTATTTGACAGAGAGGGATACAGCGAGATAGGGAACACAAGCGGGGGAGTAGGAGAGGGAGAAGCAAGCTCCCCGCCCAGCAGGGAGCCTGATGCGGGGCTCGATCCCAGGACCCTGGGATCATGACCTGAGCCGAAGGCAGATGCTTAACGACTGAGCCACCCAGGCGCCCCAATTAAGAATTTTTTAGTTCCAAAGCTGTATCATTTGCTTCAAAAATATACCTAATAACACTTTATAAGAATATGAAATAATAATTTTTTTAAAGATTTATTTATTAATTTAGAGAGAGAGAGAGCACAAGAGGGAGAGACAGAGGGAGAGAGAGAGAGAAACTGAAGCAGAATCTGTGCTGAGGGTAGAGCCTGACATGGGGCACCGTCTCACGACCTTGAGATCACCACTGGAACCAAAACCAAGAATTGGAAGCTTAACCGACTGTGCCAACCAGGCACCCCAGAAATGATAATTCTGAAAGAAAAAAAAAAAAAAGGCAAGGCAAATGAGAATAACTATTCTACTTAGAACTTCAAAGTCTTTCATTCTCACTTAGAAAAAATAATGCAAGGCCTGGAGGGGAAAAGAATATGTTTGCAAATGACTGCTTTTGGTGCCTTTGCATTTGCAGTTTGTGCAAAAAGCAAAAATGTACCTTTATAGGTCTATTTAGTAATAACCCCAAAGGGCTAAGCATGCATCCTCTAGAGCCCCTTGATTTTATCAGCTAGAGGATCCCAGCGGACAAGAGCCGATTTAGCAAACTTGGTGTTTCTCAGAGGTGTGGGCAGCTCTCTAGGTTCTGGGCTCCCATAAACTAACCAAGTCCTTCCTTTTTAAGTTTGATGTACTGCTTCTCTATTAACATTGAGCCAATATTCTGGGAAAGTCTGTAAAACAAAAAGTCCAGGACGTGACTTGGACAGATTGCTGACTGTCTTTCACAAGCTGGATTTTATGAACTCTTCCATGTATGACAGTGTTTTGTTTTGGTTTTAATGTATTCGATGGTGGAGGGATACTGAACCAAACCATTGTGGTGAGGCTCACAAAGATTTAATAGAGTCCAAGGCGGGCCACAAGAGGGATTCATTATGCGCCAAGAGTGGGATTCCAATCATGTATATTCAAAATAGGCTACTGTCATTAAAAACTGAGTTTATTGGGATGAGAATGCTTGAATTTATTAGCAGGTCATGCAGTCAGATGAAAAGCTATGCAAAATAGACCATTGCTACAACAAAGTATAAGAAGAAGGAAAAATCGTCAGGGATGAATAATTAGATACCAAACATCACCACACCTCTGCAAACTTCACAAGGGACTCAATTTGTGTAAACTTATTAACCCATAGTTTTTAAATCTCTTCCTCTAGAAGCCAACAATCCATCCAGTCAAAAATGTACCAGGGTGTTTGCTGCTATATGAATCATGGATGGAAGGATCCACTTTCTGCTCCGATGTTGGTGGGGCATATAATCCTGGTCAAAGCTGCAATCGTTTTTACTTCTCAACCCCCTACTGTTTGTGGAAGGTGGGGATTTAATATTTTGTTGGGGAATCAGAGGTAACATAAACTTTGAACTTACTTTTAAGAAGCTTGAAATTTATCTGGAGAGAAAGCATACAGAAAAAATAACTCTAGGAGGGAGGAGCAAGATGGCAGAGGAGTAGGAGACCTAAATTTCGTCTGGTCCCACGAATTCGGCTAGATAAGGATCAAACCAATCTGAACACCTACAAACTCAACAGGAGATCGAAGAAAAGAATAGCAGCAACTCTCTGAACAGAAAAGCGACCACTTTCTGGAAGGTAGGATGTGCGGAGAAGTGAATCCAAGGCGATATTCAGGAGGATAGATGGTGGGGGAGGGGGCCTCCATCAGCCGCTACCGGCAAGTGATAGAGCCAGGGAGCACAAAATCGGAACTTTTAGAAGTCTGCTCTGTGAGGGATGTCGCTCCAGTGGCTAAGCGGGGGGTGGAACCCTCTCTGGGACAGTGTAGTCTCAGGACCCTCGGGGTCACAGAAAGACCAGGGGTGCCTGAGTGTGGCAGAGCTCCCAGGTATCAGAGCAGGGAAGCCAGCTGCAGAGATGGAGCCGAGGAGCGGGCTCTCAGCTCGGGGTTGCCATAAACTGTGATCCATGGCACAGTCAGGCCACTGCTCTTCCAGCAGGGACCTAATAAGTGGCAGATCCAGGGAGACTCCCCTTCCTCCCCCGGGAGGAGTGGCTTGGGAGCGCACTGCAGGGATCTGCTGGGTTTGGAGGCTCCACGCCGAGTTGGGTGCCAGAGATAGAAACGCTTGGTCACAGGCCAGGTGAGCATGGAGTGCAGCCAGAGACCAGGGAGACGGGAGTGATTGACTGCTTTTCTCTGGGGGCTCACTGAGGAGTGGGGCCCTGAGTTCTCGGCTCCTCCGGGGCAGAGATTGGGAGGCCACCATTTTCACTCTCATCCTCCAAAGCTGCACGGAAAGTTTGCAGGGAACAAAAGCTCCCGAGAGCAAACCCCAGCGGATTACTTAGCCCAGACCCGGCAAGGGTGGGGCAATTCTGACTCCGGCAAAGACATTTGAGAATCACTGCGACAGGCCCCTCCCCCAGAAGATCAGCAAGAACAGCCAGCCAAGACCAAGTTTACCGATCAATGAGAATGGCAGAACTCCATCACTAGGTGAATACTGCACATAGAATTCATGGCTTTTTCCCCATGATTCTTCAGTCTTTCAAAGTTAATCTTTTTAGTCTTCTTTATTTTTTCCTTTTTCTTTTTTTTTTTTGAATTTTTCTTCTTTCCTTTTTCAACCAACATCAATTCCTTTTTAAAAATCTTTTTTATTTTCATTTTTACAGTCATATTCTATCCCTTCATTGTATTTAACCTTATTTTTGTAGATATATATAAGTTTTTCTTTCTTTAAAATTTTGGGATACAGTTTCTTCTAACAGACAAAACTATACCCTAAATCTAGTGTTTGGCTTTGTTCTAGTCTCCTGCCTAATCACATTCTCTCCTTTTTTTTTTTTTTTCTTCTTTCTTATTTCAACCAACTTCTTATCTTATTAATTCCTTCTTTAAAATCTTTATTAATTTTCATCTTTACAGTTATATTCCATCCCTTCATCGTATTTACCCTCATTTTTGTATATATATAAGTTTTTCTTTCTTTAAAATTTTGGGAGGCGGTTTCTTCTAACAAACCAAAAAACACCCAAAATCTAGTGTGTGGCTCTGTTCTATTCACCAGCCTGATCATATTCTTTTTTTTTTTTTCCCTTTCTTTCCACCACCCTGGTTTTGGGTCTTTTCTGATTTGCTTAGTGTATATTTTTCTGGGGTCGTTGTTACCCTTTTAGCATTTTGTTCTCTCATTCATCTATTCTCTGGGCAAAATAACAAAATGGAAAAACACACCTCAAAAAAAAAAAAAAAAGAGGCAGTACCAACTGCCAGGAACCTAATCAATATGGACATTAGTAAGATGTTGGAACTAGAGTTCAGAATGACAATTATAAAGATACTAGCTGGGCTTGAAAAAAGCATAGAAGATCCTAGAGAATCCCTTTCTGGAGAAATAAAAGAACGAAAATCTAACCAAGTCGAAATCAAAAAGGCTATTAATGAGGTGCAATAAAAAATGGAGGCTTTAACTGCTAGGATAAATGAGGCAGAAGAGAGAATTAGTGATATAAAAGACCAAATGATGGAGAATAAAGAAGCTGAGAAAAAGAGAGATAAACAACTACTGGATCATGAGGAGAGAATTCAAGAGATAAGTGATACCATAAGATGAAACAATATTAGAATAATTGGGATCCCAGAAGAAGAAGAAAGAGAGAGGGGGGCAGAAGGTATATTGGAACAAATTACAGTGGAGAACTTCCCTAATTTGAGGAAGGAAACAGGCATCAAAACCCAGGAGGCATAGAGAAGCCCCCTCAAAATCAATAAAAATAGGTCAACACTCTGACATCTAATAGTAAAACTCACAAGTCTTAGAGACAAAGAGAAAATCCTGAAAACAGCTCGGGACAAGATGTCTGTAACCTACAATGGTAGAAACATTAGTTTGGCAGCAGACCTATCCACAGAGACCTAGCAGGCCAGAAAGGACTGGCATGATATACTCAGGGCACTAAATGAGAAAAATATGCAGCCAAGAATACTATATCCAGCTAGGCTGTCATTGAAAATAGAAGGAGAGATAAAAATCTTCCAGGACAAACAAAAACTAAAAGAATTTGCAAACACCAAACCAGCCCTGCAAGAAATATTGAAAGGGGTCCTCTAAGCAAAGAAAGAGCCTAAAAGTAACATAGACAAGAAAGGAACAGAAGCAATATACAGTAACAATCACCCTACAGGCAATACAGTGGCACTAAATTCATATCTTTCAATAGTTACCCTAAATAGGCTAAATGCCCCAATCAAAAGACACAGGGTATCAGATTGGTTAAAAAAAAAACAAGACCCATTGATATGCTGTCTGCAAGAGACTCATTTTAGACCCAAAGACACCCCCAGATTGAAAGTGAGGGGGTGGAAAACCATTTACCATGCTAATGGACATCAAAAGAAAGCTGAGGTGGCAATCCTTATATCAGACAAATTCGATTTTAAACCAAAGACTATAATAAGAAACAAGGAAGGACACTATATCATACTTAAAGGATCTATCCAACAAGAAGATCTAACAATTTTAAATATCTACACGCCTAACATGGGAGCAGCCAATTATATAAGCCAATTAATAAGAAAATCAAAGAAACACATAGACAATAATACAATAATAGTAGGGGACTTTAACACCCCCCCTCACTGAAATGGACAGATCATCTAAGCAAAAGATCAACAAGGAAATAAAGGCTTTAAATGACACAATGGACCAGATGGACTTCACAGATATATTCAGAACATTCCATCCCAAAGCAACACAATACACATTCTTCTCTAGTGCACATGGTACATTCTCCAGAATAGATCACACCTTGGGTCACAAATCAGGTCTCAACCACTACGAAAAGATTGGGACCATTCCCTTCATATTTTTGGACCACAATGCTTTGAAACTAGAACTCAATCACAAGAGGAAAGTTGGAAAGAACTCAAATACATGGAGGCTAAAGAGCATCCTACTAAAGAATGGGTCAACCAGGAAATTAAAGAAGAATTAAAAAAATTCATGGAAACAAATGAAAATGAAAACACAACTGTTCCAAGTCTTTGGGATGCAGCAAAGGCGGTCCTAAGAGGAAAGTATATAGCAATACAAACCTTTCTCAAGAAACAAGAAAGGTTTCCAATACACAACCTATCTCTACACCTAAAGGAGCTGGTGAAAGAACAGCAAATAAAGCCTAAACCCAGCAGGAGAAGAGAAATAATAAAGATCAGAGCAGAAATCAATGAAATAGAAACCAAAAGAACAGTAGAACAGATCAACGAAACTAGGAGCTGGTTCTTTGAAAGAATTAATAAGATTGATAAGCCTCTGTCCAGACTTATCAAAAAGAAAAGAGAAAGGACCCAAATAAATAAAATCATGAATGAAAGAGGAGAGATCACAACCAACACCAAGGAAATACAAACAATTATAAGAACATATTATGAGCAACTGTATGCCAGCAAGTTAGATAATTTGGAAGAAATGGATGCATTCCTAGAGACGTATAAACTACCAAAACTGAACCAAGAAGAAATAGAAAACTTGAACAGACCCATAACTAGTAAGGAAATTGAAGCAGTAGTCAAAAATCTCCCAACAAACAAGAGCCCAGGGCCAGATGGCTTCCCAGGGGAATTCTACCAAACATTTAAAGAAGAATTAATACCTATTCTTCTGAAACTGTTCCAAAAAATAGAAATGGAAGGAAAACTTCCAAACTCATTTTATGAGGCCACCATTACCTTGATCCCAAAACCAGATAAAGACCCCATCAAAAAGGAGAACTACAGACCAATATCCCTGATGAACATGGATGCAAAAATTCTCACCAAAATACTAGCCAATAGGATCCTACAGCATATTAGAAGGATTATTCACCACGACCAAGTGGGATTTATCCCTGGGCTGCAAGGTTGGTTCAGCATCCACAAATCAACATCCACAAATTGTATTAATACAATATATTAATAAAAGAAAGAACAAGAACCATATAATCCTCTTAATAGATGCAGAAAAAGCATTTGACAAAGCACTGTATCTTTTCTTGATTAAAACTCTTCACAGTGTAGGGATGGGGGTACCTACCTCAATATCATAAAAGCCATCTATGAAAAACCCACAGCGAATATCATTCTCAATGCGGAAAAACTGAGAGCTTTCTCCCTAAGGTCAGGAACACAGCAGGGATGTCCACTACCACCACTGCTATTCAACATAGTACTAGAAGTCCTAGCCTCAGCCATCAGACAACAAAAAGAAATAAAAGGCATCTGAATCAGCAAAGAAGAAGTCAAACTCTCACTCTTTGCAGATGATGATACTCTATGTAGAAAACCCAAAATACTCCACCCCAAAACTGCTAGAACTCATACAGGAATTCAGTCAAGTGGAAGGATATAAAATCAATGCACAGAAATCAGTTGCATTTCTATACACCAACAACAAGACAGAAAGAGAAATTAAGGAGTTGATTCCATTTACAATTGCACCCAAATCATACGATACCTAGAAATAAATCTAACCAAAGAGGCAAAGAATCTGTACTCAGAAAACTATAGAATACTCATGAAATAAATTGAGGAAGACACAAAGAAATGGAAAAATGTTCCATGCTGATGGATTGGAAAAACAAACATTGTGAAAATGTCTATGCTACCTAAAGCAATCTACACATTTAATGCAATCCCTATCAAAATACCATCCACTTTTTTTAAAGAAATGGAACAAGTAATCCTAAAATTTATATGGAACCAGAAAAGACCCCGAATAGCCAGAGGAATGTTGAAAAAGCAAAGCAAAGCTGGTGGCATCACAATTCTGGACTTCAAGCTCTATTACAAAGCTGTCATCATCAAGACAGTATGGTACTGGCACAAAAACAGGCACATAGATCAATGGAACAGAGTAGAGAGCCCAGAAATGGACCCTCAACTCTACGGTCAACTAATCTTCGACAAAGCAGGAAAGAATGTCCAATGGAAAAAAGACAGTCTCTTCAACAAATGATGTTGGGAAAATTGGACAGCCACATGCAGAAGAATGAAACTGGACCATTTCCTTACACCACACACAAAAATTGACTCAAAATGGATGAAAGACCTAAATGTGAGACAGGAATCCATCAAAATCCTTGAGGAGAACATAGGCAGCAACCTCTTCGACCTCAGCCGCAGCAATTTCTTCCTAGAAACATTGCCAAAGGCAAGGGAAGCAAGGGCAAAAATGAACTATTGGGACTTCATCAAGATAAAAAGCTGCACAGCAAAGGAAACAGTCAACAAAACCAAAAGACAGCTGACAGAAGGGGAGAAGATATTTGCAAATGACATGTCAGATAAAGGTCTAGTATCTAAAATCTACAAAGAACTTATCAAACTCAACACCCAAAGAACAAAGAATCCAATCAAGAAATGGGCAGAAGATATAAACAGACATTTCTGCAAAGAAGACATCCAAATGGCCAACAGACACATGAAAAAGTGCTCAACATCACTTGGCATCAGGGAAATCCAAATCAAAACCTCAATGAGATACCACCTCACAGGAGTCAGAATGGCTAAAATTAACAAGTCAGGAAATGACAGATGTTGGTGAGGGTGCAGAGAAAGGGGAACCCTCCTACACTGTTGGTGGGAATGCAAGCTGGTGCAGCCACTCTGGAAAACAGTATGGAGGTTCCTCAAAAAATTGAAAATAGAGCTACTGTATGACCCAGCAATTGCACTCCTGGGTATTTACCCCAAAGATACAAATGTAATGATCCGAAGGGGCATGTGCACCCCAATGTTTATAGCAGCAATGTCCACAATAGTCAAACTATGGAAAGAGCCTAGATGTCCATCAACAGATGAATGGATAAAGAAGATGTGGTGTATATATATACAATGGAATATTATGCAGCCATCAAAAAAATGAAATCTTGCCATTTACAATGATGTGGATGGAACTAGAAGGTATTATACTAAGCGAAATAAGTCAATCAGAGAAAGGCAAGTATCATATGATCTCACTGATATGAGGAATTTGAGAAACAAGACAGAGGATCATAGGGAAAGGGAGGGAAAAATGAAACAAGATGAAACCAGAGAGGGAGACAAACCATAAGAGACTCTTAATCTCAGGAAACAAACTGAGGGTTGCTGGAGTAGAGGGGGGTGGGAGGGATGGTGTGGCTGCGTGATGGAAATTGGGGAGGTATGTGCTATGGTGAGTGCTGTGAATTGTGTAAGACTGATGAATCACAGACTTGAACCCCTGAAACAAATAATACATTATATGTTAAGAAAAAAATATTAAATAATAAAATAATAAATAAATAAATAAATAAATTTGGAAAAAATAATTAAAAAAATAAAAATTAAAAAAATAACTCTAATTTTAATATTCTTTGAGCATTTGCCGTTTGCCAGCACGATATTAAATGCTTTACATGCATTGTTTTATTTAATCTGTTAAGCAGTCATGTAGGTAGAGATTATGATTTTCCCCTTTAACAGTTGAGGATGTTGAGACTTAGACGCATGAAGTGCCTTCCCAACGTCCCACAGCAAGTAAGGATCAGAGCTGGAATTTGTGCTGTGTCTGGCTTCCCATCCTTATCTCCTAACTGCTGCAAAGGGCAATAGAGCTCTCTACCAAGTCATATGGAGACAAATGCAACTGTGGTGCAGATTGAGTTCATAAGTTTTTATCAAGACACAGAATAAAGAAACAGAGTTTGTTAATAATGATATTTTGGAGCTGAAGTTTGAGTATTTCCCATTCATCAGAATAGATGTAGAATGTCACCAAGGAACATGGTGAAGAGACTAAAATACTAGTGAGTGTATTTCATGTCAGTTTCTACCACTAAAATTTGTCCCTTTCATAATCTGGCCTTCCTCCCTTCCTGACCACACTGCCTTCCATCTCCGAACTTTTGCCCTTCTCTCTGCCAAGAGTTACTGCCTGAAAACCTGAAAAGGGTGTTACTGTCATTTGAACTCTGTCCTTTTCATCTGAAGAAGTGGTATGGTGTGGATGAAGGGATTTTGTTTCTGAGTAACCAGCTTCCAGACTTGACCACGGCCACGCCCTTCTCACTGGCCTACTCTCCTCCACTTCAGATCCTGACAATCCAGGTGATAGAGTGGGGCCGATGCCTTCACCACCCACTGCAGGTTATCTGACCCTCTGAAATTGCTGCAGATTTCAGTTGTGTCCCTCTCTATAGGTCAGGCACTATTATGGACTCTTTATCTGATCCCTGGGTCTGTAACAAATCTCTTCCCTTCCTTCATGTTCTCTTAATTTTGCCCAAACCTATCTCCTCAGTATTTGCTTCATCTTGTTCTACCAACCAGACCCCACTCTCACCGAAGCCATTCCCGGGGTTCATCCAGCAGTCTCTCTACTGGGAAGAATCCTTTCTTGGCTTTCATTTCTTTTAGGTTCTTCCTGATTTGGGTGATAATTCGTGTGTGTGTGTGTGTGTGTACAATGCTCACAACAATGAAACCCTCAAACAGATGTTAAACTTAGTTATCATTTGTGTGCTTGCTTGCATATTTATTATTCCTTGTACTTTCTTCTTGTACGGTTGGGTGTGTGGTTATATTCTTTGCATTGTTAAGTGCTCATTTTGAATTTTAGATTTTAAACTTCTGCAGAACCCCGTCTACTTTATTGCCTGCTAAAATGTTTTGAGCTGCACTGTGTGTATTTGGGCAATTGAATCCTATTTGGCTATTAGAACCAATGGAATACAATTTAAAGAAAAACAAGATAATACTAAGTTTTGGACTGCTTTTATGGAATTCATTTATTTTTCTTTCTGGGTTTTGGATAGCATATGTGAATTTTATGGTAGAGTCATACAAATTCTAAATAATTAAATAGACTAGTGTGGAGTGGTAAAAATTCCAGATTGCATTCATTTTAAAATGAAAACAGTTGTATCACTTTTAAGAATGTATAATAATATGAATCATGTACAAAGTATTAATAATATTTGTTTTAGGAGACCTACAATATTGGTGTAATGGTCAGGAGGCCATATATTATACTGAGCACAGGAAGAGGTATTTTGAATCCCAAACTTCCCATGTAAAAACTTTATGTTCCTGGACAAGTCCTTCAACTCTCAGATTGTACATGTGTCCTTCCAAATCAGTACTGAGGATTCAGGGAGAACTGTAAACAAAGCACTTAACATGTATGTGTTGAGCAAATGATAAATATTCCAAATATTTTAGCTGATGTTAATATTTTAACTTGCTTTTGACAAGATACTTCAAAAGCACTTTATTTCTTTGTTCCTGTCATTTTGATTCCATTTGATTCCATTTACTCAGCAAACTTTTTCCTCATGTTCTTTGTCTGAGTAATCCATATATTCTCTCTAAGGGATTTAAATTAATGTAAGTTAGGTGGAATAAGGACAAGAGAACTTTTTCTCTGCTTCCTCAGCCCTGCATAGCCTAGAATCTTCTGTCTTGTGGGAGCAGAGAATCACAGAGACAGGAAATAGTAGTTTCGGCAACCTCTCCTTGGCCTACGGTGGCACTCAGTAGCAAGACCCTCCTGCTTGGAGGTTCCTCTTTTCTCTTCCATTCCAAGTTGGCTCACAAACTGTATCAGAATTCTGGTAAAAGCAGGAATGATGGCACTATGGGGGCACCTCACTGGATAGAGATAAGAGATGGGGCTTAGAATTTACACTCAGGCCAACAGTGTAGACACACACACTCAAGGAGTTCATCAGAGAAGAAACACTGGTGCAAGGCGGCAGCGTCCTTTGTCGGAGTGTTTTCTGCCTTTTTTTTTTTTTTTTTTTTAGGAGCTATGAAAAAGGTCTATAAGATGCCTGAAGACTTTATAGGCATGTCCACCTTGGTAAGGAGGGATTGGGATCTTGGTTCAAAGGGTTTAGGATCCAGTAGTAGAGAGAACAAGTTGGATTCAATGCTAGTCAATAAAAGAGAAATAATGCCTGATGAGTGGATTCATTTCTCATTTCTCTGGAATGGCAACTTTCTCACAATTATCTGAATGAATCTCACCACTAGTGGGTGATGGGACCCACTGAGGTCAGAGCCCAGCACCAAGGTGTCTTTGAAGGCAGGGTGCTTCATCTGTGAGAAAACCATCTGGGACTCCAGAAGGCCTCATGCATCTAAACAGCTTCGCTTGTTCATTTATTATTTATTTATTTACATCTACTCTAGAGTAATCCCTAACAGTTGATTACGATTTTAAGCAATGTTTATGACATATTTAAACTCTTCCAGTGACTTTTAGGATGATGAGTGAAAAAAATCTTCTCATTTCTTTGAAATGTTGTACTACACATTCACCTGGTATTTTCCAAGCCAGTTATTCTAACACAAAGGCTTTTTAATGACTTTTCTACACCCACTATACATGTGACATTAACTGAAAACTTGAATTTCCCTTTATTTTTGTTTTCTTTAATAACATGAATCTCTTCTAATTATAAATTCCTTGAAATGAATTTAGGTAATGGAGCAAATGAGTTATATTGAATAGCTTGTAGAGCCAAAGAAGCATTCTGATAGACTAGACTTACAAAATATTTTCTTGTCTTTCATATTCATTTTACTTAGGGTACAGAGAAACATGTAAACGTTTTTCCTTCAAGTTTGGCTCCTGTGAAAACAGACAACACTCTAAGTACTCTCAGGCAAATGCAACTCTACAAGTGTCTACATTGGTCAATTTGCTTAGAAGAACTATCTTAATTAGCCCACAGTAAATTTGACTGAAAACCTTTGAAACTGTCTTTACTACAGGATCTGTGGAATCCTTCATGTACATGTTCAGGTATCCTGTGCATTTCCTTGTCCTTCTACCAGCGCAGTTTTTCTAAAAGGCAAATCTATCACGCCATTTCCCTACCTAGTGGTCCCCCTTTGTAGGATAAATCCAAACTACCTGCAGACCAGACTTCTTTGAGAGCTGGCCCCATCTCTCACCATTTCCCCTATGACCCCCATGCCACATTCCTGTGGACTCATTTGTAGACTTGTGAACGTGCCCACGGCTTCACTCTGTGTTCAAGCCATTCCATCTAAGAAAAATGTGAGCCCCTCATTTCCTCTCCCCTCCACCTGCCTTGGGAATGTCCACTGTCTTTGCAAGTGTTCAAGCAACACTTCCTCTCTCAGCCCAGGCAGAACCGTCCTTCTTGCCTCTCCATCACCATCGCCATTTCACATCCTTCCCTGACCACACATGGCATCGTTAGGTTGCACCTCATCTCCCCAGCTGGCCTGTCTTCCTTGCAAGAAAGATCTGGCCACAATATTCACTTTTATATCCCAGTGCTGGCCACACAGTGAGTTCTCTAGAAGTGTGTATCGAATGACTGATGGATTAGGTGAGTAAACAAAGAATTGGATGACAAATGATATTCTCTTACAAGAATAGCCAATGATCCCCTGCCAATAACTGTTATCATGACTTGTTCTTATAGACTGTCTCCGTCCCTTTCATTTGTGATACTGCCGCAGGTTTCAGGGAATCACAACAGTCTGGAGTTGATGGTCAGAACGTTGTCATTTTCTCCAGGGCTCATTGGGCTTTCTGTGGCTTGACACCCTAGTTGTTTGCCCATTAATAATAAAAGAAAAGAAAAGAAAAGAAATAAGCAACTAGGAAATGTTGCTGTTGAGTGTTCAAGACAATCCAGCCCACTCCTCACTTGGCCTTGAGGACTTAGACATCTCCATGCTCAAGGACAATGGAACCATTTCAGCTAGACCTCCTGGAATGGATTCACTCAGCAGGGGCATGACTCCTTCAGGAATCGAAGGACTCCGTTCTTGAGTCTGGGTGGTAGAAAATAGCACGTGTGTGCACGTGTATGTGTGTATGGGTGTGCGTGTAAAAGTAAGGGAGTTCCTCTTGTATGTCATTTTTTTTTCCTCTTGTATGTCAAAGAGCAAGGAAAAAACTGATAGATTTCATGGATATTTAATCTTAATATGTCTCCAGCTGAACTTCCGGGATCTTTCCGTTCCAAAGCTCCTGCTGCTTTCCCTGTCTCCGTTAATAGCAACTCCATTCTTCCAAGCACCCAGGCCCAAATCCTTGCAACAGCGTCTCAGGATTCAGCCCCTTCCCCCCCCCCCCCCCCACAGCTACCCCTTTGGCTCCAGCCACTGCCATATTTCACCGGGATCGGTCCCGTTGCCTCCCACCTGGAGCTTCCGTCACTGCGCAGCTTCAGTATGTTTTTGACACCGTAACCACAGCAACCTGTCAAGACGTAAGTCAGCTCCTGTGGTTCCTCTGCTTAAAACCCTCCAATGGTCTGACGTCTCATTAAAATGAAAAGTTAGAATCCTTCCTGTGGGCCAGAGGCCCACATCCCCTGGCCCCTCGGAGCTCAGCTCCTCCCCACCTCCCTGGCTCACTCTGTTCCAGCCTCGCCAGCCGGCTCCTTGAACCCCTGAGCACACTGTCACCTCAAACTCCCTGAGCTTGCTGTTCTCTGGGCATCCAGTGTCCTTTCCTGTTTGGATAGATCCCTCACTTCCTTCAGATCTTTCCTCTCAACCATCTTCTCAGTGAGGCTTTCCCTATTTAGATTTTGCTCTCCATCCTGCACTCCAGTCCCTCCTCCCCTTTCCTCTCCAGTATTTGTTGTCCACCTGTTCTGTTTACTGCCGTATCCCCAGTGCTTAGAACAAACAATGTGTGGATGCTCAATAAATATCTGTTGAACTGATGTTGGATATTTTAAAACCTTGTTTTCAGGAAGACAAAAAGTATGATTTTTCTTTTGGCTGAGATTCAAGACATTGTGCTTAGTAGCAGGAGACTCTGGAAGCTTATTAAGGTCTATGGGTGGGAGAAAAAAGGGAGAAGGGAAAAATTATATTTCTTGGTTACAGGTTTGCCATCTAGGTGCTGTGTGCTTGGTTTTGCTCTCCTAAAAAGTCCTCTAGTCAGATCCCTGGATGGGTCAGAGGCAAAATGAGGAGACTTCAAGGCCACAGTGTCAGCATGAAGAACAAAGTATGCCAATATGCAGATTATCCCGGAAATTTTTTTGGATCTCCTTGAAGTGAACTGTCTACTCTATTTTTAAATCTGTATTTTTAAAAAAGCAAAAAAAAAAAAAAAAAAAAAGTGAGCATTTGTGAATGCAATCACAGAATGGTATGAACCCAGAATAAAAACACCAAGGGGGGTGTTTCTGCAGAGGCCCAGAGGACAGGTTGGGAAGGGGGGTGAGAAGACTCCTGGAGCCGGAGTGGTGCTAACACCGAGGGGCACCGGGCTCCCTGCTCTGACCCACGGCCTTGCTGCTCCTCAAGCCATCAGCCAAGGCTGTCTGGGGAATCTGAAGCCTAAGCAAGTTTGCTGCTTTGTCTCTGGACAGATCGCCAGGAAGCAAGCAACATCTAGAGCCATGGAGCCAACCTGACTTGACAGGGAGACTGCCTGTGCCCACACACACTCCAGCTTTCCTGTTTAGGGGGTATTCACAACCTCAGTCCCATCCCTCCCCACTGATCAGGCCACTGTTATTTATTATATGTGAAAGCAATACATTTGGACTTTAGGTTTTAGGCCACGTGTTTTCTGAGAGGCTTTCAGCAACTGTGCAGCGCTTACAGGTTTGTGGAACTCCTTGGATCTATTCTTGGGCACTCTAAATTGATAATGTTTTGCTAAGAGATGCTGTTTTCTCTTCTTTATATTTTATCTGTGAGGGCCACTTAAAATCTGCTGCAAGAGAAATTATTATAGTGGACATTGGCTGTATGTTACTATTTTAGGCTGAAACAACTCAAGATTTTTGTCCCCTGCAAAAAGACTCCAAATCAGTTTTCAATATTTGATGTGTGTATGTGTGCGTGTGTGTGTGCATGTGCACGTGTGCCATGAAATTAAAGATGTCTGAAAATCCATTGTCAGATTTGGATGAATAAGTTCAGAGAGGATTGAAATATTTATTTATTTTTATTTAAACCTAACTGTTTCTAACCTGATTGTTTCTAAGGGTAAATGAGCAAATACTATAGCATATGTTTAAACTTTTCGCAGGATCTTACCACTTCGTTTTAGCAAATACCACTTTTTCCTTTACACAAATGCCTCAAATTTACTCATAGGCCCTCCACTCTCCCAGAGAAGAGTAATAGATTTCAGTGTCCTGCAGGGAAAAGTTAGGGTAATTTTTATTTGGGAAAGAGTAGATTTTGGAAGCTATGAGATTCCTTCTCAGGTATGTGATGGGCTACATGTGGTTAAGGGATAAATATTCTAAGTTGCTCCAAAGAGAAGAGTTAAGACATCAGGTGGGAATTAGAAATGAGCAAAAAGATTTTAGTACCAATGCTGAATAAGGTTGTTTAAATGTGGAACAGCTTTATTGAAAAGTAGTGAGTTCTCTGTTTCTGGAAGTTTATTGGTTGACAGATTCCGTAGATATTAAAGAGAATATTGCTCAGGTACAAATACAGTCAATTCTAAAATTCCATTGCTGAAATAAGATGAAGTTGGCTGAGGGCTGTTTTTGTTGTTGTTTTTAATGATTATGTAAGTGTCTTTATCCTCAAATTTCGGCAATTGCTATTTTGAACCCAAACGAAGGCCTTTGCCGTTTTTCTCTGTTAAGCTTCATCTGGCTGTCTGGGTGGCTCTCGTAATGAGCTCCCCTACCCTTAGGAAATGTTCTCAGTTCTATGCCCACCTGGCAGGGTTGCTGCAAAAGGACTTCTTAGCCTGGTAGAAGGTCAGAGAGAGAAAGGAAATAAGATGGTATTGTGCTAGGGATTTGATACACATCATTTCATTTAAACCACCCTCTATGTTATGTAATATCATCTTCATTTTACTTAATGAAGAAACTGGAGGTAAGTGGTGATGTTGCATAACTTCCACAAGGCCACATGGTGACTGAGCAGAGATTCAGGTCTGGGGCCACCCTTACATGGCCTCCTCTCTCAGCTTTTCTATTCTGATGAGTGATGTCTGCACACAGAGCCTGGGGGGACTATCGCTACCAAACTGTTTAATCAAGGTGATCAAATAATCAGTTCCTTTGATGATTTAACTAATTTGTTCATTCAGTTGACATCTTTGATTTTGTTTGCTAAATTGGACAGTTGTTTGGGACACTTGTAGAAAAATCTAAAGACATCTCTTAGGCTCAATTGGCAATGAGATGAGTTCTTTATGAGCACCGTATCAGGGAGTTTGATGTGGCTTTTAAACAACAATATACAGAACCTGGCATGTGGCTGTGTGTGTTGAGGGGAGGAAAAATGATAACAGATGGGAGGATAGATAGAAAGAGGCTGGTCCAGTGGCACAAAGGCCAACAAAGTGAATTCTTAGTCTTAAAATCAGGAATTGTTCAAGTTGGAAAAGATCTTAGAAAACATTTTCATTTTGCCCTGTCCTGTTACTGATGAGTGAGCTATGCCCCAGAGAGTTGAACTGAGCTGCCCACGGGCACACCCTGATTAATGACAATGCCAGATAGGCCCCCTGTCTGATGACTCCTTTTCTAGAATTCTCTGCACATTCAAACAACCTGCTTTAACAAATGAGTGTCTCCTAGGAGAGAAAAATGAAGTCTTGACAGAAAGGCACCAAATTGAAATATGTGCAAAGTCATTTAAGTTAGTGACATCACTGACCTTTCAAGGGTCTTGGAGGTAAGGTTAATTTTTTATTTATCATTTTAGGTCAGGCTGCTTTCAGTGTTTCAAGGTGAAGAGAAACTCTCTCACTCGTGAAGCAGTAAGCATCACCAACACAAATACTATATCTATCTTGGCAAAAAGGTTGCCAAGTAAATATTTGAATGTTTTCATCCTGCTTTTCTCTGGGATTCTGTCCTTGTCACATTCTTAGCTGATAAAGAGCTGATAAAAAGATCATCAGGAGTCACCAATGCTCTTCTTCTCCTATAGATAAGCATACTTATAAGCAGAATATTTTATTTTTCAAAGAGCAACCCTTAATTTGGTTCTCAAGGGAGGGAAAAAACAAAGAAAAGCCAGGATTTGCTTTACCTTCTATACCATGTCAGCCCTCATACACTCTATACTGCTCTGTAAAAGTTGGAGACAAGAGAGTGACTCTAAGATTACATACATTTCTCTCCAACTAACTAAAAAATCTGGTTCTAGGACTCCCCATCCTCTGCTTCTCTTCAGCTCTAGTCTCAAGCACTACTTTGGGTTTCAAATGGATGTTAGATTAAGTATTTAAAAACACAAAGAGATTGAGAGCTTTGTATGATCATTTTAAGAGCTTCCACATTCTTATCTTTGGGGATCCCTGATTAGTAGAACAACTTACTGGTAAATTTATTTCTTTCCATTAAATGGAAGTTGCTAATCAATTCCTTACATTCTCACTCTATTAAACCCTGGCCCACAGGCCTGGTTATTGCTACCCTGAGAAACTGACTCACATTTCCATTAGGCAAATCCAAGTTGACTTGATGGGTTGCCCTTCAGCTGCCTAATTGCTGCTTTGGGTGGGTGAGGTCCCAGGTTTGGACCACAGTTTCTAAGCTCTCAGGAAAATTTAGCTTAGTTGAAAACTATCTGGTAAAATGTCTCCTCATACTAATTCTAGCTCCTTCAGATGAATCCTAAACCTCACTAACCATAATGAATTGAATTCACACGCTACAAAACCCCAACATGGTTCAAGCCTGATTCTGGGGTATAATCATCTGAAGTTTAGATTCTAATCAGAGTTCTGGCCAGAAAGGAGCCTGCCAGCTTAGCCAAAGTAGTGGTATTTAGGGGCTCAAGGATCTGAGGATGGGAAGCTCCTTTGGATATTCTAAAACATATGCATTCCATTTAGGACCCTTCTCTTGAGAATGGCTTGGACTCCTATGCCAAAGGAGCACGAAACTAACATACTCCTCTCAGCTGTATAAATATCATTCGGCAGAAGATATGAGCTGGAATGCCAATAGTCAGAATACAGCCTTTCATCTTCATCATAACCTCAGCTAGGCTGTGTGCCTGTGTTTGACCTCCTTTTTGGGCTGCTTGCTTCCTTTTACCCAATAGAATGCTACCATGCAGTGGCACTAAAGATACGGAGGGAGCTGACAAGAGGACTCTGGAGAGCTACTATAGTAGCTCTGTGATGCAAAGATTAGCAGCGGGTCCTCTGCCTGCTGTAGGCACTGGAACATTTCCCATGATTTCCGACCAAAATTAAAAAGCCATATTTGAGATGTTCCCCAATTTAAGTCAAAATTAAGTCCTATTTTTCAATCCTCCCTGCCTTGACTGGTTCCCATATGGGCCAGATTGCCCTTCATTCCTGAACTGAGAAGGACTATACTCCCTGAGTCTCATTTAAGCACATTTATTTCTCTTCTGCACCCAGTACAGAAGTTATCAGAATTTCTTGGTTCTTAATTCCCTTAATGTCTCCGTAATTTTTTCTTATGGTATGAAAAAACAGTTCCATTTCCTAAGTAGAAATTTCCAAACAATCTTATAGTCATAGTTTGGTCCATGTTCAACAAACATCACTGTATTAAAATCCCCTGCAGCACCACTGTGAGTTTGCTGTGGCACACCGGGGCCCCTCCGAGCACAGCTAGGCACTGTACTGCACACAAGGGAGAGTTTAACATAGTTACTTCCTATCTCATGGAGCTAAGCAATCTAATAGAGAAAATAGTGAAAGTGTGGTAAAGCATGTTATTCAGCAAAGCAAGGTAGTATGTCATAATAAGAAAGGTATTTTATTGGTCAGAATGTTTGATTGCAGAAACCAGAATCCACAGACCTACTTTGAGCAGGGTTATTATAGAGTATTAGGGTGCTTACAGAATTTCTAGAAAGGCCAAGGAAGCAAAGTTGGATGCTACACAGCCAGAAGAATGGTCCAGCATAGCACAAAACTGTTTAGTGAAAATCTCACTCTAGTGATCCTTGCTTTCTTCCACCCAGCACCTAGGACCCTAGGTTTTCTACCTGGCTGCCTCAGAAGAATAACATACCTCCCTGCAGGGAACAATTACCTCACAGTGGCCAGTTCTTCTTTTTAAGTCTCATGTGACTCAGAGGTTTACTTGGGGGAACCTAAAGCATAGGTAGAAACTCTGATGGAAGAGTTTGGGATTAGTGGGGCTTTTTTAGTTCTCCAGCCTCTTTAGTACAAAAAGGCAGTCCAGAAGTGGGTTGGGATGAGTGCCATGTGGTATAGAATCTGCCATATCTGCCCTGGGTCCAAATGCATACGATGGTTGTTAAGAAAGTATAAGGATCAGATTTGGTTGTGAGATAATAGGAATCACTCCATCCATCATGGACATAGAAGTTGAACGGGAGCTCAGGAGACTGGTGGTATCTCAATAAGCTGAAATGTTACAATGGAAAAAATAAGACAATCAAGGTTTCAAAGATAGGGAGGAGTACGGTAAGATTGAGGAAATAGTGATCATCATTTGGAGCATACATTAGCAAGGAAGGATGGAGACATAAGGTCAGGAAATTGGGTTGTATCAATGTGGTAAAAGTCTTATATTGGATGGAGAAGTCTCTGAGTACATGATTAAGGTTCTATGAAGAATTCTGATTAAAGACTAAGTGGAAATAGAAATGGAAAAAATCTTGGGCGTCTTCTCTTCTCTGTCAATATTTGCTTCCTGGGTGACCTCATCTAACTCCTATGGCTTTAAAGGTGTCCAAATGCTAGAGACCCCACATTTCCTATATCCAACCCAGATCCCTCTTCTGAACTCCAAACTTATATATCCAATTACCTACTCTACATGATATAGATATAAATAGGCATCTCAGACTCAACACATCCAAAATGGAACTCTCGATTCTCCTTCCACCTTATAGACCTACTGGACAGTCTTCCCATCTTTGTAGAAGATCTTTGTAGGTTCAAAGTTCTAATTCTCAGTCTAAAATCACGGTGCTATCCTTGACTCCTCTCCTTCTCTCACACTGCATATTGACTGTCCACAAATCCTGTCAATTCTTCAGAAGACATCCAGAGCCTGACACCTTCTCATCACCTCCTCCACTGCCACCCAATTATAAGCCACTATCATCTCTTGCCAAGATTACTGCAATGGCTCCTAACTAACCTTCTAGCTTCCAAACATTCTCTACACAGCAATCAGAGTGTTTTTACAAGTTGAGTCAGATCAGGTTACTCCTCTGCTCAGAACTTTCAGTGGCTTCCCAACTCATTAGAGAAAAAACCAAAGTCCTTATAAAGTTCTATTTGACCCTACATGATTTTGGCCCCAGCTACTTCTCTGACCTCTCCTTTTACTCCTCTCCCCCTTGCTCACTGTGCTCCCACCCTGGCATGCTCACTAGTCCTCAAACATCCTAAGCACACCTCTGCCTCAGACATTTGCAACTGCCATTCCCTCTGCTTTAAACGCTTTTCCACCTGATAGCCCTTAGCTCTCTCACGCACTTTTCTTCAAGAATCTGCTCAAATACAATATTATCAGAATGGCCTTCCATTGTGCTTTGCATGGAACAACACTGGACACCATCTACCTTCCTTATTTGCATTTATCACCATGTATCACATTATATGTATACATATATGTGTGTATTTAAATAAATATAAAATATATTTTAAAAATTAATATATTTAAAATATATGTTTAATTGTTGACCCTTCTTATGAACTAGGACAGTGCCTGGCATATAGTAAGTGCTTCATAAATATTTGTTGAATGAATATAATTAATAAAGGGGAGATTCATAATGAGGACATACTATAAAATAAAGAAACATCCAGCAAAGTGGTAGATTATTTTTTATTTCCACATCTCCAGGACCCCACCCTATTACTCCATGCATGTTTCGTGTATGACAAATCTGTTAAGAAAATCTTGAAAAATATGAATATCCTGTGAAACAACGTGTTCCCCGGCACTAGATATAGAATAGCATGATTTGGAAACCAAACAGGTGGCCAATTACAACTCCGTACACTTCGATAACCCCTGACAGATTATACGGCTCTTCCACATTCATCTTCTAACCATATCCTCACAACAATGCTGAGAGTCAGTTCGATGTGTTGTTCTCATTTTAGAAATGAGGAAAATGAGGTTTAGCAAGATAAAGTTACTTCACTTGGTCACACAGCAAGAAGGTGGCCAGTGGAATTCCAGGTGCATCTGAGAAACTCCCAAGTTCTTGGCCTTTTCCCATCCCACCAGGCACATGGACCCTAATTAAAATGCTCTGTAAAGAATGGAGCCTGTTACCTCCACCCTCTGTCTGTTTTTCTTAGTTGAGCAGCTGTACCAAAGTAGCCAGTGACTTTTAGGTTGGTGCAGCTGCTGAGTTCAAGAGAAACTGATCTGGAATTTTTAATGTGTGTTTGGTGTGGAAGCACCTTGCACATTAGGGCCGGATGTGTGAAATTGCTCAGTGTTTGGATTAACAGTGATTCAGAACACAACTGTGTTCAGACTGATTGAAAGATACATTCTTCTGGTGGGAAGAAATATGGCAGTGAATGAATATGGATGAGGACTCTGAGGAAGTTTATCAACAGGTGCAGCACTGCTGTCCCTGGGTTTAAATGATTTGCATGCATTTCTTGAGAACAAGCACTGTTTGGCAGAAGGGGAGGAGATGGGCTTTCCTTAATGCAGTTGTGATCTAGGTTAATTGAAGGAAGATCTTTCTGATGAGTGTTAAGGACTTCCTGGACAGGTTTCCCAGAGTATGTGCGGCTCTTTAGCCTCTGAGAGAGAGAAGAGAGGAGTGAGTCTCCTCCAGCCCACCCCTGCAGACGCAAGCCTGGATACAGCCAATCTTGCTCTGAGGACTGGAGATGGAGGTCTGAAGGTGGAAAAGTAAGTATTTCTGGGAAAGTTAAGATTGCCCCTGTTTCCAACTGCCTGGCACAGGAAGAAAACAGAGGGACGGATTGTTTCATTTGGAAAATGGGAGACAGACAGATGACAACTGTGTGGAAAGCGTAATTAGGGAGGATTTGATTGTTTCCTTCAACAGACAGTGCCAGGACTAACATATACCCTTTACAAAGTAGAAAACAGGGAGATTTTAACATAACAAAATATTCAGTGGCACAGAGATATCTGTGAAGGCCATTTACACCGGGAGGCTGGAAGTGAGGGGAGCACTGTTTCCTCTGGCTCTTGCGGACGTAAAATGAGGGATTCCGGCCATTATCTGCACGATGGTCGTTGTCTATTTCCCCTCAGTTACTAGAGCTCTCAGTCTCAGGTGGAAGGTTTCTGTACCTAGATCATCACTCTAATCTGATAGTCTCTCTTTGCTTTACATGGTAAATACAACCATAGTGGCAGTGTGTTCGTACTGCCTGCAAAAAACCCTTTGGTCCAAACTCCCCACCTGAATGGCTTTTTTTTTTCCTTCAAGGTGAAGATGCTCACCTTGGGATTCTGATTTAGTAGATTTCGATGAGGCTGTAGCAATTGAAGTCTGAAACAGCTTGATTTTCAGCTAACTTTGGAAGGCACAAAACCCACAGTGTCCTTTCCCGGGAGGGTGGCATGCGCTGTGTCATAAAACAAACTCCAGTTCTCTTTTGCTTTCTTAATATTTTCCGAGCGCTGCTGAGCAGCAAAAAATTCCAGTTATTTGAAAGGTCCAGTTAATTGGATTTCTGTGTGTTAATACGGTAGTGCACTTTCCACTGGATTTTTTTTGCCCCCGCTCGCAGGAAGAGAATTTGGCGGGGAGTGGCCTTGGTCGCCTCCAGCCTCTAACGTCTGTAACCTCAGTATGTCAGCCTCCGGGCCAGAAGAAGGACACTGCCTCATTTCTTCCTCTGCCGAGAAAAGAAAACGTTACCTGAAGGTTCACGTTTTTTCCTCTTTCAGTCTGATATTTCTGTTCCTGTCAAAGAATAGAGTGGTCATGTCATCCATGGAAAAGAAAAAAAATAATAATAAGTAAAAGAAAGGGTACATTGATGTGCCTCCTGAGGAAAAAGCAGATCACGAACAAGGGGAAACTTTGAGTGGGATTTCAGCCTTACTCAAAACAACAACTCTCTTTACTCAGCAAAGAGCACAATATTCAACCTTTTCATGGGAGGATTTAGTATTCTTTTCAAAGCTACATATCAAAACCCCCCGCACAATGGAAACATTCTCTCTCACTGGGGCATTAAAGAGGAGAGAACTTGCAACCATCCAGGCTTTCTGAAATGTATGCTTTTCATTGTGGCCTCAGATATGTTCTCTGGGGATCGCGGACTTAAAACCCTGAGGAAGGGGGTAAGGAGCCATCATGCCATTTCCATCAAAAGCAGTTGTTGAAGGCCATTTTCCCATTTTCTGTCTCTTCTTCTCTACTTCACAGTAATGCTTGCATTCCTATAAAACAAGGCTTCCTGCAATAGGCCAGCAACACTGTTCCTTCCCCAGTGCCAGTCGCTTTTCAAGTGGGTGGTGGGATAAGTGAGAACATTTGGTACTGGGGCAGAGTCCCCTCAAAACCCATTAAAACAAAGTATTCTGCCCTTTCGTTTTGTAGGGATTTTTCCCTCTATGTAATTCAATTTAACTTCTTTTGGGAAGAAGGTCTGTCATCAGTTAAAAGTCGCAATCTCTCCATCTACACAACCAGAGTGAAACAGGAATGGAGACTTTTCCATTTAACGGAGCTCTGTTTGATTGGCCTTATCCTCGTACTAGGAAATGCATAGGGAAGTGTAGTGACTTATACATATTTGTATATATTTTGTTGTTGTTCTTTGCTGTGATAGACAGACTTCTAAAATGGCTCCCAATGAGCCCTGCCCTCATATGTGAGCTGGACCTAATGACTTGCTTTTAATGAACAGAACATGGCAAAAGTGATGGGATTTCACTTCCACAATTACCTTACAAAGGACTATGACTTCCGTCTTGTTAGCAAGCTCTCTTGTGGGCATATTCTGTTACCGTACTGCGATTTGCTTTTTGGAGAGGCCTACAGGGGAAAGAATAGAGGGAGGCCTCTGGTAAGTAGCTCAGGAGGAGTGGAGTTCTCCAGAACAACCTGCAAAGAACTGAATCCTGCCATCAACCACAAGAATGTGCTAGGATACAAATCCTGCCTAGCTGAGCCTTGAAATGACTGTAGCCTTGTGAGAGACCCAGGGAGAGCCAGAGGACCCACTAAAGCCATGCCTGGATTCTTGACCCAGAGAAACTGTAGGATCATAAATGTGTCCTAAGCTGTTGTTTTGAGATAATTTGTTACAGAGCATTAAATAACTAACATACATGCACTGTTTTTGTAAATATCTTTGAAAGTACACATACAGAAAAGCACACAAATCATAAGGGCACAGGTCAGTGAATTTTTGTAAAAGGAACATGCACATATAATCACCATCCAAATAAAAAAAGAGAACATTGCCAGTATCCCAGAAGTCTTTCTCAACCCCTCAAGTCATTAACCCCCTTTCCAAGATAATCATTATTTCTAAAATATAAAAATTATAGGTTAATTTGCCTGTTTGGGGGCTTTATGTATTTGAAATCAGGCATTATATACTTTTTTGTACTGGCCTTATTGTCTCTAAACATTATTTTTTTTAATAGTCTTTCTTATTGCTTCAGGCAGCAGCGTTTCATTTATTTTTATTGCCATATACCATAATTTTTAAAAATCTATTCTACTGTTGATGGACAGTTGTTTTTTATTTTTGTTTTTTCACTATTGGAAGAAATGCTGGTATACACATTCTTTTTTTTTAGATTTTTTACTTAAATTCAATTAGCCAACATATAGTACATCATTAGTTTCAGATGTAGTGTTCAATAATTTATCAGTTGCATATAACACCCAGTGATCATCACATCACATGCCTTCCTTAATACCTGTCACCCATTTACCCCATCCCCCACCCACCTCCCCTCCAGCAACCCTCAGTTTGTTCGTAAAGAGTCGCTCATGGTTTGTCTCCCTCTCTGATTTCTTCCCATTCAGTTTTCCCTCCCTTCCCCTGTGACCCTCTGCACTGTTTCTTATGTTCCACATATGAGTGAAACCATATAATAATTGTCTTTCTCTGCTTGACTTATTTCACTTAGCTTAATCTCCTCCAGTTCCATCCATGTTGATGAAAATGTTGGGTATTTGTCCTTTCTGATAGCTGAATAATATTCCATTGTATATATGGACCACATCTTCTTTATCCATTCATCTGTTGAAGGGCATCTTGGCTCCTTCCACAGTTTGACTGTTATGGACATTGCTGCTATGAACATTGGGATGCAGGTGCCCCTTCGGATCACTACATTTGTGCTATACACATTCTTACAAATGTCTTTGATAGATATATTTTGCTTTTCCGTGGATCAATGGATGTGTTTGTTCTGCTTTGGTAGATGTGTCAATTACAATTCTACTAGCCCTGTATGAAAGTTCCAGCTCCCTTTCATCCCCATCTATGTGTGGAATTGTCAGGTTTATTTTGCATTATGGCCAATATGGAGGATATACAGTAGAATCTCATGGCAGTTTAGTTTGTATTCTTCTAAAAATTAATGACATTAAGTACCTTTTCATGTTTATTGATATTTGAATATTTTAAACCACAAAATATCAAGATATACTTTTATTCTTTTCAATAAAATGTTTATCCTTCTTAGTGTAATATTAAGATACATTAAAAAAATATGGATATTTCCCAGCACCATTTGTTGAAAGATCATTATTCCCATTTCATGGCAGTGGTGTTGTAGGAGTTTCCTAAGGAACTAACAAAATATCATAACTGTGTGGCTTATAACAACAGAAATTTATTTCTCACAGTTCTAGAGACTGGAAGTCCAAAATCAAGTTGTCAGCAGGGCATATTGGCTCTGAAACCTGTAGAGAATCCTTCCTTGCCTCTTTCTAGCTTCTGGTGGTATGCTGGCAATGTACTGGACATTTCTTGGCTTACAGCTGTGGCCCTTCACTCTCTGTGTCCTTCGTCACAAGGTTTTCTCCCAGTGTTCTATGTCTGGGCTCAGATGTCCCTCTTCTTATATGGACACCAGTAATACAGGATTAAGGGTCCACCTTACTCCTGTTAAGACCTTCTCTTAACTAATTACATCTGCAACCTCCCCCTTCCCAAATCAGGTCACACTCTGAGGTGCCAGGAGTTAGGACTTCAATATATATTTTGGGGGGAGGACACAAGTCAACCAGTAAAGGCATTTTTGTCATAAATGATTGTTTATGTGTAGTCTGTTTTTGATTTCTATTCCATTCCTGGACTTTCTATTTTTTTTTCCATTGGACTCTTCATTTCATCTTATGTCTATTATTATAAGTTGATTTTCATTGTGTCTCAAATTTCATGTGGGATAATTTTCTTTGTACCTGAAGAATTCCGATGAGTATATTTTTGGTGTGGGTATGCTGGTAACAAATTCTCTGTTTTTGTTTGTCAGAAAACAACTTTACATTCCCTTCAATTTGATGAATTTTTTTTCCAAAAATAGAATTCCAGGTATTCCACGGTTTTACTCTGATGTCCAGGACTTTCTTAGTATTTACTTTTCTTGGAATTCCTGGAGCTTCTTGAAGTGGTTTGATACCTTTCATTGGTTTTGAAAAGTGATGGATATTTAAATGTGCAATATTTGATGAATATTCAAATATTATATCTGCCTTCTCTTCTTTCCCCTCAAATTGGGGAGTCCAAAGACACGTATGTTAGACCTTGTCTGTGCCTCATCTGCTTTAATGCTCTTTTCCGTATATTCCATCCTCTTTTATTGTGCTCCAATCTGAATGTGTTCTAATGACTTATATTCCAGCTCAAAACTTCTCTCTCCTGCTGTATCTAAACTTCATTTAAACCCATCTAGTGAGTTCTTAGTTTTTGTAATTTTACTGTTCAGTTGTAGAATTTCCATTTGGATTTTTTTTTTTTTTTACCATGGGGCAGGCCCCATGCTATGTGCTTTATGTTCATTGTCTCATTTGAATCCTCACAAATCCCTATAAGGAGGATATACTACCAGTACCTATATCTTCAGAGTGGGAAAATAGAGACTCAGAGAGAGATGAAAATGCCCAAGTCACACAGCAAGGAGTTGATGATACTGGAATGCAAACCCAGGAAGTCTGACTCAGTGAGCTTTTATAGCTACTAAGTCAGTTGCTCTTAGGAAGTGCATGATGGTGATAATAATGGTAGTTCTCTATAGGACTTACTATATGCCTGAGAGAGTTCTGAGCACTTAACATATCTTAACTTACCAAATCCTCACAATGGCCCTGAGGTAGGTACCCTTATTATTACCATTACACAAATGAGAACACTAAGGCTCAAAAAAGATAAAGCTTGCCTCAGGTTTCACAGCTGCTGAGTTCAAGTCAGAATTCCAACCGAGGAAGTCTGTCCCAAAAGTCCATGCACTTAACTATTACACCAAACTGCCTCCCAGCAAAATCAGAGCAGAAGGAACACTTGGAATTGAGATACAACACAGGCAAGGGAGAGAATGGCATCCGACTCTGATCACTGAAAACATAAATAGAGTGCTGTGAAACGGAGAGAGAGAGAGAAAGATGCTTCTCAAGGGCAGAGTGGGTAACAAATTATGAGTTTGATAGAAGACAAGGAAGGAAAGACAAAGGAACTACGGAGGACAGGCTACGTTAAATATATTATGAATAAGAGCGTGTGGCATGCAGCTCGGAAGAGAGCATTCTTTGGAATGTGGTTTGCAGTCCTCGTGCAGGGAGCACAGCTGTGAGAGGCACAGCAGGGAGAACCAGAGGCTGGTTAATGCTGAGTCCTGGCAAGTCTTTAAGGTCAGGAGGTTCTGACCACTCTGGTGGTAGTGAAGGTTGGGTTGATAATTGCTAGGTTTGAAAGATAAGTATCAAGAAGGCAAAGATGTGGTCAGGATGGTCCACAGGGGTCCCAGCAAAGCACTGGGAATCTCAAAACTGGAACTGAATAGGCGGGGGGTAAATTGTGTTAACTCTGGGCTGTAATTACCAAGCCACTTCCCAGACTTTCTCAAAACACAGAGATATATATTTAATAAGCATTTTGGGGAGTTTACAAAAGGCATTTTGTTTGTAATAAGTGACATTAGGCAAACTTTTTCTGTCAGCAAATAGGACTGCCGTTTCTATTCCTGTGTTGCTGCATGTAAATAAATTGCTACTTTTATGTAGCCCTGTTTGAGATTCCTGTAAACACTGGGGATAAAGAGCTTGTTTTTCAGTTTTCTAGAGACAAACCACATGAAGAACCCAGGCACCATAGTGGCATCTGGGCCCCTCTCCCATCCTGGAAACGCAGAACTGAAAATGACTCGTATAAAAGGATTAATAGAGGATGCGTACCTGCCAATTAGCCCTTCTCAAAGAGGCAGAGAAGAAAGTATTCTACTTCTCTTTGGTAAAAACACTCCAACATTGAGCATCCTTTATAGTTAGAAATGCCGAAATTGAAATCTTTCTGTTAAGATTGCAGGCTTTCCCTCTGTTCTCAGGGGAAACCCAAAACATGAAGCCAGATTGCAAGTCCAAATTAGGTTCCTCCTTTAATCTCACTCATGTTCTCTTTCTTCACAATGCACAGCACAGGGGTTTGCAGCCATATACTTACACATGTATTTATTTGTTACCTGTCTCTCTCTCTTTTCATTTACGGTCTAGTGCCCCCAGGTTGAGAAGCATATCTGTTTTGTTCACCATAACATACCCAGAGCACAGCTCTGTGCTTGCTCCATAGTAGACTGTCAACAGATATTTGTTCAATAAATAAATGGGAGAAGGTAAGTTCTGTAATTTTAGATCTATGCTAGTTCTTTGTTTAATGCCAGTGCATACAGTGGGCATCTATCTAATATCTGCCACTGCCATGTTAGATGCAGTCAGTAAGTCATCCTACTCTTGCATTGGCGCCCTTCATTGCATCTCCAGGGATTGCTCAAAATACTATTCAAATGTCTCTCACCTGGGCTAGTGAGGTCTCTAACTAACCTCCGGTGTTTTTCTTACCAGCCAATCTCACACAGTTGTAACAGTTTAAACGATAAAAACATTCAAAGGTAGAAGGAATTAAATGATACTGGATTAGAACTCATGGTTACGAACTCATGGTTACCTTGATATAGATACCAGTGGATCTATATGGAAATAGGTATAGATATGTGGGTATACATGGTTAATATACATACATGTATTTCTCAGATCTGTCTGCTAAGAGGGGCTAGAAGCAGTTTTATTCCAATATCAATGAGCATAATCCCTATCCAGATCTTGGTTTCTAATACCATTCTGCAATAAAATGAATCAGCGGGGGCACCTGGGTGGCTCAGTCGTTAAGCGTCTGCCTTCAGCTCGGGTCATGATCCCAGGGTCCTGGGATTGAGCCCCGCATCGGGCTCCCTGCTCCTCAGGAAGCCTGCTTCTCCCTCTCCATCTGCCCCTGCTTGTGTTCCCTCTCTCGCTGTGTCTTTCTCTGTCAAATAAATAAATAAAATCTTAAAAAAAAAAAAAGAATCAGTGACCTTTGGACAAATGACCAGTCCTAGGGCTTGGTTATAGAATATGCAGGATAACCTGGATCACCTTGTAGTGCCAAAAAATAAGGAAGTGCTCAAACAAAATGACAGGAGTATGTCAAAGGGACACAAGAATCTACTGAAAGAGCATTTGATAGCCAAAGACAGTACAATTTATGAATCAAAATAAAGTAGCATTGTATTATAATGTAAAATATAAAATAAAAATCCACCAGCCACAGTCTTAATATATGATTGAATAAATAAACAAACGCAGGGGGGAGGGGGAAGAAGCAAATCTATACAGAAGAATTCCAAATTATTTGTATAGACATTCTGCCCTCAAGGAGATGGAGCATAACACCCCACTCTTTAAGTAAAAAACATCCCGCTCTTCTAAAAAGTACAGTAAAGAGAAACTTGGTAAATGCTACCTTAGTCGGGGTATTAAGATTAACATTATCAGTATCAGTGATAAGTCACGTGGCTAGCACATGTCCTTAATACAATATGTTAAGAATGGCATCTTACCTCTCTGATCTTTCTCCCTGAAACCTATAATCCCAGTCTAATGATGAGACAAGCACCAAACTGTAGCTGAGGGATATTCCACAAAATACATGACCTGTACTCTTTAAACTGTCAAGGTCATTACAAACGAGGAAAGTCTGAGAAATTGTCAAGTCCAGAGGAACATAAAGAAATATAATGATTAAGTGTAATGTGGTCTCTTGGATGGCATCTTGGAACCAAAAAAGGACATTGGGGAAAAACTGATGAAATACAAATGAAGTATAGAACTTAGTTAATAATAATGGACCAATATTGGTACATTAGTTGCGACAAATGCACCAATAATGTAAGATGTTAATAATAGAAGAAATGAGTATGGTGTATACAGAAGTTCTCTGTACTATCTTTGCAACTTTTCTGTAAATCTAAAACTGTTCTAAAATTCAAAGGTTTTTTGAACATTAGACATCAACAGTACATTTACCACATCTTACCCCATTTGAAACTATTAGTCAGTCATGGAGGTCAGGGTAAATTCATGTCTGCCCAGAGCCCATGTCCTTGTTTTCTCTATTTCAATATGTATGATTCACATGAAATGAATGAGGCAAAACAAAACAGACACAGAAATGTGGCCTCAACCCCCCGGACACCGCTAGAAATCACATTTGTTCCTGATCCTTATATTGATTCTTCAACAAATTCAAATCATACAGCAACTCTGTGAGTAAGGCTTTTCTATCCTCATTTTCTGGTTGAGACTCCTCATAAAAATGACATAGCTGAACTAGCAGTAACACAAAAACTGACAGTCTTTCATTTATTCAAAAAGCCTTAACTCAGCACCTGGTTTATTGAAAACCCAGAAGAGTTCAAGGTACTGATGTGAGTTCAAGCAACATAGTAATGAATAAAACAAAATACTCTCGTGCCCTCGTGGAACTTCCATTCCAGTGGGGGAGAGGGGAAAAAAAAAAAAAAAAAGACAACAAGCTACCACTAATTTATCAGGTAGTGATACCTGCCATAAAAATAAATTAGGTGGACTTCTTGTTTCTACTCTGGTACATAAGGAGCTTGGAACAATTCTTAACTCCATCAGAGAAATGAGTTCATAGGGGAAAGTACTACCCCACCCCACCCAAACTGGAGAGCCAGACAGGCTGATAGAGATAATAAAACTTACTGCGGCAGAAACCCACTTTTGCAGAAACCATTAGGACCTGAGGGGAAAACCTGAACTGTAATTAATGAATTGCTGGAGGCTTACCATGGACAAGTCTATGAGTTAAAAACTCCCCAGAGTATGGAAGAAGGGCACACTTTGTGAGTTTTACCTCCTGGAGCTCTACTAGGTTCTCATCATGAAGATCAGAGAAAAATCCCCTTGTGCTTCCTGTAAGAGAAGGGGGAAAAGAACCACTTTGAAATGTACCAGAGTATTCTGTTCTTAACAAGGCCCGTCCTCAAGATAAACTATTTTACCAGAGCTTAACCTGCTGGGGTTGGGAAATACCTAAACTCAGCCTCCTCCAGCCATCCTGTCCCATCTAAGGCTGTGAAGTTCACAGCCAAGGGGCACAGGCTCACTAAAAGGCTGAGATCTAATCATAGGAATATAGAATGCTTCCCCTCCTCCCACACTTACCCACCACAACACTAAAGGCCTATTTACTGGAGTTCCTTTCATACAGTATATCATGTCTGGCTTTCAACAAAAATTACAAGGGCATCCTAAAAGGCAAAAAACTCACTTTGAAGACATAGAGCAAGATCAAAACCAGACTCAGATATGGTTAAGGTATTGGAATTATCAGGCCATGACGTTCAAAAACAACTATGATAAATATGCTAAGGGCTCTAATGGATAAAGTAGACAACATACAAGAACAGATGGATAATGCAAACAGAGAAGGAAATTCTAAGAAGAATCAAAAAATGCTAGAGATCAAAAACACTGTAACAGAAATGAAGAATGCCTTTGATGAGCTCATTAGTAGACTTGACACAGATAAGAAAATAATCTCTGAGCTTGAGGACATGTCAATAGAAACTTCTAAATCTGAAAAGCAAAAAGAAAATAAAAAGACTGGGGGAAAAAAAAAACAGAACAATATGTCCAAGAACTGTGGGACAACTACAAAAGGTATAATGTATATATATAATGGGAATATCAGAAGAATAAAGAGGAAAAGGGACAGAAGAAATATTTGAAGCAATTATGACTGAGAATTTCCCCAAATTAATGTCAGACACCACACCACAGATCCAGGAAGCACAGAGAACACCAGGCAGGACAAATGCAAACAAATAAACAAAAAACTGCCCCTAGGCATAACATCTTCAAGTTAGAGAAAAATCAAGATAAAGGAAAAAAATCTTAAAAGAAGCCTTTTAATGGGGGGGGGGGGGACCCTTACCTATAGAGGAACAAAGGTAAGAATTACATCCAACTTTTTCTCAGAAACCATGCAAACAAGAAGAGAGTGGAATGACATACTTAAAGTGCTCAAAGAAAATGACCACCAAGCTAGAATTCTGCATCCTGCAAAATTGCACTTTAAGAATGAAGGAGAAATAAAGACCTTCTCAAACAAACAAACATGAATTTGTTGCCAGTAGACCAGCCCTAATATAAGGCAGAAACTTTACATATAAAGAAAGGAAGAACATTAGAGAAGGAATAAGTAAAAGTAAATAAAAACTCTTATTTTTCTTACTCTTAATTGATCTAACAGTAACAGTTTAGTTAGAATAATAGCAACAATGTATTTGCTTCTCTCGATAGATAGATAAATGAATCATATATATATATATATATATAATGAATGACAGCAATGATAGAAGGGATGGGAGGAAGGAATTAGGATATTTTATCATTATAAGGTACTTATAATACCTGTGAAGCAGGATAGTATTAATTTGAAGTGCATTTGGGTTAGTTGTAAACATATATTGTAAATTCTAGGGCAACCACTAAAACAAGTAAAAAATGAAGTATAATTGAGGTGAAAGATTCAAAATATCCAACACAATATTGAAGGAAAAGTAGAAAGTTAGAGGAAAGATACTACTAAACTTTTAAGACTGACTATAAACCTATAGTAATCATGACAGAGTGGTATTGGAAAAAGAATAGACACATAGATCAGTGGAACCTAATAGAGAGCCTGCAAATAGACACGTATATAGTCAACTGATCATTGACAAAAGGGCAAAAACAATACAATGAAGAGAAGATAGACTTTTCAACAAATAGTACTAGAACAACTGGATATCTGCAGGCAAAAATAAATAAATATATAAATAAATAAGAAGAAAGAAATGAATCCAGACACACACCTTAAATTTTTCACAAAAATTAACTCAAAAAGGATCACGGACCTAAATGAAAGCACAAAATGATAACCTCTTAGAAGACAGCAGAAAATCTAGTCGACCTGGGCATGGTGATGACTTTTTGGATACAACACCAAAGTCATGATCCATGAATGAAAGACATGATTAGCTGGACTTCACTGAAATTAAAAATCTCTGCTCTGTGGAAGACGCTGTCAAGAGACTGAGGATAAGCCTCAGACCGAAAGATAATATTTGCAAAGGACATATCGGATAAAGGCTATTAGCCAAAATATGCAAAGAACTCTTAAACCTCAATTAAAAAAAAGGAATAATCCAATTTAAAAATGAGCAAAAGGTCCGAACTGACACCTCACCACAGTAGATATACAGATGGCAAATAAGCATATGAAAAGATGCTCCCCTTCATACGTCATCAGAGAAAAGTAAATTAAAACAAAAAGATGCCATTATAGCCCCGTTAGAATGGCCAAAATCCAGAACACCGACAGCACCAAATGAGGATGTGGAGCAACAGGAACTCTCGTTCATGGCTGGTGGGAATGCAAAATGGTACAGCCAATTTGGAAGACAGCTTGGCAGTTTTTACAAAACTAAATATACTCTTATCATACAACCCAGTAATCATGCTCCTTGGTATTTACCCAAAGGAGTTAAAAAATGATGTTCACACAAAACCTGTACCTGGATGTTTGTAGAAATTTTGTTCATAATTGCCAAAACTTGGAAGCAACTAAGATATCCTTCAGTGGATGAATAGCTATCTCCATTCCACATCTCTTTTGGTACATCCAAACAATAGAATAGTAGTTAACGCTAAAAAATGAAAAGACATAGAGGAAACTTAAATGCATATTACTAAGTGAAAAACACTAATCTGAAAAAGCTACCTGCTGTATGATTCTAACATGATATTCGAGAAAAGGCAAAACTATGCAGTGAAAAGAAGAGTGATTAAGAGGGAGGAAGGGATGAATAGGTAGAAGGGAGAAGATTTTTAGGGCGGTGAAATTACTTCGCATGATACAATATATACATTTTAATGGTAGATACAATTTCATTATATTTATTTGTTAAAATCCATAGAAGGTACACCACCATGGGTGAACACTAATGCAAATTATGGACTTTGGGTGATAATGATGTGTCAGTGTAGCTTCTTTTATAACAAATGTACCACTGTGTGCCAGATGTTCTTTGTGGGGAGGTTGTCTCCATGGGGACAATGGGTACATGAGGACTCTCGTACCTTCTGCTCAATTTTTCTGTGAACCTAAAACTGCTCTTTAAAAAAAAAAGTCTATTTAAAGGGAAAATATTAGGGAACAGAGACAACTACAACTTCTGCTGCATTTACTAGGAAGATACAATGATTGAAAAACTGAGGGTTTCACTTTGAAGAGTGAAACTTGATTCAAAAGACTATACTCTGTTGACCAAGAACAATTAATTTTCCCTGAACAAGATGGTGCCATCCATGCTGCTCCTGACAGTTTGAGAATTAGACGTACAGTACATGGTAGATGGACCAGCACATTTTATAGAAAGCACATTGTTTCCAAGGTAATCTGGGAAAAAATTGCAAAGTCTACACCTTTAGTAAGGATGGCACCTTGTTTGCCTGGGGCAATGGAGAAAAAAAATAAATATTATCAATGTCACTAACAAGGCACATAATGTAAATGCACAGAATTTGGTATTCTATTCTGAGTACCACATCTTAAATGGGGTATAGACAAACTAAACAGTGAAAAGTATGAAAACAATATCTAATAGTTTTCAAACATTTGATACTCACCAAGTATCATGCTGAATATTTTTTTACTACATTCTGTCATTTAACTTCACAGTTACTTATGATCTAGACAATATAATTATCCTCCAGTTCACACGTGAGGAGACAGAGGCTTGGGAAAATTGAGAACCTTCCACAAAGCCACACACTAATAAAAGCTGGAGCCAGGATTTAGATCCAGGCAGATTGACCTCAGGGCTCACTCTCTTATCCACATCCCTATGGAATTTAGGAGGCTATTCTCTGAAGATCAGATGAAGGAAATGGAGTAACAAGGACCAGCTAACTTCAGGGATATGATAGCTGTTCTCAAATACTGGAAGACCAGATATCTCAGATGGAAGAAAGATTAAACTTGGGCCCAAAGAAGAATACATGAAAGCCATAAGGAAGCAAATTTCACCTAAATTAAAAGGATAGGGGCACCTGTCTGGCTCAGTCGGAAAAGCATGCGACTCTTAGTCTCTAGGTCGTGAGTTTGAGCTCCATATTGGGTGTAGAGATTACTAAAAATAAATAAATAAACTTCAAAAAAAGGTAAGATAAAAGGATGATTTTCTAATAATAAGAACTGCTGAATGTAATAAGGACTGCCTTGGTAGACAGTCATATCGTCACTACTCAAGGTGTTCAGTAGAGACCATATGGAGGGAATGGTTTAGAGCTATTTTTTTCAGACCATAGTTATTTCCCAATTATTAGATCATGAAATGAATTTAGTGGAATATTAACATCATTATTTTTAATGAAATAGAAAAAGTAGAAGAGAAATTATTTGAAGTACAACATTCATGAAACTGATTGGTTTTATGTACGTGTTAAGTGCTCACTGGGTTGTTAAGATATATTTCTTGTGAGTCATTAAGTAGATGTGAAAGTTGCTCGCTTAAATAATTGGTCTCTAAACCTTGGCTGGTCTTTGAACCAGTGCTAGTCCTTGATAAAGTTATCTCTGGTATTTATATAACCTAACATAGTGTTTTTCATTAAGTTAGATTTATTCAATTCAAATGATTACCCTTTAGTCTGAGATGATGTCCTTCTAAATACATCAGTGTTAAAACATCCTGTCTTTTTTTAAATGAGAGGTGTAGCTAGTATTTCCAAACATGGTCACAACAATACTGCCCATTCCACACGACCTTTTGCAATGTGACTGTGTCACTGTCCCATCAAAAGGCAGAATCTATTTTTTCTTCCCTTGCATCTAGGCTGGCCCTATGAGCTGTATTCAGTAACAGAATGGAGCAAAACTGATAGTTTTTTTAAAAAAAGATTTTATTTATTTATTTGATAGAGACAGAGAGTGACAGACATAGCGAGAGAGAGCACAAGCAGGGGGAGAGGCAAAGGGAGAGGGAGAAGCAGGCTCCCCATGGAGCAGGGAGCTCTATGGGGGGCTCGATCCCAGGACCCTGGGATCATGACCTGAGCCGAAGGCAGACGCCTAACGGCTGAGTCACCCAGGTGCCCCCAAAACTGACACTTTTTAACTTCAGAGGCTGGGATTTAAGGGATATGTAGCTTCCACTCTCACTTCATAGAATATTTCCCCAGCTACCATCTGGTGAGGAAGCTCAAGCAGCCATATGGAGGAGAAGTAATGTCTTAGGCTGGCAGCCCAAGATCATTGCCAAGCTGACCTGTGGGTGAAGCTCCTTTCGATTTTCCAGCCATCCCATCTGGCACCATGTGAAACATGCATTCTTAGTCAAACTAGAAAACTGAGAGAAGTGATAAACGGCTGTTGCTGTGAGCCATGAAGTTTTGGGGTAGTTTGTCATGTAGCAGTAGATAATGAAAACACATGGTGACAATAGATCTTAGCTGATTATTTGTTTTAGTGTCTGCTCTTGGCAAAATAAAAATGGACAACCTGACATATCTCTCCTGTTGTTTGTTATTTTTTGTTTTTGTTTTTGTTTTTGAACTTTTTGGTTCTATGAGATTAGGTCCATGAGAACCTCTGGATTTGGTGACCTTCCTTTAATTCCTGAGATGCTAGGAGACGTCCTCCCCTTTGTATATCCAAACACTCTTATTGTCCTGGCCAGATGGAATAAATAGTACTCCCTATGGTCTTGTCATAAAATTAGGAGCCTGTAACTATTTTCGTGTTTCTCACACCATTTTAGAGGAATTTTCACTTTTACTTGGTGAACTAATTGAGGACAGGAGCTCTGCCTTATCCATTCTTGTTTCCTCAGCATCTACATTAGTGCTGGGCATGTAGCATGTTCTTAATAACCTAGCGGAACTGAATTTTAGCTTTTTTTAAAAAATCATTTTGTAATGTCTTTCGTTGCTCTCAATTACCAGCATGCCAGAGGAGAGTATCCTGTCACATACATAGGTGCTTAGCTCATGAAAATGTAATGAGAAGAAAGTAAGATTGTTGAAGGCTACAGGAAAAGGGAAGCACCATGCCTGTGGAAGGAGTCACACGTGCTAAATAGGTCCCCCAAATATCAACTTACTGTAGTCCCAGAAACAAATGGGCGTAATTCTATGTCAACACTGAAGAGCTTCCATGAAAAAAATGAAGCAAATTATAATTAGCAAGAGCCAGTTCTTTCAACCTAAAGCTTACTGTTGGCCCAGAAGAATCAACAAAAGGAGATTTGTCTCATGATACTTATATTCCCTAATGATGTGGATATATAGTAATCTCCATTTATGTTCTATTTTTCACATGGGGTCTAACAAAACAGAACAATTTCATCTGATATTCTAGGACACTGAATGTAACTGAACCAATAGTAATTGAACCATCCACTAACTATAAGAGAACCATCTACTGATTATACCAGTTACTTAGATGATTTAATTATTTAATGTAAACACCTATTTTCAAGTCACTGAATAAGTGGTTGAGCAAGACATTTACTATAATTATTCACTGCTGTAAGTTCCTTCTTACTGATGCGTAGTTACTAACATTGACTAGAAGTTAACAGGAGGCAGGGGTGGGGTGGTTGCTGCTGCATGTCATGAAATGCATTTTATGTCCATAGAAATTTCTCCTCAGAAATGGTATCTGTGATAATGATGACAGTCACTTGACCAGTGAGTATCCTAGAAACGTTTCATCTTCAGCTGCGTGGATTTACATGGTTTTTGAACAGCTGAATTGCCCAAATTGCTGAATGTGTTTAAAGCTGTGTTCAATCTACTTTTTTTCCTTAATTGAAAATGACTAATTTTTGCCATAGTTTTAAAATAAAGATCTTTTGTAAAAATGAAATCCTGCTAGTAAATTGTAAACTGTTAAGACTCTTTCATCCTTTATTAAATGAATGCAAAAGATTCACTGGTTTGATCTAAAGCTTTAAGATATCAAGAGGAAAATGATTGTGGACTAGAGAACACTTTAATTTTGTGGTTTGGTTCCATATTATCAAGAGATCTGAGAGCATCTTTGCAATGTTTCTCTCCAAAGAGTTCATTCATAAAGAAACCAAAAGGAGAGGAAGTGGGGAGGTCATTGGGCAATTTTTATTTTTGTAATAAACCCTAGGTTAACTTTGACATTCTTGCATCTGATGATTCCCCATCATAAGAAGAAACATCTTTAACAAATTAGGAGCATTGTGGTGGTTGAGTATAGGAATTCCCTGTTCCATTTGAATGAATTAAACAAAGCATTTTCTTAAAAGGGAAAAGCGAAACATTTTCATTTTAGATGTTTCATTTTTCAATTTTCAGCTACATTTTATTTGATCTTAGGACCACTGATGTGCTGAAACCAAGAATCATTTCTAGTCTGGTCCTATGAATTTGGAGGGGGGTGTTTTTGAAAAGATATTCTATTTGTATATAAATTCTGATCTAGCACCTGGTAATCATTTTGCATTACCAGGTAAATGGACACCACTTCTTATTAATATTCTTTTGGTTGGATGACATTGCATATCTTGTACATTGAAATTAGTATTAAATCAAGGAGAGTGAAAAAATAATTCCAGAAGAAGTAAAAATGAAGCTAAAATGACATCTGTCAGGGAATGGTCACAAAGAAGTTCCATAAAAGGATAATACATAAAAAGCAAACATTGAAATGCAGGTGTTCTAAAAGGCTTGTGTAAAATTCTCCTATAACTTAAAAAAAGTCAGACAGATCACAATTGTGGAAAGAGAAATTCTTGACTGGGAATTAGTAGTAGGGTAACTGAGCAAAGTCTAATCAACCATTGTTTCCATGTGTACTAAGCACTGACTAGACAGTAATTTAAGAACTGAAGACCCTCAAAGTCCTTGGGGTCTTCCTGGCTCTTCCTCATATGTTCTGCAGACTCCTCCCTTTATCTTGCTTCTCTCAGACCTGGTCCTTCCCACTATACTCCCTCAACACACAGAAGCTACACAAATGCTAAATTCATCTAGTACCGCGTGCATAGGGAATTGGAATTTGGTTTTTGTACAAGTGCCACTGGCCTCTGAACTTTTCACCTAGAATGCTGTGTTCTATCAGAGCACCAGGCCTCCCCCTCACAATGCTGGTTCTCTCGTTCCTCAGCACTACTGGTTCTCGTGTTTCATACATCCCGCTTAGAGGCCCAGAAATCACAGAATTTAGTCCAGGCTCCTTTTTCTGGGAATGTCCATCACAGTGAGGCTTCCAAGGCTCCAGTTCAGCCCCTCTTCATCCCTAGGAAATGACCCCAGGCTTTGACCCCCACCCTAGAGATCTGCAAAGAGGGACCCCACCCCTCATCCTCAAAGCATCATTTGCATGAACTAAGAACTCCCACTAGAAAGTAATTAAAAGTTCTTGGCTCCCCCAGGATCCACAGTGATTCTGCTTCCCATCCTAACCTACCAGATTTCCACCATCGCAATGTTTGCTCTTCTACCCATACCCAGTAGGCCCCCAGTCTGTATCCCTGGTAATGGGGGTGTGAGACATATATAGCTCAGATGAAGAAAAGATGAATTTAGAGACAAAGAGTGGGCCATGACCACCAGTCAGGTCAAGCATGTGAATTTGGAATCTGAGAAAGATGGTAAAGACTAAATGAATAAAGGCAGAGATAACTGACTTTGGTTTTATTTTTTTTAATTTTTTTATTATGTTATGTTAATCACCATACATTACATCATTAGTTTTCGATGTAGTGTTCCATGATTCATTGTTTGCATATAACACCCAGTGCTCCATTCAGTACATGCCCTCCTTAATACCCATCACCAGGCTAGCGGGGATGCAGAGAAAGGGGAACCCTCCTGACTTTAGTTTTAAATGACTGCAAGGATAGACCAGCACAGAATAGTGCTCCTTTCTGGATTAACTCAAGACATGAACAGTTTCTCTCTTGTCATGAGCAGTGAGAAGAGATTTGGGCCCCAGACAAGGGAAGTGTAGAAGACAGATAAGATATAATTATGATATGATTTTAAAATTGCAGTAAATAGGTCAACCTAAGATAATTTTCCACAGTGTTCCCAAGCCAGGGAGGTGACTCTGTAAGCAGAGATACAGCAACAAAATATCTGTGGCCAGGGGTTATTCTGCTTGGAGCTCAAAGCCCAGAAAATAGCAGAGTCTAAATAATAGGGAAGTGACTCAGAAGCTCGAGCTGTGACTCCTAGTAGCGGGCTGCTCCTAGCAGTGCCAGGTTGGTTGCAGGGGTCTACCTGGGCAACTTTTAAAAAATAGGAATATCTGAACTGTCTCTCCAGAGATTCCTATTTAGGAGGTCTGGGGTGGGAACTAGGAATCTGCATTTTTTAAAAGCTCTTGGCTGATTCATATGTGCATCCAAAATTATGAGCCACCGGGCTAGAAGCCACAAGTTCTGAGCCAAGTGACTAACATCTCCAGCCTAGATCATTAACTCTGTCTCCAGAGAATGAAACAATATGGGGCAAACCTATGAGGTGTAGGGGTGTGAATGTGGGGATGCTTACTGTTTGTTAGATCAAGACAAACTGTCTGAAGAGGATGTAGTAAAAGAAGGAATAGGCACCAATAAGCAAGCCTAGGATTAGCTGAAGAGTTGCAGAGAAGGTGTGAAACTTGCATCAGAAGAGAAAAAAAGAGCCCCAGAGACAGCAGCTGACACAATTTTGAAGACATTGGTAAAAGATAAAATCGCAATAAAGCTAACACTATTGAGCTAGGTGTGAGTTTCTTCATCACGTGGCCAGTTCCTCAGCCCAGGTGTCTGCAGTTCTGTCTCCCCCACGTCCCCACTTTGCCTCTCCCTTCCTTCTTTACTGACACTGCATTTCTTATTTTCAAAATCCATTCACCATGTTCACTGAAAAATACCGTAAGATGTAAAAGAGTGTGTGTTTGGGAGCTAGCCTTCCCTGGATTCGAATCCTGATTCAGTTCCTGTCTCAGCCAGTGCCAGCTACTAAGATAGCATAGACTGGGCGGCTGAACCAATAGAAATTAACTTCTCACAGCTCTGGAGGCTGGCAGGTCTGAGTGGAGGGTGCCAACATGGCTGAGTTCTGTGAAAAGCCCTCTTACTAGTCTCCAGATGGCTGGCATCTTGCCGGGTCCTCACAAGGCAGAGAGCAGAGAAAGAGAGAAAAGGCAAGCTCTCTCAGGGCTCCTCTTATAAAGGCATTAATCTCATCCTGAAGGCTCCACCTTCATGAACTCATTACCTCCCAAAGACCCCACTTCCAAATACCATCGCATCCCAAGGTGATTTCAACATATGAATTTTTAGGGTTTAAGCATATGAATTTTGGGAGGACACAAGCATGCAGGATAGCAGTCCCTTCCTTACTAGTTACCTGCTCTGGGGGAAGTTACTTGAGCCTCGAGTTCCTCCTCTGTTAAGAGGTTTAAAATTGACTGTGCCAGACATTTCATAAGTTGTCATTGCTCTTCTTCTCATTTACTTTACTGCAGTATTAGGTGCTACACTTCTTCCTTGAAACATTCTTTCTTTTTGATCTCCTTAGTGCTCCTCCTCCTCCTCTAGTGTTCTTTCTCAATGTCTTCTCTTTTTATGTCCTTTCGTCAGATTGTGGGTTTTCCCCGAGACCACCAAAATACACATTCTACGTGGAAGGTTTTCCTATTGGCCCCTGTCTTCTCAGCAGAGCTAGGTACGCATCCCGTGAGGTCCTCATTAGGCTCCCTCGCCTGGACCCCACAATGCCCTCTGCACACTAATTACAGGGCAGCATTATCTTCCTCTCTAACCAGATGGTGAGCTTCCTAAGGGAAGAGACTGGTAACCTGGAAGCACAGTTGGTGCTGAGCTAATAGAGTTTGGAAGGAGAGATGAAATACTGAAATTATGAATGAATAAAGGTCCGTGTTTCCAAAGTGCGTGTAGTGCACGTTGCCCATCTCCACCCCCTGCCAGTGATCACTTTGAGGACAGGCAAGCCTGAATCAGTTTGGACCAGTGAGACACCAGGTACGTTTTATTTGAACCTTCCGGGAAGGAGAACCAAGTTTCCCTCTGTCCTGCTGAGTGTGAACAGGGAAGTGTGGGCTCCAGTAGCTACTGATGGTCAACTCATGATCTGGAGGAAAGCCAGCCTCAGTGCTGTGGATACCAGAGTAGAGATGTAGGAGGAACATGGGTCTGACCTGATATTGTTGGGTCACTGAATCAACCACTTCTGAAGCCTGATCTTCCTCTGGACTTTCATGCTACATGTGATAATACTATATATCATCACATATATATCATATAGGTACATATATCACATAGATAGATAGATAGATAGATAGATAGATAGATAGATAGATAGATATAGATATATGTATATATGATAGAAACAGAGCATTTTGTTTAATACTAGTTTCCAAGATGCAGAAGCTTGCAAATTATATTTTTTTCTCACAGGACACATTACCATTTAGTATTTCTAAAAGATCCTATGGGGAAGATATCAGTTCACTTTTGTGTTTAACCCCTTGAACACTTAAACTCCTACTTCTTTTGGGGGCGCCTGGGTGGCGCAGTCAGTTAAGTGTCTGCTTTTGGCCCAGGTCATGATCTCAGGGTCCTGGGATCAAGCCCTATGTTGGGCTCCCCGCTCAGTGAGAAGTCTACTTCACTCTCCCTCTGCTGCTCTACCCGCCTGCTCATGCTCTCTCTCTCTCTCAAATGAATAAATAAATAAAATCTTAAAAAAAAAACAAAAAACTCCTACCTCTTTTTTAATGACATAGTTCCTGATATCACTTTGAGAAATGCTAGAATGTTATTCTCTCCCCTGAAATGTCTTTTATACTTCTTTCCACCTGTTTAAATCCTGATCATTTTCAGCTTCTTGCTCAAGCCTGAATTTCTGGGAATGGGCCACCTCAGTTGTGAGTGATACCTGTCTCTTCAGGACAGCGACTCCAGGTCTAATACATGGCACTCTTTCAGCCTCTGCAGACCTTGTAGCATTGTTTCATCATGTGTCTACGCTTTGGCTCACAACAATAGTGAAATCATGTGAAGATGTAAACTGGGTCTTTGTCTGCCCCTAATCCCCCTCAGGCCCAAAACAATGGTTTGAGGGTCAATAACCCAGCCTGCTGCTCTTATTTCCATCACTTATCCAGGTAAAGATCATGTACATGTCCTAGTATGTCCTCATGACCTACATGCCTGGCACATCCCATGAACTTTCTATTGGCCTTGGCAGGTGCTCTTCTAGTCCTTGAATCCCAGCAGTGAGTAGGAAGGTCATGTCATCCTGCCCAAGCAGTGAGGAGCACTGCAGCAGAGGAGAGAGAATTCTAATGCAGAGGTATTCCAGGTAAGCCTTAACCAGGTCTTGAACCAATTTGGCAATTGTAGGAAGAGAAGAGAAAATGAGTTCAGGAGTCTTCTCAAATGTTTTAGCCAAAGACTTGGTGAAGGGCAGCTAAAAAAAAATCACTCCATGACTGAGGCATAAGAAAGAGCAGGATGATCACAGGTTTTTCTATTTTATTTAGGTCTGAGGTATGATAACAATACAGTTATAAAATCTTACCCATCCTTCAAGGCATAGGTCAAATCCCACCTCCCTCTCAAGCTACCTATGGTTACCTCAGCCATTGGTGATTTCATCCTCCTAGTCCACTTCCTCGAACTTCATGCTCCTGTTCTATAGCGCAATGCCGTGGGGTGTATTTGCCCGTGGACATGCTTTGTCTCCTCCCCTAGAGTATAAGTTCCTGAGGGCTGGTTATGCCTATATTTAATGTTCTGTGGTGGTTAAAACCTGTGTGTGGGGTCAGAGCACCTGGATTTGTATTCCAGACAAATTCCTTAATGGATGTGTGTCCTTGAGAAAGTTGACCAATTGAAGTCTGTTTTTTCCTCTGTAGGTTGAAACAACAATACCTACTTTGTAGGGTGGGATTGTAAGGAATACATGAGAAATGCATGTAAATCCAATACCTAGCACAGTGCACTGAAATAGTGGGCACTCAAGTAAACATTTCTTGAAAAAATTGAAAACATGAATGAATGGATGAATATCCAGGCACCTCAGAGAGGCAATGTTATATGGGGATAAGACTTGGGGTCTCAAGGGCAGAGGATGGCATCAGGGATGGCCAGAGGTCACAGCTCTTAAATTCCCAGCCTGAAATTGGCTTCCTACCATGTAATGATTCTGCAGATTTTATTTGGTTTCCTTTGTTTTAGGTTTTACTATGTCCTAAAGTCATCTTGAGTCTTTTGGGGACTGCTTTGAAGAAGACCACCCCAGAGTTTTATAACACAAGGCTCTATTTTGAAAAATATTCTGTACTTTTCCACTTCCAGCATTTGAGGGGAGCTCTGCACCAATTTGGCTCTTTATGCATACTGTAGCTCCTGTGGGTAGCTAATGGGATATTATGAGGCTAAAGTATATATTTCGTGCTTTATTTGTCAAAGCCATGACCTGAATTTTTCCAAAGGCAATTTCTCATCATTATAAGGCATTAACATCCTTTCATTCATAAAACATTTTCATGAACTTTTTATTTGTACTTTTGAAAGAATACTGTTTTCTTCAGCAGATCTTAAGCACCTTGTATGAGTTTTGTTTAAGTAATCTTTGAAGATTCCTTATCTCTCTTCAGCCTGATCTCCAGTTCAGGCTGAACTTGAGACATCTCAGGGAGCTATCTGAGGGAGAAGAAGAGGGAAGTGGAGCTTAGGACAAGCTCAGGAGGTTCTTACAATTTATTCAATAGCCTAAAAATCCCTGGTTTCTGTAATGTGTTTTTATAAAATATCTGGGAACTTGAGGCACAGAAAAGCCCAGGGGTATCCTACCCTTCCTTCCCTATTTCTGGATTAAGACAACAAGCCCCTGATTAGGAACTTTGCACAAAACCATGCACATCAAGCACTCACTTCCTTCGGTGGTGTCACGCAACGACTTATGACCCGATGAATCAGCAGAGAGGGAGGGCTGCTCTCCATCCCTGCAGCAACCACCCAAAGTGGAGTTGGCAGGTTCCAGAGCTGTGCAGGGGGGCCCTTGTGCTGAAGCGAGGCTTGATGAGAAGAAACTGGAATCTGAAGAAGGAAGAGGTACGAGCAACTTGGAGACTTCCAGGTGGCCTTTGAGGAGTTGGACGAATTAACCAGTAAGAGTGCAGAGGGAGATAAGTAAATCTGGAACGGAAATATCTCGACAGCTTGAGATAGTCACCGCAGTACAAAAGAAGCGTGCGTCCTCTTTCTCTTCACCTGAGGAAGTTTTCAAATGCGTTTTAAAGGGAAACTAAACATGTCTTTTAATTCTCTTGGCTGAGCATGACATAAGCACATACTCTGATTCTCCCCTCCGATGTTGGACAAAGGAGGGATGCGGTTCCATTATGTCTGTCAGGGCCCTCTGTTTGGCATTGTGGTGATTTACTGGGATCTTTGTCTCTATGTGAGGGATGCCACATACCACCCTGGTTCCCACCAGAGTCAGTGGTCTGTTTCCTCTTTGTCTTCCTTCTGAACTACCACTGCATGACTTCCACCCCCCCAAATGTGCTGTCTTCCATTATTCAACTAAAAAGATGCTTTACCAGCACCAGCGTCCTCAGATGTGGTTCATTCAAATAGCATCCTACCAGCAGCTAAACAGTAACTGGCATCCATCAGCCTCTGAGGAGGGAGCGAGCTGCGAGAGACAAGACTGCTTCAGGCTTGCACAGACAACAATAAAACATGTGCAGATTCCAAAAGAACACACACCAAATCTAATAAAGACTTGGTGCCACAAGAGGCTGTGTTGTGGATGATGCTGGAGTTCTTTTGTTTTCCTCCTGGATCTTCTTGGATAGGTTTGCTTCTGGGAGCCATGGTCCCAAATCTCCACTCCCCATGATAGTGAGTAGATTTGCCTTTAATTGCGCTGCCTTCTTGGTTGCTTAGAGCTGGGTTGCTTGCAGCCACTGACGGGCTTGGGAGAGTATTGATCAAATGGAGTCAAGGTTGTGAGCTCCAGCTCGTGGAGTTCTTAGCCTCAGTGTCCTCCAACCACCCCACAAATGCCTGGGCTTGGCCACAGGGGCTCTGGGTTAAGGATGTTGGTGAAGTTTCCATGCTGCAGTGCTTGGAGAAGAGCCTTAAAATCCATGCTTCACTGGCAGTAGCTAAAAAAGATCACTAAAACCAAGTAGTAGTTGTACTTACAGAGTATAGAATAGTTGTAGTACAGAGTGTAGAGAAGAGGGAGCATTTGAGGACACGCAGAGGCTTCTCTGAGAAGGGGATATTTGAACTAGGTCTGGAGAAAGGCAAGATAACATCCTCGCCTTGTGGAGACAGAAACAAAGCATGAGCCCAAAGACTGAGGCATGAAATACTGAGGCATATTCAGGGTTTTCTAGAAGTATTCACATTTTCTTTTCTTTTTTTTTTTTCAAGATTTTATTGATTTATTTGAAAGAGAGAGACACAGTGAGAGAGGGAACACAAGCAGGGGGAGTGGGAGAGGAAGAAGCAGGCTTCCCGGGGAGAAGGGAGCCCCATGGGGGGCTCAATCCCAGGACCCTGGGATCATGACCTGAGCCTAAGGCAGACGCTTAGCGACTGAGCCACCCAGGCGCCCCACATTTTCTTTTTTAAATATAAAAGTGAAACAGCAAATTTCAAACAGTGCAGTAAAGAAAATATTTGTTTCAGACAACCTTCGGAGGCGAGAGGAGGTTTAGCTATTTGGGAGTAAGGGGGGAGGGGAGGGTTAGCCCTGAAAATCTGGCCCGAAGCTTTTTCTGATTTCATATGTTCTGAACTCTCAGATTGTCTCAAATTCTTTCCTTTTAAATGCATGGCTGTCGTGGCCGAGTGGGGGCAGGCAGGAGAGAGGAGAAAGCACTGGGGTTCCATTGAGCTGTAAGGCACCTCTCCTCTGTTTGGGGGGCCCTTTGATGCTGGGGGAGGGAGGGAGGAGAAGGTGGCTTCTTTTCTCTTCTCTAGGAATGAGCCTGCAGCAACTCTGGGGCTCCTCCCCACAGCGTCCGGAGCGCTGCCCACGCTGGCCCTGGCCCCTGGTTTCCCACGCTGGGCAAGCCGGGCCTGCGGGGCTCTTCCCTTGCATGTGCCCGAGGTCTCCAGAGGGACGACGAGGAGGCAAAGGCACATAAATGGCAGTCACTGGCACGGCGCACGGGCCTGCTACTCGCGACAAATCGTGCCCGAGTTCTTATTCAGCAGGTATATTGCGTTAAAAGGGTGTCGTGTGGGAAAGGGATTCGGGGTGGATTTCATGACCGTTACAGTTCAAGGGAAGGAGGCAAAGAAGAGTGAAGGCTCCATATGGTCGTCAGCAAATGTCAGTTTTCCGTCTTGCTTGTGTGTGTAAATCTGGCTTCCTGTCCTTGACCCTAAATTACTTGACCCTGTCGGGAGGCCGCGGGTGCTCCAGTCAAGCCCAGGGCTGCTGAGCAGCCGCCCAGGCTGGGGGCGGGGCCGGGAGCCGGCCGCCCTGACTCCAATTTAGGCTGGCGTGGGGGAGCGGTGGCAGCAAGAGGTCCTGTGAAAATCGTCTGGGCTGCCTCTGCTGGCCGTCCTCCAATAAGAACTGCTCACAGGCCTGTTCTCAGGCGGCCTCGTTCCAGAGGGTCTAACTGGGAACACAAAATGCCCTGCTTTTCTTCTTCTTTTTTTTCACCAACCTCAAAGAGATCCTTTTATGGACAGACCCATGCCTGCCTCTTTTTTAAAAATTCCTGTTGAGAAGCTGACCTCCCTTGACCTGGGTGAGGCAACAGGTGACCCCCTCAGAGAGTGGGTGGTTGTCAAAGCAGCTCTGTCTCTGGGGTCTCGGCGGAACTGAAGACAAATGGGGCTTTCAGCCTGAAAGGACACAGGCGGTGCCCCAGGACATGCCCTTGAATCGGGGTGGGGTAGCAGGGCACTGGGACTCTTGGCCTCACAAAGGAGTTGTGGCTGGTCTTAAAGCTTTGGAAACGCACTAGGCTTTACGTGATCACATTGGCAAACAGGAGAGCAGGATGTTTAACAACCCTTTGGGAAAAGTTCCAAATATACTCGATGCATTCAGCTTAAAAACTTACCCTCCATGCCCTTTCTTCTGCAGATCATTGTGGAGAAGAGATTCTGAGTTAGGTCAGGATTCTGAACATCACTGGCCAGATGAGAAATGATGGGCTAGGTTAAAGGGATTTTTCTTAAAAACCCATGTGTGGGATCTTTCAAATCTCTAAGAAAGGATTCACTTGATGTTAATTTACTGAGCCATAATTAAGCATCATAACGTGAACTGAAATGCAGTTCAAAATTGGCTTCAGCTACCACTCAAATGTTAACAACTTAATGTACAGATCTTTTTAGGAAAGGACTAATAGAATAGGATCTATATAACTGAAAGGCAAAGGTTCAGTTATTTTTGGTACAAATGCATTTGGTTCAGGTTTTAATGGCCTTTTTTAGCCATGTATTTAGATCTCTATATTTATTTTATACTTGGAGTGGTAAAAAGAAAGGAAGCTACAAAAATGCTCAGTTCTTTTTCTACTATTAAGAGACTTGGAATAGAGGAATCACTTGTCCCTTTGGCATATTTGTATTCTACTTTGTTTATTTTTTTATTTTATTATAGTCTCATCATATATATTATAAATATATATTATATATTTATATCATATATAAATTTGTAAATATATATAACATTAGCATTTAGCATTCATAGTGCCTTGCACTAAATTGATCATTTCCAGTTTGGTGTTATAAAGGCAGGAGAAGTCACAGTGACTATCACAAGTGATCTACAAGGCCTGGGGAGAAAATAGAAGTGGCACCACACAGAGTTCTCAGAGACTGTAGAATTTAGCATGTATTATTTCACTTGACCAACGACTGACATAGAAAGTATCATGACTTTGGGACTTTGAGCTAATCCAGATCCAGTCAGAAGTGGAGTCAAGCCTCAGTCACTGGACTCCTCCCTCCCCTTGGGTTCTTTTAGCCATTGGTAGGGAGCCTAAGGAAAGCCATTGGCAACTCAAAAAAAAAAAAAAAATAATAATAATAAAATTATTGAGTTCTCATGGTGCTTGCTCGCATCAGAAGAATTGAGCCCTGGTCTGAGTGGCTGGTTGGCTAAAGCTCTTTCACTAATGTATTTCTCAGGATCTGCATTTGTGAAATGGGGATACTTAAGACACAAGTTATCCCACAGCTATGTCTCAGGGATAGAATAATAATGATAGTCATTTACAAAAAGATCATTCTTTACTGTTTACAGAGTTCTTTTACACACAAAAGAACTCTGAAAGAAGACTACAATTGCACGCAATTGCTGAGCCTCTCTTCTTAAAAATTCAGTTATCCCACCAGCTAAAGAGATGGTTCATATTTGCCTCAAATATTTAACAGGAGTTTGGAAAGTCACTCACTGTCACTTGGATGGTCTTTTCTGAGCTAAAGAGATGCTGATTCAGAAAACTTGTATTGAGCGGGGCGCCTGGGTGGCTCAGTCGGTTAAGTGTCTGTCTTTGGCTTAGGTCATGAGCCTAGGGTCCTGGGATAGAGCCCTTCGTCGGGCTCCCTGCTCAGTGGAAAGCCTGCTTCTCCTTCTCCCTCTGCCCCTCCCCCTTCCCATTCATGTTCTCTCTATCTCAAATAAATAAATAAAAATTTTTTAAAAATCTATTGAGAATCTCTTATCTGCTGTGTATTGAGTTATGTTTAGAAAAGGTTAGCAAAACTGGATACTTTCCCTCAAAGAACTCATAGTCTAGATGGGGAAACAGACTTTAAAAATAAAATAAGGTCATTTTAACAAGTGCTAGAGAAGAAAATGAGACACAGCCTCAAGCTTAAGGCAGCCAGAGGAAGCTGTTCCAGGTAAGCAATGAAGACGGACGTGCCAGTAGAAATGGAGAGAAAAGATTAGAGATGCAAAAGATCTTTCTGAAGTAGATGAGACTCTCAGTATTTGAAAGTAGGAACTATTTGTTACTCGTTTCTGATCCCTAGCATGAAGCATATACCTGGGACGTAGAAGGTGCTCAGTAACAATGGGAAGTACTAGTTTTACCGTGAGAGAGACAATCTTGCAAATTATGAGCCCTTGAGCAAAAAGTTTCTTTTTTTATTATGGTTTAAACCCTAAGAATTAACATTTAACTTTGGTAGATGTAAGTGTGTGTGTGTGTGAGAGAAAAGGGAGAGAGAGGAGAGAAAGCCATCCAACCAACATCCACTAAGCAACTAGGAAGTTGAGAGGCATACATATAATCTACACGGACATGGAGATTTGAAGGAGGTCTGGACTTGACTTGCCCCCATGCTGATCTGTCCTACAGAAGCCCGAAGACATTATTCTAGACTGAGTACATTCAAGCTTGGGGAACCAGGGAGGAAACTTGCTTCCAAAGCAAGGTTAGGGGTTTACCAAAAAGGGATGACGTACTGGAGAAAGTATACTCTATGAGGACTTGGTGAGCCCAAGGCTACGGGAATAAGGCAACCGTTTGGAGCATTCAGCTCCAGGAAGGATACAAGGAAACTTACAAAGGATTTAATTGCTAGTGAGCTTTCCCTTTAAACCATGGATACATACAAATTTAATTTGGTCACTCCCATGCTGAAATTCCCTTTAATAATCTCAGTGTCAGCTGTCCTTCATCCCCTTGTTTGTTTCTTCTAAGGTACTTATTACCAATTGTCATTTTTTAAATGTTTTATTTGTTTTTTAACTATCTTCCCACCTAGACTATAAGCTCTAAGAAAGAATGTTTTTTACCGTCATATTTCTAGACTCTAACTTAGGAGGCACTTGATAAATATTTGTTGATAGTGGGGAATGAACTGCTACTCTCCTGTTTTATTCCATTTTCTGTAACTGATATTTTCATTATTCAAACATTTATTGAGGGTGTATCTACCATGTGGATTCAGGTCCTGGATGGGCACAGGAATACAAAGATGAATATATATATTTCCAGAATTAAATGAGACCTTCAGAAGACAGATGGAAGCAGATAAATAATAGTGTAACACACAGAAGAGGAGGTCTACCTTTTTCAAAATGAGCCAAGGAAGGTTTTACAAAAAAAGGAAATATTGGAACTGGACCTTGAAGGCAACTTAGATATCTGTAAGATGGACAGAGGGGGGATCACACAGGCACAACCCAGTGAGTTGTGTTTGGAATCTGATGGTTAGGACATAAAATGAGCATGGAAGCTTGGTAGGAAGTGAGGCTGGACAAATAGATGTGCAGGAGCTGGGAAATTAAGAATTCGCCTACCATGATAAAGACCTTGGGGTGTAATCCCAATGAATGAAGTATCTTTGAAGCAGTTAAAGCATGTGGGGAGATATTATTAGTTCATCCAGTGATAAACAGGCAAGAAACTGTAAAGGCCTGAACTAAGGCAATGGAGAGGCATGAACCAATTTAACATATACTTAAGAATAAACACCCATATAGTTTTGTAACTATATCTGGCAGGGTTCAATTGCAGAGAACAAATCCGCTATGGCCAGTTTAAGCAGAAAGATTTTTTTTTGTTCTATATTTTAAACAGGGTATAAATGGTTTGTAGAATGTTTGAAAGGGCTAAAGGATCAGATTATAGCCTGAACTTCCAGGAATAATTCTCATTGTCACAACAGAACTAGTCTGCCAAGAGAGTTGTTTCTCTTGCTCTGAGTTTAAAAAATCATATGATGATTCTGGAAGTTGCTAGAACAACCATGTTATCTGTTTTAGTGTGCACCAGCAAAATGTATGCCTAGTGTCCTGCTTCTCTTCCTTCTAAACTCAATTTTTAATCAAGCCTCACACAACTGCATCTGAATCACTGTCAGATCTAGCTTCAAGGGCTTCTGGGAAATGTCATTGTTTAATTTTCAAGCCTTTTTAGTACAGGAAGAACAGTAAAAGGAGATTGGAATAGATATTGAGCAAGCAAATATCCACAATTATATCCAGCACAGTGGACAATTAAATGCGGGGGTGGGGGGAAGAGTACAGTTTAAAAAATTATTCACTCAATTTAGCGGACTGAGAAACCAATAACTGAGCCAGGAATTAGAGGAAGGAGAAAAGCAGCTTTGGCATTCAGTTTTGGACATGCCGGGCAGTTGGATAGACCAGAAAGTAAAAAATTTGGAAGTCATTTTTTCATAAGCAATAGATAGAATTAGGGATTGAATAAGATCATACAACTAGATCATCATAGTAAAAAGAAAAGGGGGTCAATGACAGTACTTAAATAAAATAAGAGAGATTTAAGCAGGTTTACTAGCTGAGAGGATAGATCCAGCAGACAGGGAAATAGTTAGGATGCAGGAGAACAGACGGGACTCCCTGAAGCAAAATTCTTGAAGAGATAGTGGGGTTGACAGAATAATACCAAGGTGTCTTGTCCTAATCCCTGGAACTTTTGAACATGTTACCTTACATGGAAAAAGGGGCTTTGCAGATGTGATTAAAGATCTTGAGGGTAATGAGATTATCCTGGATTATCTGGATCAGCACAATGTAATCACAAGCGTCCTTATAAGACAGAGGCAGGAGGCTCAAAGTGAATAGTGGAAGACATGACTGTGGAAACAAGAGGTTGAACTGGTGCAAGGAAGGAGCCATGAACCAAGGGGTGCAGGAAGTCTCTAGACATTGAAATAGGCAAGGAAATGGATTCTCCCCCAGAGCCTTCCAAAGGAACCAGCCCTGCCCAAACCTGACTTTAGCCTAGTGAAATTGATTTCAGACCTTTTCCTTCAGAAATTTAAGAGAATAAATTTTGTGTTGTTTTAGGACCCTGGATTTGTGGTAATTTGTTACAGCAGCAATAGAAAATGAATACAGGCAGTAATAGTTGAATCAAAAAGCAAACATAGGGGTGCCTGGGTGGCTCAGTCGTTAAGCATCTGCCCTCAGCTCAGGTCATGATCCCAGGGTCCTGGGATTGAGCCCCACATCGGGCTCCCTGCTCTGTGGGAAGCTTGCTTCTCCCTCTCCCGCTCCCCCTGCTTGTGTTCCCTTTCTCACTGTGTCTCTCTCTGTCAAATAAATAAATAAAATCTTAAAAAAAAAAAAAAAAGAAACAATAGGGATTGGCTTTTTGAGAGAAAACAATAGTATGGCAAGAATTAAGATGAAAATAATGAGGAATAGAAATACCACGGGAAATTAGAAAGAGTCAAGATGGGAGATTTCCAAACAGCATTTGGATGTGAATGTGAATGTGAATGTGAACACTCTCATCCTCTATAGTGGAGCAATTTTCTTCATCAGTTCTCAGCAGTCGCAGAAAAGCCAAATTGCCAGATAGAGGCAAGATTTAAAATACGTAGGTGGAGAGTACTAAATAGTCTAGAAATTGAGGGTACTGGTGAAATTAGTTGAAGTGATAACAATGAAGTATAGCCTCGTCAGAAATTGATCAGTAGAGGACCAATTGAGAAAAAAATTGGTCATGGGAACTGAAGGTCCAATAAATTAAGGGAGCATCTGGTATACCAGCAGTATGAGAGTGAAATAGGTGACTGTAAAGGAAGTTGTGAAATTTGACAGGAAAGTCCAAAATAAAGAGCAATGAGATATTGTGAAAGATATTGTTGGGGCTTACTTAACAGCCAAGAGATCAAATCACCATCGTCTAAGCCAGTGGCTCTCAAACAAACAAGAATTTAGCATGAAGTTGGGAGGTTTTAATTAAGGCAACATAGGCATTTTATGAAATAGCCAAGGATGCTCATGAATCTCCACTGCCTTTCCCCACCTCTGCTCCTTATCCCTAGTTCCTTCATTTCAATACTTAAAGGGAACTTCAGCTCAATATAGCCGCTGTTCCTGAAGATTCCAAAAGGCCAAATGCTATCATTGAACTTCTGCCCATGCTGCTTCCCCAATCCCGCAGCCTGTTTCTTCTCCTACACATGATATTCAGGGTCAACCAGAAGTTTTTTCTCCTTCATGATTTCCTTGATAGTTCTGACTCGAAGAAGTGTGTTCCATGTATGAACATCTAACACAACTTAGTTGTGTTTTCCTCACAGATTGCCGTTTGCTACTCGTCATTGGTTCTCTATCTGTAAGTCTTGTGTCACAATAGTGGTCTCAAGACATCATTCTCTTCTACCCTATCAACTCCCTATTTTTTTTTTTTACTCTTTGATTTCAGAGACATAATAAAAGATATCAGTTGGAAAATCCTTCACATTTCTCCCTTGCCCTCACAGTCCTCCTTCATGCCTTCAAATCAGGGAGGAGGAGGTGCCTCTCCAAGTGTCAAAGACACACACCCTCTACTGGTGTCTTATTCTCTTCAGTTATTTCCTGAGCATCTGAATGTTCCAGCACTAACCCAGGCACTAAGTAGAGAGTGATAAACCACACAAAAGTGGTTCCTATCCTCAAGGAGGTGAAACTCTAGCAGAGAGCAGGTGTTTGTAATTACAAACAGGATGAGTAGTAAGTCATACAGGAATCCTCTAGTCCAGCCTTCTTGGTAGCTGCCATTGATTAACCCCTTACTGTCTTCCTTATATCTCCCAGCTTTTGTTTCCTACAACATCCCTACAGTCAGCCTTTGTATTTGCTATCTCATCTTAAAAGTAAGATCAAATTTCCTTTATCCCATATTTCCCTCCAAATACAGTCCTACGTTGTCCTCTATTCCACAGTAAAACTTCTAGAAAAAGTTGCTTATCATCACTGTATTCTTTTTCTTACTTCCCCCCGCACTTGGCTTCTGAAACACTTGCTTACCTCTACCACCAGCTTCCAGGAGCCTCTCCTGCCGAAAGCAATGGCTTTCACATGGGTGAACCATATGCATACTTTCAGTTTTGTTTCTTCTCTTGGCAGAATTTAATGTTCCATATCAGTCCTTGCTTCTCCAAATCTTCTTTGTTTGCTCCAGACACTCCACAATCTCCTCACTTCCTCACCTCTTCGGCTACTTTATTTCCATCTCCTTTGAGAATTCATCTTCAGCTGTTAGACCTCTAAGGTTCAGTTCTCCCTTCTTTTCACTTAGTATCTTCCACCTTGGCAATTTCATCCATTCTTAAGACCTAAAGTAACATCTCCAGATGAATGAATGCTCAGACCTCTTCTCTGAATTTCAGATTAGTCATACCTAACAGAACTTATGCAATTTCCTCTGGGAATATTTCTCAGAATCTTGGACTGGCTTAGAGTCCTTTACAGTGTGTTCCCATATCATATTGTATTTTTCTCCCAGTTTGTTGTGATTTTATTATCTGTCCTGTCCCAGAATGTACTCTGGGAGGCAGGAACCACAGAACTGTCTGTTCTTACCTGTCTTATTCATCACTTTATCTGCAATGTCCAGGAAAGTCACTGGTTTGTATTGACTAATTATTGAAAGTCTGAATTGATAAATATAATGATTTTAATTTAAGCTATTGTAGCTCTTATTTGTCTTAAACGACACAACTAAGAGTGTGCCTTTCATTTTTTGCAATGTAATAGTCCTTTAGTGACGGATACTTTGGGAAATACAATAAAAACAAATTACTAGAAAAGTGAAGCCAGCAATAACAAAAAAGACATACAAAATGCAAGCCCTGATTCTTCATTACTAAATTCCACAGACTTGATATGACTCTGTGGGATACTATGTTTACTCTACATTTCTGTAATTTTCCTGGTGCCGAATGGTGACAAATAGCTCACAGACCAGCACTAGACAACGGAACATACTTTGAATAACACTGGACTGGACGACAGTCATACTTCACAGTTTTTTTGCATCTTTCCCTTGTCATTTTATTTGCCGTAGAACATTAGAGAAAAATCCTTTTTGTTTTTGCAAAGCAAGTAAAGAGCCGATTCTCTAATTGTCACACTCGTTAATGAATTGAGCATTTCTCATAGTTCGGCCCTGAGGGTACAGATGTCACAGACGGCACTCTGAGGTGGCATGCGGAGCATCAGTGAGCATGTGGACAAGCAGAGACCCGCCGGGGCCTTTTGCCGTGTGACTATTACACGGTCCTCAGTAGAGTGATCACAGAGTCCGTGTCCATTATTGTGCAGCCTTATCCTGGCGTTATGTGCTTTAAAACCAGTCTTTCTGAAAATACTGCCTCCTTTCATTATCAGTACTGTTTCCAGAATCCCTCAAAGACTACAATTTTTATAACCTTTAGAAAATTTTTGCACTGTTTCTACTATGGTACAAGAACTGCAACTCCTTTCAGAATGCCAATTGTTTTTTTTTTTTTTTTTTGGTTGTTGTTTTCTGTTTTTTGTTTTTTAATCCTAGGACCAAATATCCACGGACATTTTAAGTTCAGCATGATGGTATCTACTGTTTTCCCACATATGTTTTAACAGTAAAACTATGGGGAAGTTTCAACCTCTTCTCCTCATCAACTTTGGAGTTTTTCTCTCTTTAACATTGGAAGATCTATAAAAAGCCCAGCTGCACACTGGAACCTCAGTTTATCTCCGACAGAAGTTGCTGAACAGAAAGCTTGTTAGGGTTGCCAGATTTAACAAATATAAGTACAGGACACCCAGTTAATTTGAATTTCAGATAAACAACAAAAAACCTTTTAGGATGGATGTGGGATGTGTCCCTTGCATGAGACATACTTACACTAAAAATTTATTCTGTGTTTGTCTGAAATTCAAATTTAATTGAGTGTCCTGTATTTTATCTGGCAACCCTGTCTTGTGTAAATTATTTTATGTAGATGAGCCCTTTTTCCTATGTTACTGCTGTGGGGTTTTTTGTTTTGTTTTGTTTTGTTTTTGCTTTTGGACTCTTTTCTTCACTATTAGAACACACTTTTTAAAAGGCTCTTGGCAATCCCCAGCTCATTATCAATGACATCATTAGCATCACCATAGCTCTAAATTATGTTAAAACAGGATTAGAACTACTGACAAATTGTAAAGACAAGAGGCTCCCAAGGAAGTTAGGATCAAATTATGATCAAGAAAGGAAAGGAAGGAAATGCCAAACTTAGCTTGTAGATAATGCTCAGTATAGTGAATGCTCTGTAATGGAGTCAGACACAGAATACCCCTGGGAGGCTGATGGGCACTCAGCCTTGCATTTCACAGATGGAGAAACTTGAACACAAAGGGAGTTAGTGACTTCTTGAGGGGGGCAGGAAGCAGCTGTGTAAAGGAATGGGGGTAGAGAAGCGAAAGAAAATCTTCTGAAACCCAGTCTTACCTGGCAGAGCATGGAGAAGGCAGGTATCACCGAAAGGTGGATATTTGATCAAAATATTTTTCTTTCTAGACAACTGACAAAGTTTTGTCTCTACAATCTCACCTTGTATAGGCACAAATCACGGAACCAACACATTCTAAAATTTGGAAGGGACATTAGAAAACATTTACCCCAATTCCTCCATCATATTGATAAAGGATTTGAAGCTAAGAGGTTGACTGCCTTTACCAAGTTGTAGAATTTGTAGGAGTCCACCTGGGTCCAGGCCTAAGGACTTCTCCATCTCAATGTTTTTATCCAGCTGCTTTTTAATTCATAACTGACCCATAAGCTATAGAAAAAAAGCCAGGTGAGTTTTCTCAACCAGTGAAAGTGACTCCAGTGAATTGGAGAATAAGAGGATTTAAAAATGTTCTCCTCTTTTCAGTAACTTCAGGAGCTGCCATTTAAGAATAAAGTCCCCTCTTCTGATTAAATGATAAATTATAAAAGAGATATAATTATGACACATACAAATATAAAACAAACATGTCAAAGATTTCACTTAGACTGCTGAGAAAGCTTTAAATTCTGCTAATCTTCATATTGCTTTGCTTTCTCTATAAAATTCCACTTATTTGCTTGACTTTTGCTGACATTTTTATGATGATGATATTGATAATTGTCCTATTTAGGAAGCCTGCAATATACTTATGGAAATTTAAAAAAAATGCATCCTCCAAAGGTAACACATGAGTTTTTTTAAGTGTATCTTTATAAACTCATTGATTTTAATACATTTTTGTATATCTATTCATTGCAATTATTATTTTTTTTGTGTGTTCAAATGTTTCCATCTTTGGCCAGTAGGATTTCCTTCAAGTTGGCTCTGGAGTCCCTTTGATACAATTCCAGGAGTCCTAGAAAGCTTTCATTCTTTTTGCTATGACATGTTCCAGTTTTATCTGGGACCTCCTGTTCCAAACCTGGAATCAGACATTTTTTCACACCCTAGTTTCTTTAAGAGGAAAATAGTATGTAGATCACAGTCTATGTGCCAAGGGAGCACATATTAGGATAATATTAACAATATTGGAGAGCCAATCCATTATTCTAATAACTGGGAAAGAATGGAAAAGAATCAGTAATATTGCTTTCCATAAACAAGTTGTACCTCAGAGTAACCAAATAAAGGAATGTTCTTTATAGATTTTCAACTAATAAATGCAGAAAGAATGGTAGAACTAGAATGCTACCATTTTGCAACCCTTAATGAAATAATGGACTTAGACGATTATAATCCAGGGCTGCTAAAATTATTAAGTAGAAAGTTGATGAACAATTTATAAGAGATGGATTAAGCTAATAATACCAATTATTGATCAGTTGATTGATTATAATGATGACACAAAAAAAGAGGCAACCAAAAGTATGTATGATTTAATAGGAAGTACAGAGCACCACCTATAGAATGTCCTTGCCAAAAACAAAAACAAAAATAAAAAAGTAAAACCTAATCCAGCCTCTAGATCTAACTAACATTTTGCTAGTATGCTGGAGACAAAGGAATGTGTCTAATGACACGACGGGCACAATTCTACAACCTGGTTCCTTTAATAAAAACTTTCAAGAACTAGAAAAGGAGGGTGGGGGAACTTAAAGACTAAGAGGAACTTATAAGACATATCAACCAAATGAGTGTGTGGACCTTGTTTGATCCCTGATTTGAACTAAGCAGCTATACAAAATATTATAAGATAATCAGGGAAGTGTGAATACTTTGATGATATTAAAGAATTATGGACTTGGTTATCTTTTTAAAAGTGAAACAGTAGATATGGAACAAGGTTGAACATGTGCTGATAGTGGGTTCAAGGACGTCACACCCTACATGTTGTAATCTTTCAATTTAGTATGTGCTTGAAATTTTCCATAGTGAAATATTAAGAAAATGTAAAATGCATGTACTCTTTCATTTAGCAATTGTACTTCAAGGAGTTTATCCTGGAGATATATTTGCCTTTGTGCTAAACAACATGTATTTGTGAATATTCATTGTAGCAGTATCACTATATCGAAGAATTAAAGTATCTAAATGTCCATCATTAAGGAACTCCTTACATAAATTAAGGCATCTCCATACATTGGAGTACCATGCAGTCATTAAAAAAAAGAGTGAAGCAGCTTTAGATGTAAAATTAGGAATGATCTCCAAGACATGATATTAGGTGAAAAAAGCAAGGAAAAAAACAATTTATATACCTATGTAGCGTTGACTCTGAACATAAATAAAGGAGCACATAGTCCCAGGTACCACTGCAGGACATTTTGTTGTCGTGAAGAAAGCTGGTGTGAGAACTAAGCTAATAATACAAGGGCAGAACTGAGATAAGGTCAAAGAAATGGAGCTATTTTATTTTTTTAAATCAACTTGGTTTGGGTTTTCTGTATTTGCAACTCCAAATAGCCTAAAGGGGGGGTGCCTGGGTGGCTCAGTCGGTTAAGCATCTGCCTTCAGCTCAGGTCATAATCTCAGGGTCCTGGGATTGAGCCCCGAGTCGGGCTCCCTGCTTGGCAGGGAGTATGTTTCTCCCTCTCCCTCTGCTCCTCCCCCTGCTTGTTCTCTCTCTCTAATAAATAAATAAAATCTTAAAAAAAGAACCCAACAACAAATAGCCTAATGGATGCATCATTTAAAAGGCTGGTCCTGGGGCACCTGAGTGGCTCAGTCGGTTAAGTGTCCACCTCTTGATTTCAGCTCAGGTCATGGTCTCATGGTCAGGGTCCTGGGATCAAACCCAGCCCCTTTGGTCTCCCTGGTCAGTGGGGAGTCGGTTTCTCCCTCTGCCCCTCCCCCGGCTCATTCTTGCACATGCACTCTCTCTCTCTCTCTCTCTCTCTCATATAAATAAATAAAATCTCTAAGCGGCTGGTCCTGCATCACCAGGAGAAGATCACAAGAAGGTATCGGGGCTGGGATGTGGCAGACATAGATCATCTCTTCCAAAAAGTGACAAGAGAGATATTAAAACCATATAGTTGATAGCAGAGCACACTTTAGAGAACTGCATTTTTGAAAACTTCTTTAAAATGTTGCCAGCAAAACCCCTAAAACAAATCTACTATATTCAAATGAGGTAGCTAAGATTTCTCTTTGATTTTCTGCTCCAAAATGTTCTTATTCTCCCAAATGTCCAGGAGCGCATTCTGATATCTGTAATACATAGAGTGTTGGTCAGAACTGTAAACTTTTTTCTGAAACATGAAATAAGCAAAACTTCTCTACTTTGGTGTTTGATCTAAACATGAACCCAATCTGGCTGTGTGTTCATGATTTACAAACCATAAGGAATTCTGGGCCAAGTTTCAGGTGAAACTTATTTTTTCCCCCCGATTTCAAATTGGGCAAAAATCAATGTTCCAAGTCCATTAAAAGTAAAGGTTATTAAGGTCAACTGACAGGAATTCAGATATAAGATTTTCCAGCTCCTTAATAAGCACCAAGCTACATAGAAAAAGGCTCTGTTATTCACATCATTGGTAGCTATGATTCTCCACGGACAAAAGGGCTTTGCTTGATTTGTGTTTGTAAGTTAAATGTTATAGTAATAAGCTAGAACAGGTAACTTATCCAAAACTTAGAAAGTTTAGGGCAAAAGGGTCTCAAGATCAAATTATCAAAGCAGACTTTAAGGTACTCTTTTTAGGTGGTTTAAACACAGTCGTTATTTATGGAGTTGTAGACTTCTTATTTAGTCTATTAAGAAGTAAAAATTGGGGCCCCTAGGTGGCTCAGTCAGTAGAGCATCCGACTCTTGATCTCAGAGTCTTGAGTTCAAGTCCCACACTGGGCACAGAGCCTACTTAAAAAATCTCTTATTTGGCTTATCTGCTCTCAAGGGTAATAAGGGAATCTCAAATAACAATTTTTCCAAGAGTTCACCTAGGCCGTTAAAGTCTCTGAATTGAAATTACTCTTTCCTTAACCAGACTCGTAGTCATAAAGGACCCAGTTCTATGCTGCTCAGCTGAAGAGAGAGGTAAATACATTTATCTCTAATTGTAGAAGGTGAGGAGTGAAGGTTCTAAAGAAGACTGCGTCACAGATGAAAGGCTCAGATTCCTAACCCAGCAGAGAGTCTTTCCCACTCCAACAGAGTGAGTTGTCCTGAGAAATAGGTGCTTGCCCAGGTCAAATAACCAACATACATGAGTGATGTATATCTACCTACATGGCCACTATCTAAAGAAATAAAGTAGTACAGTCAGGAGCAAGTTTCTTTTAATCCATGCTTCTCAAAATGTATAGTCCATGAGAAACTTCTGAAAACCTTGTTAAAAATGCCACCCCCCTTGGGCACCTGGGTGGCTCAGTCGTTAAGCGTCTGCCTTCGGCTCAGGTCATGATCCCAGGGTCCTGGGATCGAGTCCCACATCGGGCTCCCTGTTCAGCGGGAAGCCTGCTTCGCCCTCTCCCACTCCCCCTGCTTGTGTTCCTGCTCTCGCTATCTCTCTCTCTGTCAAATAAATAAATAAAATCTTTAAAAAAAATAAAAAATAAAAAAAAATGCCACCCCCCATGTTAGCACCTCTGGAGTCTGAGCTGGGTCTAGGGTGCGACCTAAAACACCACACTTTTAATAGCTTCTCAGGTGATTCCAATACTAGTGAGCTGGGTCTCTCTCTTTGAGAAATACTACTTTAGACCAGGCAGCTCTAGTTCCAGCTGAATTCTGGAATAGGAAATGCTGTGCCACTTGGCATTATCCTGTCCTGAATTCCAACACTCTCGGCACCCCCTTTCTCTGAATTTAGTATCCTAAGAATAGAGACAGACAAACCTGGGTTTATGGCCTGGCTCAATCTGCACTAGCTATGTGATCTAGCATAAACTACTTAACATTCAACTGTCCATTTATTCACTCAACAAATACGAATGAAGGTCTTGGGCATCAAATTTTAAACAAACCGTTATACAGTTTGCCATAAATGGAGACACCAAACAAACATATAGACAAAGAAACTAATAAGTAAATTTCAGAGATTCCTGAGCAAAGCTTAAAAGAAAAATAAAACAGAATCGCAAGATGGAGAATGACCCAGGGAGGGGACAGGGAGGGGCGGGCTGCTTTATTGGACAGACAAATGAGGCCTCTTTGGTGGGGTTGAGTAGAGACCCAAGTGATGTGAAGAAGTCAGCCATGCAAAGATTTGGGGGAAGGGCAGCAGGACTGCAAACCCCAAAATAAGCTTGGACAGCCAAGGGACAGAAAGACAGGAGAAGGGCTGGCAAAAGGGAGGGTGGAAAGAGAAAAATCAGGTCAGAGAGAAGGATGAACCAGATTATTCAGGGCCTTGGAACAGGGTAAAGTGCTTAGATTTTTTTCTAATTAGGATGGAGAGCCATTCAACAAGTTTAAGCAAGACACAGACTCTTGTTGTGAAGTGGTTGGGTAACTACTTCATAGGGGTGAATTTAGAGTGCTTGGCTCTTAGTAAGGGTTCAGTGAACGGCAGCTGTTGCCATTTCTTTCCTGGGTAAGAAAAATGCTCCCACCTCATCATTCATTACTCATCAGCACCATATTCCCCCCACAGGGCATCTCACGGGCTCTGTATGTTAGGGTCAACTGGGGAGCCTGAGAAGGCTACTTCTGCAGCCGTGTGTGGATGGGAAGCTCCTGGAGAATGTCTGAAGGGTAAAGAAGGCTTCCCACAGGCCTGACAATGTCCCTGTTCTATCAGAGTGGAAGGGACCACAAGGATCATTAGTTTTCAATAGGGAACAAAACCAAACCCCAAAAAACATCTAAGGGTCTAATAGCAACTCCAGAGAGGAAAATGTGAGTTGAGTAAGTATTTTGGGTAGGATGACAGCTCATACACTCCTGCTGGCCCTCGAGAGATCTAATTAACCCCACATACGGGTCTGGCAACAGCAGCATGGTTTCCCTGATCTTCCTCCCTGAACCAAATTAATAATGTCATGGGTTTATCTTCTGTGAAAACACATGACTGTTTCTAATATTATCTCATGTTGTTATTTTAAATAAGAATTAAATACGATTGGTCCAGAAGAATCACTTGTGGTTCAAGTAGTCTACCCTTGGCCAACAAATATTTTTTGAGGGCCCATCACCAGCCAGGCATTAAATTTATTTAGAACAGTGGTTTTAAACTTTAATAAATTTCTTTTTTTTTTAAGGCAGAGGCAACTTTCTTCAAACAAAATCCATCAAGGCAATCCAACATGGACCAACATGAAGCCCCTTTGGCGAAAGCAATGATGGGTACTAGGCCTGAGATAGGTCTCTCAGATTGGCCATTATTTTTCAAGGGGATCCCTTAAGTATTTGGAGAACCTTGAAAATATTTGCAAATTAGCGCCCTGGGTGAAAAGATTCAATAGTCTTCAGATACCAATAAAAAATAAATTAAAAAAAAAAACCACACAGGACTAATGGCCTAAATGTTAATTCCTCCTTCTTTTGTCTATAAAAGATATTTTTGGGATTGTGAATTACATTTCAAACCCTTTATAGTTTTAATACTTAATGTGCCTTTTTAGTCAAAGTTCCTACAATCTCCTACTTACATAGCTGTCCAGAACCTTCTGTCTGCAAGAAGCCCCATCCCCATTCGATCATTCATCACTACTGCATTCCACTAATAGCATCTAGAACATAAAGGACCAAAAGTCCCACCAGCTGCAAGGTGCAAGTCCCCTTCACAAATATGCACGAGAGGTAGTCAACCAGCTCCTAATACACCCCCAAAGTTGGAACATTTGAGGTTCGACTGACTGCAGTGCATTTGAGATAAACTGAGACACATTAAAAATTTTAAGAATTTATTTAAGCAAAAATCATTTTGAATCAGGTAGTACGAAACCAGAAGTATTTAGAAGCATTCCACTGACAGGAGCTAGGGGAGAGACTTTTATAGAGAAGAGGATAAAGCGAAGCAAGGAGATGATTTGCCTGCCTATAGCTTAAGTGTTCACCTTATTTGAAAAAGCCTACATGGCCATTTGTGAGTGGTTGTCCTTATGTTTCCATTTCTTAACCTTACGGTGTTTACAGGCTTAGGTTTTGGTTTGCTTACATAGGCTGCTAAAGCATTAGACCCACTTCAGTCTAAAGGCCTCCTTGTTTAATTAATTTAACAAGTAGGAGCAGAGAGAGGTGAAGAGTGCTGTAATTTGAAAAAGTCCTTGCTCTCTCACTTGCCAATAATAGGACCTGATGCAGGTAACTTAATTTCTCCATGTTAGCTCTTTTCTATTCCATAGAAGAGGATTGATAAAGAGTAACCTTTCTTACCCACCAGTGGTAGGTAGTTTGTACTCAAGAAATACCAGCTTCCCCTTTTCACTCTTTGCAGTCCTATAGCACAGGTCTTCCTTCAGGAAGCCTGCAGGGATGAGGCAAGATGGGGAGAGCTATTGTCACCTACAGGTACCCACTGTTTTCCCACGCATGTGGCCGCTGTTGAGCCAAGAAAATACAAATTCATTCAAAGTCTTTATGAAATTCAAGGTAGCCTTTTTTAAAAAGAAAAAAAATACTTTATTTAAAAAATAAATTCATCTCCATGATGCAAATGACCCCCAAGTAGGTTGATAGTAAGAGGTCCTCTGGGTTCTGAAGAGTGGGAACAGCTTTGGGATTGACCAGGCTGGAACGAAAGTGCAGTGGCAATGCTCTGAGCCTCCCTTGAAATCCTGCGGAGCCACGCCCTTCTGTAGCCGCCTCTTGCCATCCCTCACCTCAGTAATGCTTATCGGCGGATGATGAGCACAGTAACGTGGCTTTTCTTCACCTGCCTGCGGGGTTTCCTGGCTTGCCCAGCCCTCCCCTCCCCTGTCCTCGCCCCTCCCGCGTGTCGCCGGAGTGCGGGGCACATTCCAGGAGCGGCGCAGGTGGGCCACGCAGTCCCAGGCTCCGTGGTGGCGCTGGCCCCCGCCCGCAGGAGGCGGCGCAGCGGCTGCGTCCGATTGCTAATGAGCTTTCTGGAGGCGCCTTCTGGTCAGCGACGTTTGTTTTTACAGACCGCCCTTGCAGACTTGACGCTTGTTTTCCTTGCCTCCGAGGCGCTCGGAAGTTTTTCCTCTCTGGGCCTGGCTGTCTCCTTTTCTTTTGAGACTGTGTGGGAGCTAAATTTAAACTTGATTAACAACATTTAGTCCAAGGAGGGTCAGGATTCTATTTTCATGTTAAACGCTGTTCTTTCTGGTTCTGTTTTGTTTTGTTTTGAGACACAATAGGCCCTCACAATGAGAGCCCTCCTCATTTTGTTGCTATGGTGTGAGAAACCCAAAGTAGCCCTTTGATTCCGATCAGAGATGGAAGAAGGGAACTAATACCCCTTTTGTGAGCATATAGTCTACTATTGACAGATAGATTTGATAAACCTCACAAGTAGTATCGGCAATAACATTTTGACTCTTGTGAATAACTTCTACTTAACATCTGGGACCCAGCTTGAAGTCAGCTGCTCAGGGAGACTCCCTGACTCCAGACATATCAGATCCACCCAGGGATGTTTTCCTTCTAGCATTTTCTAAGTCCTGATTAAACCATTATTCATCCTCTGCCTTGTCTACTAGACTATAAACTCCATGAGAGGAGGCTCAGCTTCCCTGGTTACCTCCCGAGGGGCCTGAATAGAAGCCCGGACCGTGGCCACACCACATAAGATAGTAGCTCTTGGTCCAAATGGTCAGTAGAATGGTCAGGGCTAGGTCGATGACAGCCAGGTTCTCTCATTGTGTCCCCACTTCCAACTCAGAACCAACCAGAGAAAGTAAAATATGCTCCCCAAACCTATCACATGGGATGCCCCACTCCTATATGTGCACCTCCGGCTGCCGCATACCAGCAGCCTCTAATCAGAGCATACCTGAAGCCTTCCCCTTTTTTTCACGGTGATCGTTTCCCACTCCCCTGCATGCCTTAGTCTTCTGTGTTAAGTGTTAAATGCTGTAGCAAACTCGAAACAAATGGCCTTTGTTTGTTCTCATTTGGATTGTCTTTATTTTTATACCTTATCATCCTTGTACTCTAGCACAGAGCAGGCACTCAGGAAAGATTAATTGAATGAATGAATGAATACACATCAATTCATTACTAGAGTTAGATCTTCCTGAACAGGAAATTCAGGAGACAAGAGGACTTGGGTTTTCACCTTGGGCTTAGATTTGCACCTGACTTCTGTCTAGGTACCATTTTCTTCAAGCTGTAAAGCAGCAAGCTTGAACTAGATGATTCCCCTGTTTCAAAAATCTCTGGATTCCCATGTTTCAAAGATCCTGCATAAAACGTCTGTCTACAATCATGAGCTCAGTACAAGCCCTTAAATTTCCCCTCATTATGCTTAAGGAAGAAATGAACTCAGTGCTTTTTCTGATAATCCACTTCTGCTGAATAATGGAAGGAAAGAATAACTAAAAAAAATGAGTTTATTCCTCCTGAAATTATGCCTCGGTGAGCAGGATGTGTGCAAGGAAATAAAAAGATTATTCTTATTGTATTTTATTTGTTTGCTAAAGATCCTGGGGAAATGATCATGCTTTCTGCTTTCATGCTGGAAGGACATGCTGTTAAACTTTGCACCTTTGCTTTCCTTTAACTTACTCTGCTTGGCTAGGATGCTCCCTCCTCTATTCCAACAATGCAAACTCTGCCGTCTTTAAGGCCAGCCTCACATTCTATATTCTACATGAACTCTTGCCCAATTATTCTTGTTCCTGATAATCCTCTTTCTAAACTCCTGTAAAATATCACTTAAAGTTCACATACAGTCTTTCCAGTTGGATTATAAATAGCTTGAAGGAGGGAATTACATCTTCTGAGCCTTCTACGTTTGACCCAATGCCTTGAGGAAGTGCAAAAGAAAAGTCTAAGCATCACTGGATGAACAAATGCTCTGCACCAGCTTTTGTTATGTCTTAATTTCTGCTACAATTTTTGGGCCATGGTTATGACTCCATTGAACAGGACAGACTGAATTTCAGAGAGGGTAAGTTCTCCAAGGTTACATGAGCAGCAATGCTACATCTCAAAGGCAGGTGTCCTGACTCCTGGTCCAGTTCTCTTTTGATATCACTACAAAGCCCAACCTGTGTGTTATAATTACTAAATCAGTTCTTGGGTGCTCACTGACAAATCTGGCTCAAATTTCTAAAATGGCAGCAAATACGGACTGGAGGACAATTTCCAAAGTTTCAAGTTATATTTTCACATTCATTTGAAATTTTCAATTAATCATAGCACGTTTTTAAAAATTTCTCCTAGAGCTTTGGAACTCACAGGCTTATGCCCATTTGCATAGTAGTAATAGTCTTCGTCATTATGCACTGAATAACTTAAATATTTTGAAACTTTGTAATGGTATAAGGTGAAAAATTAAAAACCCAAATTGACAAATCAGAAGCAATTTCATTGCAGTGGAAGTTGAGTGCAAAAATTAATCTATTAGATACTAGAAGACATTGTCACCTGTTAGGTTTTCTCTCTTTTCATTTCTTTAACAGAGATGTGAAGATAAACTAAAAGAAGATCAAGAGGAGAACAGATTAAAAGTAGCATGCCGTTCAGCATGGTAATTATTGTTGAAAGCATATTTACCAGGCTGGGGTGTGGAATTGGAATAATGTATGTATCATTACTGGACAGATCTTAACCAAAGCAATAATTCTAGCACTAGAATGCAAAATTTAAGGACCTGAGGAATTTAGAGGCAAATAAGAATAGAATCCAGAAATTCTTAAAATGATAAAAAATGAGACTGGAAGCCAGACTAAAGCAATTGGGATTATTTGGCCTATAGAATAAAACTTCACAATTTTGAATAAATAATGGCTTCCAAGAGTATCAATGATAATAAATTAGACAAATGAGAGTGACTTTCTACTTCCACGGAAGATTGTAAAACACAAAAGAAATGGGCATACACATGGGACATCTGGGTGGCTTAGTGGGTTAAGCATCCCACTTGTTGATTTCAGCTCAGGTCATGATCTTGGGGTCCTGGGCTGGAGCCTCGTGTTGGGCTCTGTGTTCAGTGGGGAATCTGCTTGAGGATTCTCTCCCTCTCCCTGTACCCCTCCCCCCTGCTTGCTCTCTCTCTCTTTCTCTGTCTATCTTGAGTAAGGGGATAAATCTTCAAAAAAAAAAGGGAAAAAAGAAATGGGCATACATGTAACTATGTCTTTCCCTGACTGTACTTCCTAATGCTTTACATGTACTTTTCCTGGAGTACTCATCACTTTCTCCTTGTCTCCTTACCTGTTTTCTTCTCTTATCTCCAGAAGCTGTGTTTTATTCATCTTAAATTCCTTGCACTTATAGAGGGTATCTCTATCTGGGGATAAAGGGTATCTCTATTTTGTCTGTCTGTTCTTTTCGTCTTTGATTTTCCTCTGGGGAGCCACTCCTCCCCCACTCCTGGTCCCAAGGGTGGGATGACCTCACAGCACTAGCCAATCAGAGGATTCCCTCCATCTGGCCACCTGTTGGTTTAAGAAACTGTGTAACCCAAGTAGGTCTAATAACAGTCCTGGAACTTCAGTTGGAATTTTTGGAAATGAGAAGCTTTCTTTCTTTGGGGTTTGATACTGATAGGATATAAACTTGGAATTTCTGGGGATATCCATACATTGAAAATGAAACCAATTTGGAGGATAATAGAACTGAAAGATACTAAGAGGCCAAGCCATCACTATGGTTTTGTAGCACTTGGATCCAGCCAACCTTCAAGGTAGTCTATCCTGGATTTTTAGAACTATGAACTCATAAGTTCATATTTTTACTTCAAGTTTCAAGGAGAAGAGGATTCTTTCTTTCTTTTTTTAAAGATTTTATTTTTAAGTAATCTCTACACCCAACATGGGGCTTGAACTTACAACTCTGAGATCAAGAGTTGTATGCTCTACCAACTGAGCCAGCCAGGCGCCCCTGAAAGAGAAGAGCATTCTTAAACTAAAAGAGTAGACATGGGTAGGAGACTGGGACCATCAGAATAATAATAATGGTTAGCTGAGTTTTTAACTAGTATCTCTCCTAGACCGGGTTTTCAGTCCACATGTCTTTTCTGTAGGACAAAACCAAAATGCTAGTGCAATCGACAATAATCTCTCCAGAATGCCGTGTGGTTTCCCTATCCTCACAGCTTCAATAGCGCCATGACAGTGACTCCAGTATCCATATTAATAGGTCAGAACTTCTCCAGGCCCATATGCCCAGCTGTCTACTGGCCCCTTAATGGGCATCAACAGCTCAGTATTGTTAAACCACTTGTCTCCTACTCCCTCAAACCTGTACCTCCTCTTGTTTTCCTATCTCACTTAGAGCATTCAGACATCCAAGCCAATCTTTCCTTACTAAGCTGTCTCCTCACGTTTTCTTCCTTTTCATCTTGTTAAGCCCAGTCCTGGTAACATACATGCCACTTAATAGATGCTCCAATTTTTTTTTTGTTTTGCTGAATAAAACTGTCAACAAAGAAAGAATGAATAAATGATTACAGGTAAGACTTCTCTACTATTTAGCGATGTCAAGGGCAGGTACTGATGGAAAGAAAAAGAACTAGAGGACCTCTTAAAATTCATCCTTATGTTAAAAAATCTAATGTCAAAAATGCTTTTAAAAAACCTCCTATGCCTTCTTTATCAAGAGAGTCACAGGTTGATTTGTGGTTTTCATAGTGTTTTACAGGTGGAGAGTGTTTTTGTTTATTTTTCATTTCTGATCCAATTAACAGAGTAAGTTAGATGCCTAATTAGTGCTGATTCAGTACAGTTGGTCATAGACATCTAGTCTATGGATTAGTTTCTTAGCCCAAAGATTCGAAATTGTCTGAAGTATTGGTAATGCAACTTCAATCACAAGTTGTTCTGAAGGGACATTTCTTTCATAAATAAACTAGGAGAGAAGCAGGAAACGAGTGGAAGGAGACTTGGATGGGAATAGCTGAAGAGGCTTTGGGGAGTCCTTAGTGACAAACAACTCACAACTGCACATCGGAAAAAAACACACAAAACAAAAAGTTAAAGAAGACAATTCAATATGAAGGGAGATATGAGCGAAGAATAAAAAAATTGTATCCTGGGGGATAATCTAGTTTGATGAGCATTTTCTAAAGTCTATGCTAGAACACATCATTATCATATTTTTGTGTTTAAAAGAAAATTAAGGGGCGCCTGGGTGGCTCAGTCGTTAAGCGTCTGCCTTCGGCTCAGTTTATGATCCCAGGGTCCTGGGATCGAGCCCCGCATCGGGCTCCCTGCTCAGCGGGAAGCCTGCTTCTCCCTCTCCCACTCCCTTTGCTTGTATTCCCTCTCTTGCTATTTCTCTCTCTGTCAAATAAATAAATAAATAAAATCTTTAAAAAAAATAAAAAGAAAAGAAAATTGAGTGATTGCTTTAGTTGCAACATTGGAGGGTGTTAAGACTAACTTCTTGAGGTGTCTGTTTTACCCTCTCATTATAAATATGTAGGAAAGGGGGTGAGGGAAGCTCACAAACTCTAGACATAGGTTGGAAGCATTGCAATGTCAACTACTCTCATGTACTCATTCCCCATGAAAGTCTCATGCTCTGCCATAAGATGCTTTTTGAGCTGGCACAGTTCTTCCCCAACTGCTTTAACTCTGGGCTCTAAGAAGTCGTGAATGGCCACCTCAGCCTCCTGACTGGACGGAGGGCTAAATAAAATCATCTGACAGTTCTCACACAAATTTCTTCAGAAAGCAACCACTTTCCAAAAGGACATCCATCAAGCCTTTCGGTATAAAACCTTAAGATCTAGCCTAGACCTAATTATCACACTTCTCTTGCCATTTCTTTTCTGTAGGACAAAACCAAAATGCTAGTGCAATTGACAATAATCTCTCCAGAATGCTGTGTTTGCCCAGAATGCCCACCATCATGGAAAAATGTGATGGTTCAAAAAAGGACACAAGGCAGAATGATTTTTTGGCAGCCAAGAATACAAACTCAAGCCCAATCTTCAGTTCTTGGAAGTAAAACAGGACAATCAGGCAGAGCGCTCAGTGAAACACAATGGCCTGAAAAGACATTAATTTCACCCCCAGGATCTTTTTGCCTATGGGAGACTTCTGTATGTGTTTGCTACATGGAAATATTTTCATTGTTGCAACTGAGAAATCTGGGACTCAGAAAGTGTGGGTGAATATGATTACAATGGTGGTGAGGAGGTAGGAGAGATGTCAAGAAATGTGGGCATGCCATGAGGTCTAATCAGAACCTCACTTTGGTCAGAAATATGGTCATTATTGTCACTCTAATCACACTGCTGACCTAATCCCCTCATGCAGGCCCTCATGTATATCTCACCATAAATCTTTAATTTGTTACACATAGTATGTATAATCTTATGTATTCATCTATTCATATATATGTTTCAGAGTTGGTTTAGATAGTCCAGTTGGTTCTTAAGTATTCTGAGGTCACCCTTTCTACCTAAAGTAGGTTCTCTCCTTCTCCCCTAGATTATTCTGTAATTTGTGGTTTTGAATAAATGTTACAGACTAAGCTATATACATTTTGTGATTTCAGAGAATTCCTTATGAGAATAATGAAAATGTTATGCATATGTATAGTTGTCGCTATAACTAAGAAGAGTCTGGCTAACAGGGTTGTGATGTCTTATTTACATGTCAGGGAGTGTGTGTTTTGAGGACAAAGCTACCAATTTTCATCCCATTTATTCATCTGTTTTTAAATAAATATATCAACTTCTTCATGCTTTTGTTTTTAGCTCTATGTTATTAATCAGGACATCAGTTATCTATTACCGCACAGCAAAGAACCCCAAATAACAACCACTTTTAGCTCACAATTCCAAAGGTTTGGTCATTTGGGCTGCAATCAGCTGGGTGGTTCCTCCAGTGCTGAGTGGGCTCGTTCATGTGTCTATGGTATGCTGGCATGGGGGTGAAAGCGCCCAGGCTCAAAGCAGTATAGCTTTACTTCCACTATATTTTATTGGTTGGGCCAAATGACATGGCAGCCCAAATTCAAGGGCTGAAAAAAGAGACACCGCCTGGTGAGAAGAGCTATAAAGTCACATGACAAAGGTGCTTGCATATAGGGATGAGAATAATTGCATCCAATTGACATGTAGTTTTTGAACATTTTAAATAACACATGTCCATTATAAAAGTCTCAAACAATCCAGAAAGACATCCTCTGATATCCTAGTTTCACACTGCACCTTCTTATATATCATTCCAGAAATTTCATATATATATACAAAAGCATATACTTTTCCCCCCCTCTCACAATGTAGATATTCTTGTACATACTGCTCTGAATTTGCTTTTTACTCAACAGTTCATTTTAGGTGTCTTTTCCTAATATTACATATAGTTCTAACTCATGCTTTTTTAATAGTGGCATACCATTCCATTATATGAATATTCTATAATAACCAGTTCTCTATGGATAGGTATTTTTTTTTTGCTTGTTTCCCCCCCTCTTATAAACTATAAGGGACTGAATTATACCCTTCCCAAATTCATATGTTGAAGTCCTAACTCCCAGTACCTCCGAATGTGACTGTATTTGGAGATAGGACCTTTAAGAGGTAATTAAGTTAAAATGAGGCCATTATGGCGGGCCCTAATCCAATCTGGTGCCCTTAGAAGAAAAGACTAGGATACACAGAGAGATATCAGGGATGGGCAGAGAGGAAAGACACAGCAAGAAAGAAACCATCTGCAAGCCAAGGAGAGAGACCACAGAAGAAACCAAACCTGCCATCACCTTGATCTTGGACTTCTAGCTCCAGAACTATGAGAAAATAAATTTCTGTTGCTTAAGCCACCCCGTGTGTGGCATTTCGTTATGGCAGCCCTAGCAACTAATATACAAACAATATTACATTGAATACTTTTTTATATACAACTTTCCTTATGTGTGTGTGATGGTTTATGAAGTTTCAATTATTCTCAGATGTGGAAATGCTGGATTAAAGGGTATGTGCTTATTTTATTTTGACAAATACTGCCAAGTTACCTTCTATAAGATTGCACTAATTTATATTTCCCCAATTGTGTAACGAAAGGATAATTTTTCCTGCATCCCTTCCCCATGTAATTTTCATCTCTGCCAGTTGGTAGGCAGAAAATAGTGTTTTGTTGTCATTTTAATTTGCATCTCTTTAATTACAAGAGAAGTTAAACTTATTTTTACATGTTTCTTATTCATTTATATTTTTTTCTATGAACTACCTATTCATGTCCTTTGCTCATTTTTTGGAGTGTTGTCTATTTGCTGTTGATTTATGAAAGGTCTGTGTATATTAAGAAAATGAGTCCCCTACCTGTCATACACATCTTAAATATTTTCCAGTCTTTCCTGTGCTTCACATTCATATTTCTTATTCATTTTATGTCTTACAGGCCTTTAATGTTTTACACAATCACATTTATCTTTTTTTTTTTTTTCCATTTTGGATTCTTGGTTTTATGGTTCTTTAGAAAATCTTTCTCCATTTCATAATTATTTTTAAAAACCTAGTGCTTTTATGGTTTTAGACGTTTACAGTAAATATTTGCAGTATCTGGAAAGCCCTGGGCACTTATAAAAACCCATAAAATTATTGTTTCCCATCATAAAGGAATTGCAACAACACAAGGAATAGGGAGTCAAAAATGTAGAAGCAATACTGGCCCTGACACTTTACTTCTAGTTCTAGTCTTCAGTCTATTGTCTTATCTGCAAAATGTGGTGTCATGGACTAAATCATGCCCCCTCCTCCCAATCCGTATGTTGAAACCCTAATCCCTAAGGTGACTCTATTTGGAGATAGGGTCTTTTAGGAGGCAATTAAGGTCATGAGGTTGGACCCTTGATCTGACAGGACTGGTATAAGAAGACAAAGAGACATGATAGCACTCTTATCTCCACATGCATACTGAGCAAAGGCCATGTGAGAGCACAGCGAGAAGGAAGCCATCTGCAAGCCCGAAGAGTTCTCACTGAGAACCAACCTTTTGGCACCTTGACCTTGGACGTCTAGTCTCAGAACTGCGACAAAAGAAATTTCTGTTGCTCAAGCCACCCAGTCTGTGGTATTTTGTTATGGCAGCCTGAGCTGACTAATACAGGTGAATCAAGATAATATATTTCAGAGGGATTTTGAGAGGTTCATATTCGATTTGCAAACGAAAGATTATAAACAACAACAAAAAGTCATATGATAGCTAACTATGAGTAATATTTAATAGATAACCATAGTTAGTAATTATGTATTCTTGAGTTTAATAATTGGATTAAAATTTGCCAAGGGCTTGTTGACAGGGTAGGGACAGGCTTGCTGTAGGAGTTTGAAAGGATTTATTAACTAGTGGAGAATACCTCTTGCTGTTGTTACTGGCCCTGCAAATCATGCAAAAAACCTGGCTGGCTTCAGGATGATGAGTGGAGGAACGTTTATGCTTTGTCCTCTGACAGGCCACTGGAGTACAAAATTTCATGTCAAAATGGGACAAACGACCCAAGTGATCAAACTCCAAATTATGGAAAGAATCATCAAAAGCTACATGGTTTTGCTTCCAATGCAACACTTCAAAGATCAGTAAATGACATAAATAAAAATTGAGAAAACTCGTAAGGGTAGATGAAAGAGAATTTTCCAAAATTAAAAAAAAATTAACTAAGTTCAGCTGATATATTTTCCTGATGTTTTTCTATTTTAATCCATTAAACCAAACACATGAGCACTTACTGTTGGATTATTTTTGAGATGCCTACCAGCTCCCCTACACTCTCCTTCTCATTATGAACTAGAGTTTCTGGGTTTTATAATATGGTTTAAAAGATGGGTTCCAGGCTCGATCTTGGAATATGAAAGCTCATCCCACGGTACTGGGTGTTTTCATATATTTTAAATAAGATCTAGTTGGCTCTTTATCCAAACTTAAGGAGAAAACAGAAGTTCTATGGTAATAAAAATAAAATTGGGTTTAATTTTTTCCTTTCCATCTGGGCTGTCCTAGAAAATGGTTTGGTCACTGCAGCAGCTGGACTTCCAGATGTCGCAGCCAAAAGCAGCCTTTGGGACATCTGCACGGGGATGCTGGCCTCGGCATAACATAAGGCAGTGAGCAGCGCTAGCTTAAGGAGACGCCTTTCCTCATTTCCAAATTGCCTTAAACCTGGATGTTCTAGGGCCTCTGTGGCCCCAGGTAAGAGGGACTTGTGTCCATAAAATAACGGCATAGTCTATTTTTTCTATTTTAGCCACTCCCCTTGCCCCATTTTTTTTTCAAGTATGAAGAACTGCCAGGCTTCTCCCTTCTTTCTGAGAGGAAAAAAAAGTCAATTCCAAAATGACATACTTGTCCAGCATCATTTTCTCCAAAAACTCAAAACATATTTTTAAATATTACTTGTTTGCATAGCCACTGGATAGATGACAAATATTAAATTTGCAAAGAGGAAAAGCTCCAGAAAAAAGACTCTCCAGGGATTTTTGTGAGAGAAAAGTTACAGAGTTAGACTGAGATGTTTGAATGTTTTATACCACTACAAAACAAAATTCCTGCACAATATAGTCTTTGTGCTACTATACGTCCAAATCACCCAGAATTCCTCCTCCAAATTAAAAATTGGGGTAGTCAACATAAGTAAAGAAGGTATTATAGGGTCCTCAACCATGTACTTCCAGAATTTTAATGGGAAATGGGCAAAGGATGGATATTACGGTGTTCCTCCCCCCACCCTCACCCCAAAAATCTCTAAAAAATACAAATTAATAAAAGATCCCAATAATTTATAAAGAATTATTTTAAAAATAAATCAGGTTGAGATGTGCATTTAGAATGCACTGGATCTTGATGATCATTAAGTGGAAAGACAGGGAAGTACTGTGGTCTGGTTGACATATAAGTTCTTTGGGATTTTTTAAGCCCAGCTGGGGAAGCCATGCACACAACTGCTGCTTGTTTCCATGAGTCATATTAGAGAGCTTAGACCAGGGCCATCATCAAAGAAGCTGTGCCTTCTGGTTAACTCTGCTTATAAATATATCACAGCTAGTTCTTCCCAGAGATATTGAAAAAATTTTATTTGCTCTTTAGGTCATTTTAATGAAATGCTGACTTTCAGTTTGAGAATTTTGGCACTATCCCAATTGCTAATAAAAAGAATTAGGAAAGATATCTTTCTAAATATATGCCATCAGCCCCTAAATATACTTCAGTATCCAAGGAAAACTTCCATTGACTCTCTGGGATGAATTTGTTTATGTCTGTGTCTATGTAAGAGCCAACACATGGTCTTAGAAGGAATTATTCAGACTCTGGGATCAAAGTGTACCTTTCTTAATATGTAAACCGGTTCCAACAAACCAATCATAATAGGCTTTGATGCCTTGTTAGCAGCCCATACAGAGATTTTAGACCAATCTTGGATATCCAAGAAAGACAATCCTAGCAACAGGACTAGAGGGAAGCATTTTGTGAATGAATGTATAGAAACTTGTGTGATTCTAGGCAAGTCATTCAATCTTTCTAGCTCTCTATGTCCAAAATTCCTTCCAGCTTTAACAACCTCTTATTTATAATTTCCCAAAATTGAAATTTCCAATTCCAAAATTATCACTGAGCATATAAAATGAGCCCTTTATGTCCTGGACCTGGAGGGGGTCAAAATACTGAAGAATTAGATATGATTGCTGTCTACCAGGATTACACACCAGACAAGATATACACATGGGAAACCATGAAATAAAGATAGAGATTGAGAACACAAATGATAGTCAGGAGAGCAATTGCAGAGAGAGTAATGTGGCCAGAAAAATAATAATGTAATTCTAAAAGGGTAAGTTAGATTTGAATTAAAAGGCTTAGATGCAATGTATTCTTCCTCACCTTATTTTTTCTCTCCACTTTGGCATGTTCCCCTTACCAATGCCCTTCCTTCTTCTGACACTAATTTGTCGAATCCTCTCCCTTCTTTAAAAGCTTCCTGGAATTTCTTTTTCTAATGAGATTGTTTTTTCTTTATGTCATTTCTTCAAGACAAATTGTAGAACAAAGCAACATATGACACGTATTTACTAAATTTTTGTTGATAATGGTGGTAAAAACTCATTTCCCAAGATAGCAGCTTAATAATTTAATAGACGAATCATCTGTTCTGAGTACTACTATATATTATATTAATACTAATGACATAATAATATAATTTAGTAATATATAATATATATTTATGTACAATATAATATTATATAATTATATGTATATATACAATTTACATGGGTACATATACATATATACACTCATATACATATAATTATATGCATATGATAATTACATAGAATATATATTATGTTAAAATATATATATTAATAAATTTCTAGATGATGGAGAAAATGAAGTAGTGACCACTGCTTGACATTCTGGATTCAATAAAAGTAAGTCATAACATACCTCTTTTCTTTAGTTAGCAAAATTGACAGAAGGACAAAATATAGAAATGCAGTGTCTAAAGACTTCCATTTAGAATTTTTTTAAACAAGTAAGGTCTAGAAGAAGGTTTAGTTAAATTGGTTCTTGTGTTGAACAACTATGTTTAAAGAACATTCATCAAGGTAAACCTGATGGGAGGTTCCAACTGAGTGCACAGGACCCTATACTCAGTTCTGTCCTGCCCCACATTTTAATCAAGGACTTGGATTAAGTTATATAAAATTTGCTTAATAAATTTTTTGATGCTTTGAGGCTAGAATGATAACTTATTTTGTTTTCAGAATCTGAGAGACTTTTCAGAGACTCAAAAGAAAAACTGAATCTAAGGTTGAATTTTACAGAAATAGATAAAAAGCCTGTATTTTAAAGCAAAAACAGAAAGGTTGAATCAGTTATGGAGTGACAGGATTAATGACTTCCGTTAATAGTTGATTCTTAATCATCAGAGGTGTGATGTACCTTTTAAATAAGTTAACACGTCCATATAGTATGCAAAAAGAAAAAAGTAGTTACAAGTTTATTCGACTTTATTCTACTTACTCAGGGCCATATATTTATACTGCACCTAAAATATTTTTGGAGCAGTATATTTAAAAAATGGACAAAGGAGACTGCATCTAGCAGGATGTCACCAGGATGGTTGAGGAAACTAGAGATAATCAGATGATGCAAAGACACTTTTTGGAGTGAGAAAAGTAGCAGAGAAGAGGCTTGTGCAATGTACATTGCAAATGCCTTCAAATATAGATGTTCTCATTAGATTCAAGACGTAAGAGAAGGCCAAGTAAATAAAAATCACAGATGACATAAGAGTATTTGAAGAAAAGTGTTTAAAAGACATACTGAGTTGTTTTATGGGAGTAGGGAGTTCTCTTAGAAAGGATCTGGGCATTAATGGGTATTTAAATCAATGGCCTTTAAGTTAGCATCTGTTGGAAGACAACTCTCCATGGATTTCTAATGTGTTTGCATGTTTTGTGAGCTACGGTTACTGACCGTGTTTTAATCATAACTTGGTCTTAATTTAGGTATAGTGAGATCATACACAGATCAAAGAGAGAGCTGTCTTCGAGTCATGAAAGTTTATGATACTGTTCCCCAGGGAACAGGGCCCCAGGGAGAAACACCAGGGTCAGTCATGAGGCAGGGAAGGAGAGAGAGCAGAACTGCAGGCAAAGACTTCTATTGTGATTTCCACAGGAAGGAGGAAGCAAAGCAAGGAAGGATGCTCTGGGATTGGTAAAGTACATTTAAAAGTGACACCTTTGCAAATTCATGTAGGGCTCAGAGTATGGAGAGTCCAGGTGGTTAACTCAAGTCCCTAACTGTTCACCTAAAGTAGTTGACATCTGTCTTGAAGATATTAAAGCATCAAGTTACAGAAACAACAAAACATAGTTAATACAGATTCTTTTGTTCAAAACTATCTTTTCACTTTTGTGTACACAGAAAACAGCCTTGGAAATTAGATATGGTGTCTCCTTCTAGAGCAAGGTAAGTTTATTTACTGTCTAGTATAATAAAGATAGTGTCTCCTTTCATAACAAAGGGAAGACAAAGTTATTGCCCATTACAAAATATTATGATTCTCTAAGCTTGGGGTTCATCTCCTCTAACATATCCATTGCATGTACAGGTCTCACTTGGCCCTCCTTGTGTTGCCTTATGAGAACTGGAGCTCAGGAACCAGAGCAAATACTGATACTTCGACCACTGCTATGTCTGTGGTTAATAAATTGTCCTTTGTCTCTGACCCAAGAGTCTCTTGTCTTCTGCCAGCATCCAAGAAACTGTGACTGGCTAACTTGTTAGCATGCAAATAGGACAAAATCTAAGACTCTTCACCATTCTTGACACTAACTTCTGAAATCATGATTTCATGATTTCTGTGATTTTTAAGCGTTTGGGGACAATGCCTTAGTACAAACAAGGTATACTAATGATGAGAATTCCAATACCTGGTAGTGTGGTAAAGAGGTGACCAAGAGCAGGCAGGACTTTGAAGAGACTACTGGAACAAATTTCATGGAAAACCATCTGTTCAGGCTCTGCCATGGCTGGTTCTGATGCAGTGTAATGTCTTTAGCACAGTGTGGATGGAGGCAGGATATATAGGCACTTCCCATGGAAATTGCATTATTTCAAAGTTCTATTGAACAGGATTTTCCAGGGCACCTGGGTGGTTCAGTCGGTTACACGTCTGCCTTCGGCTCATGTCATTATACTGGGGTCTTGGGATCAAGCCCTGCGTTGTCAGGCTCCCTGCTCATCGGGGAGCCTGATTGTCCCCCTCCTTTGCCCCTCCCCCCTGCTCATGCTCTCTCTCTTGCTCTCTTTCTCAAATAAATACATAAAATCCTAAAAAAAAAAAAAAAAAAACCAAGGATTTTCTGTTTTGGAAATATGACATAACCTGAACTATATTTGAATCCATGAAATAATTGACTGAATCATCCAAAACTCTTATTTTATATTATATGGTCCCAAAAATACATGAAGATTTTTCTGGCAAACACATGGCCTATTAATTTTACTATCAACACTGGATTACATTTGTTTTCCATGAGACCTTCCCATTGGTGTAATTGAAATAGTGAAACTATAATGTAAGGTTTTTTTTAACATATCAATTATTTGGGGGAATAGTGATAAAAGACTGATTTATTTCCCTGAAATTCCAGCAGCTTTAGGAAGACGGATGCCTGATAATTTGTATAAGTTTTTAAAAACAAAGTTTTACAATGATTTTACAAGTATTTTATCAAGTTGCAGAATGTGAACCATCACATGCACCTGAGAGTTCCTGAGTGTGTTGACTTCGGCATCACGTGCACATGCTGCGGTGGGATTTACTGTCTGGATTCTGCAGGTCTTGAGCTGAGGGAGAGAAAGCTATAATGAGTATCAAACCTTGCCACTCATTCTACCTCTCACATGATTGGGTTTAGGACAGATGCTTCCTCCAAGCTTGCTCTCCAATAAGGGGAGGCGGCTGGTGTGACACCCAGCCTGAAATGGGAGCATGGAGCAGAGTGCCAAGATCTCCTTGCGGACAAGTTGACAGCTGAAGCCTGTGTGTGCCAAACTGGTGTCTGGCACAGGAATACCTCTGGTCTCTGACACACCACAGCCTCTGCAATGAAGACTTTGAAAAATGAAAGGGAAAAAAGTTTCCTTATTGAAATAATTGTAGTTAGGGTGGGAAATCTGCTTTCATTGTTTATAAAAATAATACATGCTGAGAATGGAGTATAAAGCAGAGCTTTATCCCCCTAGATTTTTTCCTCATATTACAGAGAATAATATGGGGAAAAATGGAAGTTAATAACATGTCTTCAATTGGAGGGCTTATGATTGGAGAAAAGACTATCTTTTTTTTTTTAAAGATTTTGTTTATTTGTCAGAGAGAGAGAGTGCGCGCATGAGCAGTGGGAGGGGCGGAGAGAGAAGCAGACTTCCCTTTGTGCAGGGAACCCAATGTGGGACTCGATCCCAGGACCCTGAGATCATGACCTGAGTCAAAGGCAGACACTTAACCAACGGAGCCACCCAGGCGTCCCAGAGAAAAGACCGTCTTAAAAAGAAAAAGAATTGTTTGTTTCACGGAAAAAACCTCAGAGTCCTTGAAACTGAGCAATATTTAGGTGACCTGTTAGAAGGAGGGAAGCATCCATACTTACATTCATGATTGATCAATGGAATGAATAAAGCCCTGATTCACTCCAGTAGACTTGTACACCATGGGAACACTGGCGAGAATTTCAGGTCAGGCATATGCTGCAAAGAGCCCCTGCGCTATGGACCCAGCATTAGACGCGATTCATGAGGAGGATCCCAATCTTTGGTTCTGACAAACTTGGCCTCTGTATTTTTCTTGGGCTCTGTATCTGACTGGCTCTGTTATTCATTAGACAAATCAGTTTAGTTCTCAGAGTTCCCTCATCTGTTCTCTGGTTCCCTGATTCATCACAGCTTCCCATTCTTTTCCCATTAGTTTCTGAGTTCACACTGATCACTCCTTTCCATCCCCAGTTTTCTTGGCATCAACTCTCATGCCTGATCCCTCCACCCTCATCCACACCTGTAGCTCCCATCGCAGTCAGAGCATCTTTGTCTAACAGTTGACACAAGAGTTCATTTGCCTCTTGAGGGCATGTGAGCCTATCACATCAGTAGCACTTTGTTCCGGCCACCCTATCAAGAAGCATCACTTGCCAGGCCCCTGGGTGGCTCAGTTGTTTAGGCATCTGACCCTTGATTTTGGCTCAGGTCTTGATCTCAGGGTCATGAGTTTAAGACCTGCGTTCTTAAAAAAATTCTGGTTACAAAGCTCAATACTGTAAAAATGTCAGTTCTCCCCAAATTGATTTAAAGAGTCAACATAATTCTAGTAATATCAGGTGTGTGTGTGTGTGTGTGTGAAGTGATAAGCTGTTTCTAAATTTTTACAAAATTGAATAGGTCTAAGAGTAACCTCAAGGGGTACAGAAAAAGAGGAATTACACCATTAATAAAATTATTATAAAGTTGTAAGAGTAATCTTCAAGAAGAACAGAGTTAAGGGAATTACATGCTGGATATTAGGACTCATTACGAACTTTGAAGACATTATAAAGTTATAAAAAGCAATCTTCAAGAAGAACAGTCCTGGAGGAATTACATTGATGAATATAATGACGTCTTTTAATTTACAGAAAATAAGAAGGTGGGGTATTTGTGTAAGAATGGACAAATAGGCTAATGGAAGAGAATAGCAAGCATAGACAAATACCCACACATTTAAGTCACTTGATTTTTGACAAAAGGGATACTGCAGTACCATCTATATAGGAAGGTCTTTCCAGTAAATGGTGCTGGGTCAACTGGATACTCATATTTTTAAAAACAACCCTACCTCACACTGTATACTAAGTTTCTTCCAGATGGATTACACTATCCCATTTTAGTTAATGGATACCTTATCCTTCCAATTGCTCAGTCATCTTGATTCCTCTTTCTCTCTTACATTTTACATTAAATGCATCAGCAAATCCTTTCAGCTCTTCTATAAAGTATAATCAGCATTAGATCAATTATCCCCACTTTAAGGATACACTGTGGTCCAAGTTGTTATCCTGTCTTGCCTGGATTATATAACATAATATTATTATAGTACCTATCTTAGTTTGGATTCCTCCAGATTACACCAAAAATGGTGTAATTCCTCTTTTTCCGTGCTCCCAGGAGGCATGGCGAGTAGATGGAGAATGGAACAGGGACAGTGGATGGAGCTTCATTAAAGAGTGAGAGTCTGCTCTGGGACGTGGGAGCTCGGTTCTGCTGGGGACCCTCTGAGAGATTGTGCAGAACACAGCTCAGACTTGTCCCACTGAGAGAAACCAGAGTCTTTATGCACCAACTCCCATGCCATTCTTGGTGGGTCAATTCTAAGTGTAGCGCCCTGGTACTTCCCCGCTGTTGTTATCAGGCAGAGAAACAGGAAGTAGTCAGCATACATGAGAGCCATACAGGTGCCTCTGGAAGTGAACCAAGACTCTGTGGACCGGAGAATTACAGCTTCTGCTCTACCGTCCAGCGGATCTCCTTGCTTCCATCCTCTTAAATCTGTTCTCACCACAGCCGCCAAAACCAGAACTATTTAAAGCATTTCAGATTACTTTTTTTTTTTTTTTTGCTCAAAATCTTCCAATATCTTTCCAACGCACTCCAAAGAAAAACTCCGGAGTGTTACTATGACTCATAAAGACCCCAATTACCTGGCCTCTCATTATATATTTTTAAAATCTTATTGACTACTACTCTTCCTGATTGACTCCAACTTCTTTACTCAGTAGATACTTTTCTGATCAGGCTTTTTGCTCTATCTAAAATTTCAGCACCCACCCTTGTTATTTTATATGTCTCTTCTTTGTTCACTTACTGTAAGCACTCTCTATCCTAATTTAGATGTCATTCTAATAAAACTTGGATTATTGTTCTTTCCTGCTAGAAACATAACCCCCATAACCTACACTCCCACTCCCTCTCAGTATTGTGTGCCCAGTGCTTAGAAGGTTTGGCTGGCTTATAGTAGATGCTTAATAAATATTTGTCATTGAATAAATTAATCATAATTTGTAGATAATATTTTTTGAGAAAATCCAAGATAATCCATTTAATAATTAACAAAGTTATATCAGTTATAAGTGGTTATAAAATAATTATAATAATAAACATATAAAGCATAACAAAAATCTAACAATCTAATAGTAAAACAATCCACTAACACTTTATCAAGAAGTGTGTGAGACCTATGTTAAAAATAACCCCACAAATATTTTTTGAAATGCAAATGAAAGTTTTGCTATTTGAAGAGACGTATCATAGAAATATTAATTTTCCCCCAAATTAATTTACATGTTTATCCAAATTCCAATAAAAATCCCACCTCCTTAAAAAATTGTATGGTTTTAGAACATTAAAAATTATTCTAAACTTTTTTTAGAACACTAAAGAGATGAGCTTAGCCATGAATTTTATGGGAGCACAAAAAAGGGGGGAAGAGTAGCTAAGGAGGAACTTGCTTTATTAGATGTTAAAACTTTATATAAAAATTTAAGATAGTGGTAAAATCAATGGATAAATCAATGTAACAGAATGTATAGGCCTTGGTGCTGATCATAATACCTAAGAATCTAGCATATGATAAATAAAGTATCTTAAATCAATGGGGAAAATAGCTTTGTCCCAGTATTTTCACTGTCTGAAATTCTTTCTAAAAAGTTAATAGGAGAAAAAGCCAAGAATTCCTAAACAAATGCATTCATCACACATGATTTAAAACAAGGTTGGAAACAACTAACAGTCCTGTAACATAGCAGAATGATTAAACGAACTAGGGCAGATCCACATGATGAAATAGAGCCCTTAAAATTACATTTTTGACAATTTTCACTGATATGGGCAAATAATTACAATATATTTCAAGAAACTATAAATCAAGTATGATCATAAATATATACATATTCCTTATGCAAATATGTAAATATTATATGTACAAAAAGACTGAAAAAATATACACCAAAATGTTATATATGCATTTTTACAAATAAGCAAAAATATGAGATGCTTAAATCTCCCGATTAAAAGGAACTGAAAGGAGTAATTACGTAAGTCTATAAAATTATTGAGGGTATATATGGACAAAGTTAGCAATGACTTTTCCTTTTTAAACCTCGAGCATCTTATATTGGAAAAAAATTTAAGATTCCTTCAAATTATGGATATTGTAGATGTCATTATAGATGACTTCTGGTCATTTTAGATAATCATGCTACCCTACATTACCACAGTCCCAAGTAGTTTACAATCATATTTCAACTATAGATGATTCAAAAAGTTTTTAATATAAATGGAACTTCAAAAACTTTTTCTTTCTAGTTTATTTTTCTTTTTGAATACATCTGGTAAACATGGATAACATATAGAAATATTGCCAAGATCATATTTTTGTGTTTTAGACAACTACATGTAAATTTAGGTATGCCCCTGATTCGTAGATACTGTGAAAATTATTTGGTGTAATTCTTTAACACTAATCTGTATGTCTGTAGGCACAAATAAAGCAAATTTCAACAAATCCTCATAAAACCAAAAGCTTACATAAATAGAAAAGACTTGCAAGATCAGAATAGAAAACTGGGTTCTTCTGGATTAACTGCAACTATTATACACAACTAAACTTTTACATTTATCTGAACCCACAGCATCATTTATTTAGTAATTTGTTCTTAAATTTTGTCCCTTTTAAATTTGCTTTGACCAGGAACATCCAGTCATCTGACTATTTTTTCCATACTTATTAGGCTCTAACATTCAATTTTTAATACAAATTTTTAAATTAAAAAAAAAGAGAGAAAAGGAAATTTGAGGTGTACCTCCACCCTTAATCTCTTTATCAGAAAAATAATGCAACACATTCTCCTACCTGCTAATGAGCAATCATCTAAAAATAAAAATGCACTCCCCCACGGCAGCCAACAAAGCTTCTATTCTAAGAAAACAATTTATTTCCTTGTTTTGATGATTTTTGTCTTTTGTAGCCTGTCTCCAATGAAAGAGAGCTTTGAATTCCCCCCAAGACCACAAAATACCCCCATTTCTCCCTCATCATTGTGGTTACCAGTTTATTTATCAGTTGTGGCAAATGGCAACCCTTTACACCATACTTAGCTAAATAGTGTTTGCTTTAGGAACAAAGCACAGAGGACAAATATTTCAATGTGGTTTTCCATTTGGGGAGGTAGTGGGACTAAGTCTTGAACTCCAGCTGATTCTTGTCCTCTCAGACCCATGGTTTCTGGCAGCTAAAGCTTCAAAGAGCCCTTATGGTGCTGAGGAGACCCTTCGACTCTGCCTTGTACAGAAAAGGCAGGAATTCAACTGAGGCAATTTACCTGAGAAGTCCCTAGCTTCTAGGCCCCCTAGCAAGGAGCAAGTTGGAAAGACAACTACAGCACCCTGAGTTAATTATTACATAAACAGTTCAGAGGGAAGCAGGGTCTCTTCTTTTAAGAATCCTCTGCAAGGGACTTTTCTTGGTCAGGACTTACAGTGATTCTAGTAAACTAAACCGAGAATGAATGTTAACTCAAGCAAAATCAAAATGAAAAGAAATTACCTCTTCTCAAGGCTACCCAATATAAATCAAAGAAAATCCCCTTCAAGCCTGAAATATTAGCAGAGGTCGAATGGTAAAGGAGAGAATGCACTCTATTTTATATAATTAAAAAAACACGTCAGTTATGACCCACTGAATTGATTTCATGGTGCACTAATGGGTCACGATCCTCAGTTGGAAAAACACTGGTCTTATGGGAGCCCATTTATGAGTGGGAAAAGATTTAGATCTGGTGCATTGAGCCCGTGAGTACTCCAGATGTGTAATTTTTTAAGGCAGAGCTGCCTGAGAAAAAGGAAGTATAGGGTTGCAGGGCCACCAAGGAGAAAACCCTACATATTTTAAATCAGTGTTGGATTTCCCAGAGTCAGAAGCTGATGTGCAACAGTGTGGGCTATTTTAATGGTCTTGCCCATTTGTTTTTCTACAAATCTACGAGTCAGGTTTTTTTTGTTTTGTTTTGTTTTGTTTTTGTTTTTTAAGATTTTATTTATTTGTCAGAGAGAGAGAGAGAGAGAATGAGAGAGCACAAGCAGGGGTAGTGGAAGGCAGAGGGAGAAGCAGGCTCCCTGCCAAGCGGGACTCGATCCCAGGACCCTGGGTTCATGACCTGAACCGAAGGCAGACGCTTCACTGACTGAGCCACCCAGGTGTCCCCATGATGTGACTTCTAAATTATGGGTCTGTCACTAACTAGTTATGTGACCTTGTGCCAATCACTTAACATCTGTGAGCTGAGAGCTGTGTGACTTTCTCACCTGTAAAGTAAGGGGTTTTAATGAAATGGGTAATGTGGGTCTCAGATTTAGATTCTGTTAATTAAAATACACTTACCACTAGGTATTTAGGAATACTGCAACCAGGTGATGGAAATGTCCCTGTCGGCTAGATCTGTAGAAAATACAAACTTTGAGCTTTCATTTTAGCACCCAGACACTGACTTCTTTAAAAAGCTGCCTTGTTTGTAAAAAGCCCTCAGAAATCATTTCAGAAACAGAATAGAATTATAAAATCCAAACCTCTAATGACAATGTTTCAGCAGGAGAAAAAAAAAAAAAGCAGGCTGCAATATGATACTGTGTTGCTTAGATGCCAGAAGTCCTGCAAGATTTTGCTAGTGATATCATTGGTAATAGCTGCCTGGGAGGAAGGTTTTCCTCATCCAGTTTTTATGAGATTTTCTGTATCATCAATCCTATAAGGATTATGTAAAGGTGACTCTTCTGCTTTTTTTTTTTTTTTTAAGATCTTTTAAAAAAATAATCTCAACACCCAAGGTGGGGCTCAAACCTACAACCTTGAGATCAAGAGTCAAACACTCCACCCACTGAACCAGCCAGCCTCCCCCGCATTTTTTTTTTTTTAATCTCAGTAATCAGTTGCCTCTACATTAAAGAAGGAAATCTAGTCTTAGCTGTTGGAAAAATAATTCCTGTTTTCCTTTTATACCCAGCCTTCCTCCTACTTCATTCCAGGCCAATGATCTATTGTTTAATTTCTTGGGAAGTCATTCAGAATGAGATCCTTCAGTTGTTCCTGGCCTTTTAGTCTCCCTCTCCCTTTCAGTTTCTTCTGGTCTAAAACAAATAAATGTTCTCCTTTCTGTGCATCCAATTTTTAATTAGAATCCAACCGATTTGGCTTCTCTAGTTGCTGAATTTGCCATCACAGAATTCTTTATAATAGTTTCTTATTCCTTTGTGTCTATAGAATAATAGTATCTGTTTTATTCTTGAAATGAGTGATTTGTGGGGAATTTTTTTTCTATTTTTTTCTCCTTGGTCAACCTAAATTAAATTAAATTGCCAAATGTGAATGTTGGATTAGTTACTTTTCATTGAAAATATACTATTAAGCTCAAGTTTAATAGGCTAGTATCTTTATTCAGGTTGGAAAAATGTCATATTAGCTGATTATATGGATTTCAACTTGAGCGACATTTTTAGAAGAAAAAGATATATTTTAATACGTATTGGTTCTTTCAGTTCAGTCCCCAAATGAAACATCGATGGAGTCTTTATGAAGATGAATTCTGCAAGTACATAGATGAGGTGTTCAGAATGTATTCTTGAGGACCCCCTTCCACACACAAGGTAGTCACCAGATGCACAACACGTAAGCATGAAGAAAGTCTGCCACTGGTTTCCTTGCTGGCTGTGTCCCTTGGACCCGGGGTAAAGCGTGAGCTGTTGCAGGCATCTGTGTTTGCCAGGGGAAAGAAGAGCCAAGCCAGCATTTCCCAGGTAACCAAAGGAGCTCCCTCTCTTTACTCTGCAGCCCATTCCCAGTCTTACTATTCTCCACGCCTCCCTGTTCTCTCTGAATTGATTGCCCTTCTTCACTTCTATGTCGTATACAGGTTATTCCCATCCGTTGGTTTACATCTGTTTGGAGTAAATCAACTTGCTCACAGTGTGTCTTTGAGTAAAAAAAAGCACAGATTACAAAATTATGTGCATATTATTATATTTTGTACACATAGATAGAAAAATGCCCATTATAGACTCAAATATGTTAGTCACACTTCTCTGTGGATAAAGGATTATCAGTGTAATTCCTTTCCTTTTCCTTTTTTAAAATTTTTCTTATTTTTTTACCTTTATTTTTTATTTATTTATTTTTTTTTGAGAGGGAGAGAGAGAGTAGTAGTGGCAGGGGCAGAGGGAGAGGGAGAGAGAGAATCTTGAGCAGGCTCCATGGTCAGTGTGGAGCCAGACGTGGGGCTTGATCTCAGGACCCTGAGATCATGACCTGAGCTGAAATCGAGTCAAACGCTTAACTGACGCTTAATTGAGCCATGCAGGCACCCCTTACTTACTTTTTTACCTACTTTGCTTTTTCTGGAATAAGCATGATTTTTTAAATTAAAAATATAAAGCTATTAAAAATCAACTAAGAAGAGATCATTAATATTGTCATTTTCAGCGTATCTTTTTAACTTTTTCTTTATCTCTGTTTTTACGTCTTTCACTAATTTTTCTAGAATAAAAATGATTTTTTGAACAAAAATATCAAAGGCTACAAAGAATCAACTAAGAAGACATCAAAGGAATTTTTCTAATTTGAATTCTAGCTGTTTTATGGAGATTGAAAAGATTACTATCCGAGAAATAATTTCCAAAACATAAATAGATTAAAACTGGATGAAAGGCCTGACATAGCCTTAGAATATGACAATAGAAGATTGAAGTGCCCATCTCCTTGGCTGGTTCTATACTCACATACATTATCTTGCCACTAAGCTTAGGTGTTCGAGTCATACCATTAGATGTAGACTCATTTTAGGAAGTCAGGGAAGAGAAAATGTCAAGTGGCTGACATAGAGGAAATCTCATATGAAGAAAGCTTAGCTGCCTTTTCCCAACAAAGTTCTCAATAGTTAAAGGACAGATCAAATTTCTGTAGTTAGCTCATATGTATTGATATTATAATATGTACCTTAGTTTGTACTAAGTCCTTAACTCATTTAGTCCTTATAACAATGCTATGAAGTAAGTAGAAATATTATCCCTGTCCTTGGGATGAGAAAATGGATACAAAACATCAATAAGCTAGTAAGTTAAGGGATGGGATTCAAAACCTAGCAGTCTGTCTCTAAACAACTATATTATACTGCTCAGAGAGAGTTTAGTCAGACTTTTACCCTGTGTGACAACAGGAGGAAATAATGTTTGAACTGCCATAGCGTGTCTGACAGAATTTACCAAGAAAATAGAAAGAACTCATTTCATTGCAGAGAATGTAATCATAGGGGTAAAGGAACTTGGGAGATGGCATCAGTTTCTACCTTCAGGCGGGTGAATGCCTCTTTCTTGCATGACAAATTTTTGTAAAAACATCTAATGATACAGATTCCTCTGTGGAGTACCGTGGTAGACAGCCTCCACGACGGCTCCAAATGATCCTCCCCTCCTAACATTCATACCCTTGTATAATACCCTCTGTTTGAGTGTGGGCTGGGCAGATAACTTACTTCTGACACAGAAGAGAGCAAAAGGGATGTGATGTCCCTTCTGAGATTCAGTCGGAAAGACTGTGACTTGTCATCTTACACATTCTCTTGCTCTCTTTCCTGTCTACCTCACTTGCTCTGAGGGATGCCTGGCTGCCATGTTGTGAGCCGCCCTATTGAAAAGCCCATGTGGCAAGGAGCTGACAAATTCAGCCAACAGCCAGGAGCAGGATCTTGGAAATGGAGTTGCCTGCAGCCCCAGCTGACAACTTGATGGCAACCTTGCAAAAGACCCTGAGCCAGAGACATTTAGCCAAGCTACTTCTGGATTCCTGACCCACCCAGGAACTATGAGACAGTAAATGTTTGTTGTTGTAAGCTGCAAGTTTGGGTTACTTTGTCTCCCAACAACAGGTGGCTAATACCAGTATAGACATTCATCACATTGAACCCCTTGGCAATTCTTTGGGAAAATGTGTACAATAGTTCCTCCCCTCATCCCCATTTTTGCTTTCTGCCAAGCAGAAAGTCAACTGTCCCCAGAAGCAAATTATCCTCCTTCTGTCACCTCATTAGGTCAATAGCAACCTCATGCTATGTCGCAATGCCTACGTCATTCACCTGACTGCATGGACCTGGCTATAAGCAACCAGTGTGGCAGCCCTGGCTGCGTGACAGCGTTCTCACCAGTGGGATGCAAGACGTGTCCCCTCTGTCTCACTTGCCCAAAAGGAAATTGCTTGCTCTCCACTTCTCTTTCCCCCTTCTCATGAGCTAGAAGTCAGACATGCCAACAACCCACCTCCAACTGTGCGAAGAACGTGGCAGAGCAATAAGGTGGGAGAGCCCTGGGTGGCTCCTAAATGATCACACAGAGCAACAGAGCCTCCAGATAACCTGGAACACTCACTTCTGGATTGTCAAGTGAGAGGAGAACAATATCCACCTTGTTTGGGCCACTGAATTGTTGGGTCATTTTGTTACTGAAATTCAGCTTATACTGCAGGGGGTATTTCATCAAATTTAAGGTGCCATTAAGGTAAGAGGTCTCTCTACTTTTATGTCCTACAAAGAAAAAAGAAAGTGCTGCCAATTAAATGAGGATAAGCCATCAAAAGAAAAAAAAAAAAGACCAATTCATATTTTAAGTAATTTAATAATGTAGAATTTCTGGAATTAATAGAATAATGAAGCAATTTTATAATAACTATCTTCTTTAATGGATTATAAAATAAAACAATGTCATCATTTCCAATAAATTTTGAACAATAAGTTACAAACACAACACTGCCCATTTCCTAAAGGAAAGTTGGGGTTCTTGAGGATTCAAAGATTAGAGGTCATTGTAAATCATATGATATGGTTACTTTTCATCTTCAAACCAATAAAATGTTTTTTTTCCAAAGTGAATTTGAGGTGCTCTCTTAATCAAGACTTTGTGTTATGCTCACAAAATAATTGTGCAACATATATTTACTGAAAAACTATGAAAGTCAAGACACTTTATAGGAACATAACAAAAATAAAACTAGAAAAGTTAGGGGAAATATTTTTAAGAATTTTCTCTCCAATTCCCCACTCACTTATGAAATAGATTGAAAAAATATTTTTTTCTTCCTTATCCAACTTTCACTTAGACTTCAATCGCTGAATATGAAAGTTAAAATTTTCTGAAAAAAAAACATAATGTGTAACATGTTTTTGTTCCTCAAAATAATTTTAGAATTGTTTTTAAACTAGTAAAATTTATGTCTTACAGCTATGCCAAACTTCTCAAATGTTCAACAGTTTTTAAAACATTTATTTCATGATTCTAGAATTTAAAAATATCTTACATCTTACTCTTTGACTTATCCTATGTAAGTATATATGACAATATTTAAAGTAAATTATCTCTTGGGCATCTCCAATTTGCTGCCAGCCTTCGTACCCCCAAGAATGTCAGTTCCTTGAAAGCAGGGATTTTCATCTGTTTTTTTTCCTGCTGTATCCCCAGGCCTGGGAGAGTGAATGCACGACACAAAGTAGGTGCTTAGTGAACACTGATTGAAGGAATGACTGCATTTGGAAGAACAGGGTTGGGGTTTCGTTGGCATTCTTACTCCCATGTGTCTGGCTGTCACATGCAGATGAATACAAAATAGATAGCCTTTCCTTCTAGTATTATGATACTGGATTTCAACTCCTGTAAAGGAATTATATTTTGCTTTAAATAGGAATAAATGCAAAAATATTCTCAAAAGTCTGAAGTCAAAAAAAGAAAAAACCCTTCCCCAACCTGTTACTTATCTTAATCTTTTTAAGAGTGAGTCTTTGCGGTCCTCAGTCCCTAAGCACCTTGTAAAGATGAACTAGATCAAATTCAGAAAGATGAAAGGGAGTCAAAGCCTCAGATTAAAAAGCGAGCTAACTCCCAAATAGCGACGCGGGGCTGCAGTGTGTATCACGGGGGAAGAGCAAGTTACTAGTAAGAAGCCAAGATTCATTTGCTTGCTGGATTTCTCTCCTTTGTTCGTCCTCTCTCCCCAGTTCTATCTCTTACCATTCTTTACTCCTTCCCTTCCTCATTTCATTCTTTTACCCAGATCTCAGGGCTTTCTAAGAGATTTGGAACCTGATGGGCAGGGCCTTTCTTTTCACTGTACTTCTGTCCACTTGTATTCCATGAAACGCATACTGGGTTACTTTTCTCTGGAATTTACTTTTAGAAAAACAACAACAACAACAAATTCCAAGAAAGAAAAAAAGCTGATGGGAATTCCTTTTCTCTTAAATACAACTTCCAATTTATGTCTTGAGGTTGGTACCCATTAGGTGAAAAAAATCTATCCTTTTTTCCTCTTCTGTAATCATATCTGCATCTCCTGAACAGTAAGAATTAATTTTCATAACTTGGGGATAGAAACTTATATAGTTCTTTAGCAGTTTACAAATGTTATCTGATTTTAATCCTCACATAACTCTATACAATTATAACCCAATAAAAGAAAAGAAAATTCTGTTACCACCACATAGAGAAGCCCTTGTATTTCACTCATATTTTATTTAAGCAGAATACATGCTGAAAATCACATCTGATTTTCATTGAAATTTCTTCGGCAGTTAGATGTGGGTATGAACTAGGGAATGTGTTTTCTTTGAATTCTGTAGCTCTTTTGCTCATTTCTTTATGTTCTTTTTCTTTTCTTACGCATATGTTTTTGTAGTATATTAATGAAAACTGTGGGATCCCTTGCTGGGGGGATTAGACTTGAGGGAACTCATTCTATGTCTGGGAGGGGGAGTGTATGCATTTGGCTTCATCGTTCTGTCCTGCTATCACAGTTCTCAGTGCCAGTTCTGGGGAGGGTAGGAACTGGATATAAATTGCTTCTATTTTAACAAGAACATGCTTTCTTTATTCCCAGTTTGATGTTCATTTGTGTGAATGTGACAAGGCTTATGTTATTAGATCATGTAAAATTAGATGAAAATTATTATGCCTTGAGAGACAACATGCTATAAAGGTATAGACGTTATTTCTAAATTCTCTAAATGTATACTATTAATTTAGAATCCACTCAGTGTTGAGACATGAGACAAGTAGTTAAATGAGGTAAAAAAAAATGTTCAGTTCTTTTTGGAAGGTTGTAATTTTATTGAAATTCTTATGCTCACTGTGGTAGCTCCTTCGGCCCTCCTTTCCTATTTTTTTCTGTGTCCTTACACCTCCTTTTAGAGGTCATTTGAGAAAGGGAGTAAAGGAAAAGAAACATTATTCTAATTCCTCACTAGAATTCCATCCCCAGCAAGCCCTGCCTATTTCACTCCCTACTAATCTCTCAAAGAGAACGGAGTCAGCTCATTCCCTGTGTTCACCAGGACATCTCTACGAGATGATATTTGACCCTTTGCTTTCCAGATGTCATTGGAAATGAAACCATATGTGATTTTCTCATGACTCAGAGCCCCTCTTACAAGAGAAGTTAGCTTGAACAGTTTGGGCCCATGAATCCCCCTGTGAGAAACAGAACAAGGGATGACTCGGTCACCCCTCTGCCTTGCCCAAGAAGGGAGAGAGGTGAGCCACATTGTGTGTGTGGGGGGGTGGGCAAGACATTCTTCCTCCAGGGTAGTGATTGTGTATCCCTCTTCTCTGGGCCAGCAACCTCAATTGTTTGCTGTTGTCGCTGTCATTGGACCTGCTCAGCTATCAAGCTCTGTGGACAGCAGAGGCTTCCAGAGAGGCTGTGGTGTGTGGACTACAGCAAACACACCTGCCCGTGAGACACTGAGGTCCCGGCTACGGTGAAGCCCAATATGCTCCCGGGTATTCCCTTACTCTTTACAAACTTCATGCCAAAGCATTTCACTCACTTCTTGGCTTTACAAAACTTAAAAAACCATAACCTCCTGTCTCAGGCTCATCGTAACAGGCCCCTTTATGCTCTTTTTTTTTTTTTTAGATTTTATTTATTTGACAGATAGAGACATAGTGAGAGAGGGAACACAAGCAGGGGGACTGGGAGAGGGAGAAGCAGGCTTCCCGCTGAGCAGGGAGCCCGATGTGGGGCTCGATCCCAGGACCCTGGGATCATGACCTGAGCCGAAGGCAGATGCTTAACGACTGAGCCACCCAGGTGCCCCTTTATGCTCTTAACTATTCACAAGGGGCCAGCAGTCCTTGGTCTCCCCACCTGGTCAAAATCATAGCCGCCTCCTTCTATTCTTTCTCCTGTTAAAGTGCTTTAGATTCAACTCCTTTCTTTGTTTTTTTGGAGTGACCTTTTTGCTTCTCTGTCATTTACAATGGCTCCTATGATTATACTCATTATTCAACTTACCTCTTTCTCTGCATAGGACAGAGATTAATTACAGAAGATGGTCTTCAACATTTCTTTGGGATCCCACCAGTCTTTGGCCTCTCAAAGGAACCGTGGCTCCTGTATCACACATGAGACTTGAGGCCTAGGCTGACCCTCATTCTCATGAGCCCCAGGCCAAAGTCGCTGCAAGATCTGGCTAACAAAATGCTGGGTAAGCATCGTCATCATGCCATCATGCAAGATCATGCTTTTATTTAAAACATGCAGCATCATCCTTTTATATAAAACAACTTGACATTTCTAGCTACTTTGCTCTCTTATTACTTCCAGATTAGCTGTCTTCCTGGGCAAGAAAGGAAGCAGTGAGCTGTAGTAGTAGGTGAAAATCACTAATTTCCCTGCTCAGTCATTGAGTGCACTGCCATGTTAGAGGTATGAACAACAAAACGTGTACGTCATAAACTCACTTTGTTCCCGCCCACTCCCTCAAGGCAACTCATGAACATCCCTGGGCAACATTTGCACCACACAACGCATTTCACCACACTGCATAATACCACAAAACTATCTTCATCTGGGGATTCTCTGCCTGATGGTCACCACAAGGTAAACAGGCAGGTTCTCATGATCCTTTGCATATTAGGTAGACTTTTTTTTTTAGGTAAACTTTTTGAAGACAAAGAGCCAACCAACATTCTTTCTTTCCATCTACTTCCTTAAGGTAAAAACTATTACCCTTTGGTCTACTTGGCCCGTGTCGAATGGTCTTTGGGGCAAGTTGACCCATTTCACATGGGTCTGAAACCAGGAATGTTTAGATGATAAACCTGTGTGGGGAGTGGTGGTAATAATGGGAAGAGTGCTGTCACAGAAATTAGAAGGATTTCAATTGGTAAAAGGAGAAAAACCCTGTTTTGTCTCTGGTTTAAATTTAAGTTTACTGCCAAAGGTCACATAATGCAACAAGTCACACAGGTAGTCTTCAAGGCGCCCAGGGGACAGAGCTTGTTCTCTATGAAGTGATGTCCAGGATGCCCTTTAGAAGTTTGTGGTTTCCACAGCAAGAGGCTGAATTGTGTTGCTGTCTCTAATTCCAGCTTATAAAAGCATGCAAAAAGATTATTCAAGTCCTACAGAATTTAGTAACTATATTGAAGACAGATTTGCTTTGAACATCAGTGGCCAAAATGATCAAGAAGATGAAAGAAGACATAGGTGGAGTACAATAGGCATTTCTATTTACAAATTATGTGTCTTTAAACTCCATACTCCCTGGATTTCATTCTGCTTTTGTACTCAGCAGATAACCTTTGATCACGTCTGCAAAGGAAAGAGACCAAAACATGAATAACTTGAAAATGACAAATAAACTGAAAACCGGATACTCCTGTTACTGTAGAAATCATTCCGATACTGTCATTGTTGGATATTTTAACTAGAGTCCCAAGGCACTCCTTAATGATCAAACCAAGTATGTGACCTTTGGTTGTTTGGCAATATCTATTATAGTTCTGACTGCATATGTCATTCAGCTCAGCCTTTCCACCTTTAAGAATTTGCCCCACAAATACACTTGTGCATTAGTGAAATGACATTATGTCCAAGGTTCCTTGTGAGAACTATTTGATATGTTCTCATATATCTAGTCGAGGAAATAGCATACAGCTGTAAAAAGAAATGGCAAGGTCAGTCATATATTGTTGTGGAAAGATCTCCAAAATATATTGTTAATTGAAAAAAATTTAAGGAAAAGAACAATGAGTATAGTTTTATTTTGCTAAATGTGTTCAACATAAGAAAGGAAGGAAGGGAAGAGAGGGAGAGGGAAGGAGGGAGGAGGGAAGGAAAAAGGACAGTGTAGGAAAGAAGCGAAGGGAAGAAAAAAAGGGGAGGGAGGAGAGAACAAAAGGAGAAAGAATATTTACTTGCATATGCTTAAAATATCTCTGCAAGCCTCCTCTCCTAGGATAGCAACTGGGAGCTGGGCTATATACTTTGTACCTTTTTAGTATTTTACAATGTTTTATACATTTTGAATTTTTTAAACCAAGTGAGTATCTTGCATGTTCTAACATAAATGTGAGAAAGTTGCCATACTTCCCTGTTCCCTATGGAGGCAGTGCGAATGACCAGTGACATTTAGTTTAATGCATTGTAAAGCATGAATGTAGCAATGACTATTTTTCTTTCATCATATTGATGACACTATCATTTTTATTGAGATGTGAACATGTTGTTTTTTTAAGCGTTTTTTAAAGATTTTTATTTATTTGACGGAGAGAGACACAGCAAGAGAGGGAACAAGAAGGGGAGTAGGAGAGGGAGAAGCAGGCTTCCCACTGAGCAGGGAGCCCGATGCGGGGCTCGATCCCAGGACCCTGGGATCATGATCAGAGCCGAAGGCAGATGCTTAACGACTGAGCCACCCAGGCGCCCCTCAAAAGATGAAGTTTTAAATGTCCTTCCCTTGGAGCCCTGGCTGGGTGGTAAGTAAGAAGGACAATCAATCAGCAAAGATATTAATAAACTAAAGAAAGGGCAATGCTTCAAGGAAGTAGAAGGTAAATTGATGGTTTACAGATTCTCATAAGAGGTAATAACGTGAAGCTATTGAAGGGTAGGCAGTCTGAAAATAAGGCACAATATCTACATCTATGTGCAATTGAGTGTAAATGCAATCAGCTTCTCCAGGAGAACTTTTTTTTTTTTTAATGTGTGATGTCATGCAGCACTGTTGATAGTTTTGTCTATTTACAGGTTTCCTGCACTGTGAGCCCAGGAAGAGAACGATCTCTGCTTTAGTCACTCGTGGACATCCTGATGCATGGCAGGAGATTAAAAAATGATCATTGCCTGAATCATTGTTAGCCTCAAAAGTTTATTATCATCAAGGGGTCTAACGCTTTCTAACGTAAAAATGCCAGAGTAAATAAGTGTCTACAGTATTTCCCCTCTAACTTCCTTTTACCAAGGCATGCAAACACTTCTTAGAAGTAAACATATTGTCTGAAACTGTAGCAAAGTTTATTTATGTGCTTGTAGCAGGTTTATAATAAAATACAAATATTTGCCCTGTAAATGGTTTTAACATGAACCAAAAAAAAAAAAAAAAGAATATAAACTTAGTGAGGTCTTTGCTTTAGGTTTCAATGTAAATATGTTTACAAGATATTTGGGACACTTAATGAAGTGATTAACAATAATAAAAACATAAGGAGAGCTATCAGAGATGATGTCAGAAGTCACACTCCATGATACAGTGACCATGTTCTTAGCGCTTCTTATTTTAAATTTAAATCAAAACCACAGAAAGTCTTTCTGATCAACTTAATTTATAGTTAAAAGGGGGAAGAAATGTAAAACAAAACAAAACAAAAGACAATTGCTGCTTTTGGTTATTCGGTACAATCTCAAACACAAATTAGCATTTGGAGCTGGATTAAATAAATGAATGTCTTTTTCCTGATTAGTGAATCTTTGCTAGTCTAAAATTTGAGCTCTTCAAACTGAATGTTTGAATTAGAATAAAATAAAGTCAGGAGTGATTGTTTGACTCTGGGTTCCCCACCCCCTAGCTTTTTCTTTCTTTCTCTTATTCTTTTTTTTAAAGTAATGTGAGGCTCAAACTCAGGACCCCGAGATCAAGAGTTGCATGCTCCACCGACTGAGGCTGCCAGGTGCCCTTCTTCTGCTTTTTTTTTTTTTTTAAACAAAATAGTTTTAATTGGTCTTTTTTAATCTTTAGAATTGATGATTTTCATATAACTCAGAGGTGAGTTTAAATGCAGACTATATGAACTTCGTTATTCTTTATTCCTGAGGGAGAGCTATGATTCTGTGAAAAACCCCCCAAAAGGGGCCATGGAGACAGATGGAGACCAAGGAGGCAAGCATGGCCTCCAGGGTGTGCCCTGTGCCAGTCTGCCTGGATCCCTCTGGTCATGTAACCCTGGGCAAGTTTCACAAGCTCTGTAACCTTAATTTGAAACTCAGTAAAATGAGGAAAGTGTTATGTGTCTTCAATTCTAAGACGTCATCAATTGTGAGATGCACCATTAATTTATACACAACTAAGAAAACACAGTTCAACGACTTGTCATTGTAAGACGCATCCTAATTTCAGAAATGTTAGACTGTTGGTAGACGTGGGGAGAGTGCATATTTGAATCCCAGAAATGCAGTAAAGATAGAATTGTGAGGATTTAATGAGCAAATGCATGTAAATGGGTAGCACAGCTCAGAATGTATCGTGCCCAGTAAATATTAGCTACCAATATTACTGATAGAATCCTCAATTTGAGTAACAGCTTATTTTTGGGATGGACTTCAGCTGGACTGAAAGCAACCTGACTCACTGGCAAAGGGGTAGAAAGACAGAAGATTGAGATGTAGACCACAGAGAATGGGGACTGATTTCATTTCTCTTGAGTCTAAGCTCTTTTGCGGACATATGTGCATCCATTCACTTATGGTTATGGGAAGAATCACAAGGTTTAACTATAAAGTAATTCTTAGGTCAAGTTTCTATCAATGTTGATACTTTTGCTGCATACCTCTTCTTTTTTTTCCTTCTCACTTGTCATTTCATAAAGCTTCTATTTAAATATTTTTCATGGTGGGAGATCATCAAATTTTAAATGTTACTGTGATTTTTACATAGGCCCCAAGTCATTCAAAAACAAAACTGATGAATAAAAGACTGGAATTAATCCAGCATTACAAAAATGACTAAATATTGGGGCGCCTGGGTGGCTCAGTCGTTAAGCGTCTGTCTTCGGCTCAGGTCATGATCCCAGAGTCCTGGGATCCAGCCCCACATCGGGCTCCCTGCTACGCGGGAAGCCTGCTTCTCCCTCTCCCACTCCCCCTGCTTCTGTTCCCTCTCTTGCTGTGTCTCTCTCTGTCAAATAAACAAATAAAATATTTAAGAAAAAAAATGACAATAGTTATAACAGAAAACAATAACAAACCCCACAACCCTTCCCCACCCCTCAGTTTTGGGCTTGATTAACATAAAATAAATCTCCCAATTAAAGGAGTTATTTTTTTAATAGCTCATACTTTGTATTTAAAAAATAAAAACCTCTAGATTCAGAGTTGAATATATATGTATATATATATATGGAACATATATACAAGACAAAGACAAATCCATTGTATTTATTACATTTTAATCTAACATAATGTTTATTACCTCACTTTTTTATATAAAATTATTAAGAAAATACATCTATGAAATCTCAAGTTTCCTGGAAATTGCAGCACTTGGATTCAAGTTCTGTCTCTTGATTATGTTATTTAGCCTTTCTGAAGTTTGTTCCTAAAGGTCTCTATATCCAACTTTAAAATGCAAAAGGGGGTCAAGTGAGAAGATGTTTATCCACATAAATGGCCCAGGGCCAGGTTTATATAGAATTTCTTTAGTGTTTTTGTCCAAATAGGTCCTAGGTTTTAAAACTTCTTTTTGTAAAGATGAGCGCTATTGATGCCAGCTAAGAGAGTTCTCCCCATTTGTTCAGTGAGGGTATCACCTATGCATGAGGCTTGAAGAACCCCAGCTCAGGAAGAGAAGTTAACACTCCAGACCCCACGCTGACTTGCCAAATTTACTCTTTCATTGATTCCAAATCGAAGTGTTTCTCAATGGTCTCAAAGTTTTTTCCCTGGTATTTTTGAAACAGCTTGCTTTTACCCAAGAATCGCTGTCATGGTCGGGCTACAGTCCGCTCTTGGCATCCTTCTTCTTAAAGCCATTTAGCGGTTTCTCGGGTAAAACGTGTTCTCTTTTATCCAGTGCCATCTGCTCTGGCGAAACCTCAAGGACCACCTGCCCATCAGAGTCACAGCAGAGGGCCCTGCTTCTGGGTGTAAACCGGCTTCCTGAGCTGCCCATCGTGTCAGTTCTGCGGATCTTCTCTCAGATGTCCCAGGCACCCACTGTGTCTTTCCGCAAGTACGTATATGTGGGTCTGCCCTGCAGAATCATTATTGTTTGCAGATTATTGCACAGAGTGGCTACGAGCTGTGGTGTCATCCTGTCACAGAGACATTGGTCACGTCTTCAGAGCACCAGGAGAGAGACACCTGTAAGCTTAACACTTCGCAGATTTTTAAGAAATCCATGTTCCTCCAAGAAAACGGGACTCAAACAAATTTAATCATTGATCTATGAAATAAATAATTTAACACGAATGCATCAACTGACACTTTGGTCTGGGATTTTAGGGACAAATGAAAACCAGGCACAAAACATTTTTTTAAAATTTATCATTATTTCCCTTGATAGTTTAACAAACATTGAGAAAGTTGCCTAGAACTACTTTCTGAGTTTCCTGTGACATCTTCCCCATGATCTAAAAAGTCAATATCCGATAGCTTAAAAATCAATATTGACAGAAACACAATTATTTAAATAGAAACATGGATCATAAAACAACAATTTTATATGATATGAAATATTTGAATATTTTTGAAACTTCTTGGAGCAGAGATGCACTTAACATGTGGTAAGTATTAGATATTAAAACCATCACTCACAAGTTGCTCTGGTGCTCTTCCTTTTATATCTTGGCCATTTTTAAAACTTAAAGATTCAACTGAATTTCTTTATAGGTTTAAACTTGGGAAATGCCTACACGTTACACAAAGTGATTCTCCCCTTTTTTCACAGAAGTGTGTGAAGTTACAAGCAGAGTCTTCTCTTAGGTCATGTAGGAACTTCTTGGATATTATTTAAATCTGTTTTTTTAAATTATTTTAAATCTTTAAATTATATTTGTTTGTACTATTGCCTTTTTCTCTCCTGTCCATTGTAATTAGCTACTTACTTTTCTTCTTTTTTTAAATATATGAAATGTCAAACCTGCAAACACGCCACCAAACCAAACCAAACAATCCATGATGTGTGGTTGTCTTTATATATTTTTTTCTATCTTTTCCCATTCTCTCATTTATATGACATCCCTTACTTATCAGCTGTCTTCTCTTTTCTCTTAATAATATTGCTCTGATTCCATTATTTATTTTGTCCTAAGAATGTTTATAGTGTCAGTTGTCTTCTGTGGATAAATCACCATTCCTTGGCTCTCTAGGACCAGCAGCTTTTCAGCATATTTCCACATAACCTATGTCCTGTGCATTCCACGTAACACATTTGGGTTTTCCTTATAGTTCGCTCCTCCCAGTGCTTACCATTGCCCTGCTCTGCTCCGGGGTTCTGTCCTTGATCCTCTTATTTAGAATCATTAGGCATTCTTTCCCTTCAAACGATAGAGCAAATCGACACCCAACACTTTTTTTTTCCTTTCTTAGCTCTTGTCCGGTCATTTCCAACTGTACATGCATTCCTCTCTATATTTCTATCTTCTCAGGATTTCTCAACATGTATTTGCATTGTTCTCTTTTTTGAATTCAAGCATATTTGCATAAGTTTCCTTCAACGTAGCTCCCTGAGTTATTTTCTACTTTTAAGATGCAGTTGCCATCTATTTATCACCTGCGAGCGTTATTTTGCTATCTTGCCCCTTTCCCACTTCTCTTTCTTGGAAAAGAGTCAACTCTCCCTCATAATTTTGAGGGGGAGATTTGAAGCGCCTCTTTGCATCATGCCCTTTCCCTCTCCTTGTTCAAATGGAAGCAACAACAATAGGAGAAGTCACTGTAAAGGAAAGCTATGAACTCGTAATCCACATTTTGCTTCCCTGAGGTGAAAAATCACTAGGAATCTTTACAATTTATTTACCCTACCATTTCAGAAGGCAATAAAACTTAAGATGCTACACACCTAGTTACTTGAAACTAAAGATAATAACGATATGCATATAGATAAATGTGAAATAATTTAAGTAGAAAAAGAAAGAAAATTTAAAATTCCATCTAAACAAGACTTGCCATGTGGTTGGCAGGCAGAATATTTCTTCCATGAGGTTTTTTTAAGCATGAATGTATGTAGACCACATGTCTTTTCTTTATCACTCGTGACTTAACATCGTACATGTTTAAAAATGCCTCCTTGTTTTGACACAGATGAGATATGACAGTAAAGGAAAGCTACACTATATAAATGAGCCCTTTTTTGCCCAAATACTAAAAGACACTGAAAATCATTTACCTTTGCTTATGTATTATTTGAGATAATCCTTTGACATACTATCTCACAGGGTTTCACAACTTTGTGATGGAGGGAAGGTAGTTATTATTGCCTAATGTTTTGGATAATACAAGAAGCTCAAACCCGATGTGACTTGTCCAGTGTCACAAAGGAGGTGACCGAGCTAGAGCTCACACGTGGTCTGCTACAAAGCCACAGCTCTGGGGCCACTGGAAGAGGCTGGCCTTTTAGTTCATGTTCAAGTTCCAGGAGGCTTTGTGAGGTGAGCCAAAGCTATTAGTTTCCGAGAGCAGCATGGGATGCCGAGTATCTGGGAGACAAGAGAAGGAACAAGAGATGGAACACACATTCAGAAAAAGATGTGGAAAGGACACAAAGACCAGCCCTGCATAGTCTGTGGTTTTGCACAGAGCCCCCCTCAGCAGCCCATGGCCACAGATATTGCTGCCTGAAAAGTTGGCTGCCTGAATTCAGAAATCCAGACTAGAAATCCAGAAAGGCTAAAAGCATCACCTTTGCTCAGTGTGGGCAGGTACAGCAACATCATCCAAATCCATGCTCATAATAGAAGAGAAATCCCTTCTTCGGCCCTGCCCAGGGTTCCCATCTAATTCTTTCTCTTCTCTAGGGAAAATAAAAGAAGAAAGGGGGGTAGTCAGACATCTCTAAGTTCTGTCTTTTCTTCTGAGTATGAGGTTGTACAAGGAGAGTCCTAGTCAAGAGAGCCTTCAGAAGAAACACCTAAGTGGAACGCAGTGGTTGCTCAATGCGTCTTTGAGTTACTGTCATTCAGTTTCTACCCCCTCTCCCTCTTCACTGTTTTTACCTTGGGTCTTTCCCCTTGAATCTACAGTGGTCATTCCTGGAGAACTTTAACGTAGTTGTCTTTTTATCTGCTTCTTTATTCTCTGGTTCTCCATACTCATTCTGCCGTTCCTTACCATTCTGGGATGTATTTTTTAGTGACTATTCATCTCATATCAAGATATGTGCTCCTTTAGTGTCCACAGAAATTTGATAGGCTTGCTTTCTCCACTCCAAAACTCTCTCTAGCAAAGTGTTCTTTTTGGCTTCTTCTAATACACTTCTGTCTCCTTCACAATTACCTTTTCCTGACTAAAACTGTCAAGAGTCTCACTCCTCCGATTTATGACTTCACAGCATTTCCTTAGTCCCTTCTGGCAGTCATTTTATTTCTGAATACTCTGGACACAGGACATTTGTATCTGTGACCTACTTATAATAGTACTGCAAAATCAAGCCAAAAGTTCTTTCTTTTCCAGAAATTTTTTCCAAAATCATCATCTATTCCCTTTCTCTTAAAGCTTACTTCATCTGTGCTCACTCATGACCTTTAGCCAGCCATGGAAATGTCTTTCAGAATGACACCAGGTTCTGATACAACCAGAGTTCCTACATTCTTATCCATTTATGGATATTGCCTGTCTCTCTTTTCAGCCTCACTTGTATTTTAGAGTAATGGAATTTCTTTCCCCCTTTGCAACACTACATGAATCCTTATTTCTCTTTGCTCATCTCATTTCTTTCTGGGATTTTATGAAATCAACCTATCCAACAGCAATACTGATTCAGCACCTATTGTATGCAAGACACAGTTCTCAGTGTTGACAAGAAATAAAGATGTAAGGCATAGTCTTGCCTTCTGGAAAACTGTAATCTAGTTGTGGAATAAGTCATGTGACACGCTAAGTAGAATACTGAATTGGAAATCCAGACCCCTGAGGACCATTCCAGTACTGTCTCTAACTTAATTTTGAGGGCTTGATGAAGGTTTGCTGCTTCTGTGTAACCTACTCACCATCCCAATAACAGAGGATTTGTGAGTCTGACCTGGGTTCAAGGGAACTGAAGTGCACCTGGGGATTATTAAACAAAATAAAAGTGGAAATAAGATTAGTGGGCCCATATTTAAAAGAATAAATAACCATAAATTTCACGAAATGAATTGCTCCTGATTAATTTAATTATAAGTGTCTTGCCTATTCATTTTAATCAGATCTTAAAGGACTGTCTCTACTTTATTAGTAAATATATGTATCTGAGAAATAAGCATATCAGAATATATATGAATGTATGTATTGTGTGTATGCTTATTTCTACATTTAAAAGTAATGGGTAGGATTTTGTTCTTTAAAGTTGATCATGCAGAGCACTAGCTTTCTCCCACGTGCTGGGAGTCACAGGCTGTTTTGCTACCGCACTCTGGTTTATGTCCTGGAGGGCAACTGAGTATTGATGAAAAGGGGAAATTGAGCGACAGGGCCATCAAAAGGGACTGCCTGAGTTTAGTGAGACCAGGTTAGGGCCAGAGCCAGAAATAGCCCACAGCAGGATTCCGCAGCGATAATTAGGCAGCATCTCCCCCACCCCAACCCCGGACTCCCACCCCACCCCCACCCTCCCCCCGCCCCCACGCCCCCTGCCCCTCCACGCCCCCCTCCCCCCGCCCCCACGCCCCCCCCCTCAAACTTCCCCATAATGGCTGGAGGGTTTATTAGTCCTCTTGCCCTCCATGCTCTCCTGAAAGAGGTGCCGTGGGCCGCTGGGGGAAGGCTGGAGACCCCAGGCCTAGAGAGGCGAGGGCAATGGCTGCACTTCTGCCTGAGCATCCCATCCCCTGGGCTTCCTCGGGGCAGAAGTCAGCCCTGGCTGTCCCTCTTATGTTAGTTCTCCTTCACTGGGTACGTCCTTGTCCAGAACCTTCCAAGGCTCCGGTTGCTGGCCCTCTGCCCAAGAACAGTGGGAGGCGCACCAGCCAGCCTGGTGGGAAGACGGGACAGACATGCGCCTCCGTTTCAGCCCTGGCTGCTCTATTACTCACTGGGTGACAGATGCATTGTTCTCCCGGGAGGCCGGCAGCTGGACGCCCCCCCTCCCCCGCCGCCGCCCCCTTTCCTGCAGCCCCGCGGGCCGCGCATCCCAGCCGGCCACCCCGCACAGCCGGGAGGCCCCGGCTTGGTCGTTGGCGCTCCCTGAACTTTGAACAGCACCTGCTAGAACAGTGTCTGTGGTGGCATGAATGAAGCTGGCTGTCGGTGCAGGAAGGCTTTATATTTATTGCCATGCGGGGGAAGTCCTGGAGCCATCGCGTGGGACCGGAAAGCGGCAGGAATGTGGGCGGGAGTGAGGAGCCAGGGCGGCCGGCGGGCCGGGATCAAGCCGGGGCTCCTGCAACACTTCTCAGGCCTGTGGGACCTGCCCTCCTCCTCCTACCTGGCGGGGAAAGACAAAGACAACTGAATGGTCTTTGGAAGTTTCAAATTACTTCCTTTGTCACACTGCAGGGAATCAACTGGCCCCACCAAGGTGGGATCTGCAGTTTCATCCAGGCAGGAGCTTTTCAGAGTGGGACTCATGCTCACTTTCTCAGGGTGGGAAAGGAAGGAACCTGCGTGAATGAAATTTAATTAATTAAAAAAAAAAACGGATGCTTCATTTGTATTAGGCAAATGCATTTCCAAACGCCTGCTGAAATGTCTTCTTCCAGTCACTTAACATAAGACATGTCAAAAAGTGAACTTGGTGGTTTTTTCTCCTGTCATTGGTTTCTCTGCTGAGTTATTTACTATGTTAAAAGTATTTTCAGTCATCGAGATTTGCACGTCTGTGGTCCTCCTGACTTTGCCCTCTACCGTGCTCTGCACACCCTGCAAGCTATGAAATTCTTTCTTCTTTCTCTGCACCATCTTTCACCACGGTCTTTTCCCGAGTATGGTTCTAGTTGGGCAAGATCTCTCTTCCCCTCCTGGACTGTAGTCATGGTCTGCTGTCTCTCACCTTCCAGATCTTCTGCCTCCCAGTCCAGGGGACACGTTGCTGCCATATTGTCATATGCTGATCATCTCAAAGACTTTAGGTGACTACTGCTTGTTCTTTATAGCAAAATGTGCAGCTCCATGGTGGGACATTCAAGGCTTTGCAAGACTGTTATTTACCAACATTATTTGCCTCTTCTCTATTCAAACTCCTTGTTTCAGTCAAAATAATCCATCAAAAATTGCCTTCTATCCAAACAGCTTTTACCTCCCTGTTGAAACTCTACCCATCCTCAAGGTCAGGGGCAAGTATCCCTATTACCATGAATACTTTCCTAACTTCTCCGAGAAAAAATTATGTTTCCCTCCTTAAGACACCTACCACTTCTTTGTATCAGTCTTGGGTGATTTTACACATTGCTAGCAAATTGTCCAAGTATCTTGTCTCTTTTATCTCCTCTGACACACCCTGGGAAAGACAGGCAAAATGATCAGTTGCTCGCCTAGTTGAAGCAGCCTTGAAAATACCCATTAAGTGCCCCTGAAGTGTCCAATAGTATTTGGACACTATTCATTTATGAATGACCTACTTAAAGTAAAATAAAGGACATTTTAAAGTGTCAAAGGAACAGCTACATCTGTTTCCCAAGCTCCTTCCAGTGCTGACCCTGGCATGCATCCTACCACACGTACTTCTGACCAAGGGCACGCGTTTGTGTAGTCTGCAGCCATGGAAGGACTGAGGAGATCAGCTAATGTTGGAATATTGGGCTTAGTGGTGCTGTGTAGAAGCCAAATGAACTAACCAAGCCTAAGTAACAAGAGTTTCTAATATGGTCAATAAATAAAAACACCTACTTAAATCCCAAAGTAGAGCAACTTAGGGACATATAAAACTCTCTTCAGCTCCTAGACTTTGCTTAATACAAGCAAAGTAAAAACACGCATGCTTCAATATGAATTAGTCAAGCATCATTTCCCAAGTATGAAGTTCTTCTAGAAATGCTCTTTTGATTTAATTTGCTTACCAAAAGTCTGATATAAGACAGAAATCTAGATTTCCTTCTTCAAAATATATTGTCACCAGAAGATGTTGCAAACCCCATGTGTCCCTAAATTGTACTGTTTCTGAGTTTAGGCAATCAGTGTGTCTTTAGGCCATGTGGGCTGAATGGTCAAAGTGATGAGTGAAGGAGAAAGAATGAAGGCAGCCCGGTGGGCCACAGGGAAGGCCATGGTCCCAGTGCCACCTGTTGTGTGAATGTTCCGTGGGGAGGGTGAGCAGTGAAAGACAGGAGGGACTAGTTTTGACCTAAAAAAATGGAGAAATACGTTCCAAGGGCACCTCAGGTAGCCTTGCATTGCTGGAGAAGCGGGCATGGCCTAGGATGTAGGAAAAGATGAGAGAAATTAGGTAGCCAAGTCAAAGGAAAGCATTAGAATGGACACTTGATTACTTAATTTCATTGAGCAACAAGCAATAATACACCTCCGAAAAGACATGATTACATTTAACCCAGCACAGTCCCCTTTCATTGATGGCCATTCACCAAAGTATATGAAGAGATACATGAACCAAACAGCTATACTGAAATTTAAGCAGATATCCCTGTTCTTTTGAAATATGGAATTTCATTTGAAGCTTTGATTATAAAATAGCATTCCCATTTTAGTAAAATCAAACAGGAGACTATTATATGAAATACCTCATTCTATGCCCAAGAGTTGCAGCTGTTAACAGGTGGGTTTATTTCCAGACAATTCTTCTGCATGAGCAAATACATAGATGTGTACACCATTTGCATGCAAATAGAATCACACTACACATAGCGCTTGCCAACCTGCTTTTACACTTTTAAAATACTGGATACGGGGTACCCGGCTGGCTCAGTTGGTGGAGCATGAGACTCTTGATCTCTGGGTTGTGGGTTCGAGACTCACATTGGGTGTAGAGATTATTTAAAAAAATAAAATCTTTTAAAAAAATAAAAATAAAATACTGAAGACAACTTTCTATGCTTATACATGACAATTTTGCTCTCATAAAAAATGATGGAATGGCATTCTTTTGAATGAATGTGCCATAATTCATTTAATTGCACATTAAGGTAGTACTTTTCCAAGTTTTGCTTTCTTTCCAACATTAGGAAAACAATTACAATATGTATGCTCTTTTCGGTAATATCCACCAAGAACCACAATAAAAATGGCCAGGTCTTCATTCCTATTAAAGATTTTGTTTTCATTTTCATGAATAAAAAATACATGCATTCAAAAAACAGTTGAGAGTATGGCTAAACAAGTAAACATCAGTAGCCATAAATAAATCTATAATTTTCTAAAGCTAATTAGCTTGGGGAAAGTTGATTTCAAAGTGGTCAAATCACTCCAGGACAAACATTCAAAAATATACGAATCAATGTTGAGAAATATTCATTTTTAACCAGTGAGTTTTTAAACAATTTACTTGGAGCCACAGACAAAATTTTAAAGAATGTCATGCAAACCTAAATGCATAAACAAAGCAGATGTAGCTGGCTGAAAATTAATGGTGCTTTGCTAATAATGCTTGTAAAAAAAATCCCACGTAGTCCTTCCCTGCCTTCTTCCCTAACCCCTGGCAACTGTATAGTCATAGTATATAATACTGGATTTTTTTTCACTCAGCATGATTCCCTTGAAATCATCCAAGTTTTTGAGTATTTCAATACTTTGTTCCTTTTTATTGCTTAGTAGTATTCCATGGTATGCCTCCAACCATTTACCCATTAAAGGGCATTTGGGTTCTTCCCAGTTTTTGGCTCCTATAAATAAAGCTACTATGAAGATCCCCCCCAAAGAAAAATTCTAAAAAAAAGAATAGAAGATTAAGAACTTCCCTAGGGGTCACAAAAATGATCAAAACACCCTAAAGTTTTTTATTAATAACCGAAGATGCACATAATATTCATTGCAGGAATTATAAGTATGCGGAAAAATGGAAATGGGAATCATTAAATTTGACTAGTATCAGGTTTTTTTAATCTAGCTTTTTAAAGAAAATCAGTTTGCTTTTGATGCATTTTTCAGAGCTCATCTCCTACCTGTTTGGGAGGAGGGTAGGAGGGGCTCTTAAGTGGCTCCTCAAACGAGAACATCTCAGTGTGGTTACCATGTGTCCTGAAATCTGGTACAGAGAAAAGTTGACATACATTTCACTTACTAGTGTTGTGGAGGAATCAGCCAGATGATGGGCATAGTCTCTACCTCAGGTCTAGAGCCAGATGTCCTGAAGAACATACATGTACAATACGTATTGCTTGAGTGGGGGATAAGGAATGCCTAGTGTATAAAAGCAAGAAGGTAGACATGATGAACTGATTATTCTGCATCTCTAGGAGAATTCGAGTATATAATGATTTCTTCATTACTATTGACTGGTAAAAGGAATAATCCCTTTTACAACACTTCTCTTTTAAGGCGATAGCCATGACATCATTTTTCGTCCTCTCTTTCTCCTCATTTTGTTTGGTCTCTGTCTCAGAATGTGCCCCAGCAGGCTTGCAAAACTAGATAATACCTTGACAACCAGAAAAACCTGGCTCTCTCCACCCAGCTCTCGTAGGACCGGTTGTAGTACCTCGTCACGCCCACAAGGATGGCCGTAATACTCAAAAGTGTCGGTGGGCACGTGGAGAAACTGTACTTCTCATCCATTGCTGATGGACACAAAAATTTTGCAGATGCTTTGGAAAACAGTTTGGCAGTTTCCCAAATGTTAAACACCATATCACCCAGCCATTCCACTCCTAGACGCTGACTCAAGAAAAATGAAAACACGTGTCCACATAAATGCTTGTACATACATGTTCATAGCAGCACTATTCAGACTTGTCAAAAAGTGGAATCAGTTCAAATGTCAATTAAGTGATGAAGGAATAAACAAAATGTGGTATGTCTATACAATGGAATACTATCTGGCAATACAAAGAAACAGTATTCACATATGCTGCAACGTGGATAAAACTTAAAACATTCTGTTAAGTGAAAGGAGCCAGACATACACCCACAAAAATGTATGTTTGGTTCCATTTATATGAAATGTTCAGAAAAGGTAAAGCCAGCCAGACAGAAAGTAGGCTAGTGGTTGCCCAGAGTTAGGAATGAGGGGTGGTTGCTAATGGACAGGAGGAGTTGTCTGCAGAGTGAGGCAAATGTTCTAAAAGTGGATTGTGGTGTGGGGTGATGGTTGCACAACTCTGTTAAGTTCTACCTAAAGCAAGTGAATTTATGGTATGCAAATTATAAATCATATAACTGAAAGAATGAAAAAGAAAAGGTGGGAAGGAAGGAGGAAAGAAAGAAAGAAAGAAAGAAAGAAAGAAAGAAAGAAAGAAAGAAAGAAAGAAAGAAAGAAAGAAAGAAAGAAAAAGAAAAGGAGGGAAGGAAAGAAGAAAGGATGGAAGAAAGGAGGGAGGAAGGGGGAAGTTGCCACAGGGAAGCCATTCTCTAGGCTGGAGAGCTTTGCCTCGTAAGCACCATGCACAACACACCCAACCACTGCAACACACAATGCCCCACGAGACTCTCCTAATTCTGGAAGAAGGAGCAACTTACGCACAGTGCTAAGGAAGTTCACAGGCTACAAACGGTGGAAAAAACAATCTCTCCTTTCATCTATTTTTGTAAAAGTAGCAGAAGCTATAAACATTGTCTCTTTCCTGGGTTGATAATTTTATCCCTCATGACCTGTCTTTAGTCCCCGAGAAGGAAGTCATTTAATTCAAGCCATGAGGATGGAGAGGTCCATGTAGCTCTCCCACACTCTTCTTGTCAGCACGCAGCGCAGCCCCTAACCCACTCCCCCCGCCCCCCACCGGCCGCTTCTCTCACCTGCTTCTGGCGTTAATCTGGCCAATCAACGGCAAGAGAGGAGAGACGAATTAGTCTTTGGAATGGTGACTGGATACAGTGGGCTGACCCAGGGGCCTGGGAGCGGTTTATTTGTTTGACTCCGTTTCCTCAGACCTGACAGGCAGCGCTCCCTTCTGAAATCGCTCTCAGGCCTCCGGCATACTCTGACATCAAGTGTACACAGCTGTGGGGAGGCCAGACTTGACCTACGTACTGACGAGGTGTTGTCTGAGAAACAAACCAAGCGTTGTGTGGGTGCTTCTCTTCCTGGCAGAGTGAATCTCCCAGAGCCCTGCCAAGATCCCACTACTGTTTTGTTGGGAGAAAGAGAAAAAAGAATGCACCAAGCATACGGAAGGTCAGGATTCGACGCCTTCTTGGAGCAAACAAAACCAGTAAAAAGTAGCATGTGAAAACTCTGTGTCCTTGGAGTTAAAAACACACACACTCGTCCAGGTCTATACAGGGAAGAGCGTGCTCTACGGAACCACACCCTGTGCACATTGAAAACGTCCAGGAGAGGGGCATCTGGGTGGCTCAGTAGGTTAAACGTCTGCCTTCGGCTCGGGTCATGATTCCCGGGATGGAGCCCTGCATCAGGCTCCCAGCTCAGCGGGGAGTCTACTTCTCCCTCTCCCTCTGCCCCTTTCCTCCGCGCTCTCTCTCAAAAGAAAGAAAACCTCCAGGAGAATGTAATGCATGGTGTATGTGCCAGAAAAGTCAACTTTCAGCCAAAGCAGTGCTTTCTATTTTGAAGGACAGTTTCTAAGAGAATGTTTTTCATTTTTACAGCATGTGAAATATCAGACTGAGTGTGTTGGGGGCGAGGTGGTGAGTGGAGAGGGTGTCAGTCTATTTCTAAGTAAATGGCTGGTTGCCTTCTTATCTTTTGAACCAAATACAGAGATTTCTCTAAAAGTATGCACCCCGACACTCTGTGAGTGTGGTGAGCTCAGTGGAAAGTCACCCTGCTGCCCCTCCCAGGGGAGGACTGCTGATGAGTGACAGTCAGAAGTCTGATAATGCTGGCACACTCAAAACTATCACAGCCTCATGGGGCTCCTCCTGGGGGGAGATTTGCTTGAGTTGCATTGGGAGGACCCGGAATGTGGGCCTCACCCGGCCATGGAGGGTCACATCAGCCTTCCTGGAGGAAGGAATGGGGGGTAAGTCCCATCACGTTGAGATACACTCAGGTAACTCCAGTCTTTAGAAGATGCACTCTTATTTGCTCTACAAACTCTTTCAGCAACTGCCCCTTTCTGTCATATTCTGCAGAGCAAAATTTCTAGAGTCTTCAGTCCATGGAGGCTCCTTTTCTCATCTATTTACTTTTCTACTTCCTTCTATCTGCCTTGGTCCTAAGCAATCCACTCTGGCAAAATTCACTGGTGACCCCCGGGGACCAAACCATTTGCCACAGGTGACCACCGCCCTCTTCTTGAAACACTCCTCTGTAGGATTTGGGGCCATTCAGCACTGGTTTTCTTTCCACCCCGCTGGCTCTTCCTTCTCGGTCTCCACTCTTGATGTCTCTCTTGCACCTGAACTCTACATTTAAGAGTTCCTCAGATCACTACCTTCGGTGTTTTCTTTCCCTCTTTAGGTGATCTCTTTCATCTTTATGACTTGTAATGTCATCTGCTTATTAACAACCCCACCATGTATCCACCATAGTCCTCTGCCCTCCTCTAATCTCAATTGGTCTTACCTGACATCACCTATTTGTTATCCATTGGGCAACTCAAACTTCACATAACCAAAATGGAACTCTTTTTGTTTTAAGTAATCTCTCCACCCAACATGGGGCTCAAATTCATGACCCTAAGATCGAGTCGAATACTATACCAACTGAGCCAGCCAGATGCCCCCACAAGTGGAACTCTTGATTGCTTCTCTTCATTCTCATCCCACTACCAAATCAACCAAAACAATCTCTAGTGAATATATTTACTTGTTTATTATCTATTTTCCACACTAAACTGTAAGTTCCTGAGGGCAGATCCCTTGCCCACTTTGTGTTCCATTTTATCTTCTGAACTGACACATTCTGGGTTATAATAGGCACTTGATATGTACTGGTTGAATAAACTAATGAACTGATCTGAGTTTTAGATCTGAGTTTTGAAAGATAAAGAAGTTATTTAAGTGAGACAGTGTTAGGAGCAGTTCCAAGTGTAAAGACTCAGGAGGTAGAGCTTATAGCTGATTGAAGAAGGTCATTGGCCTATTTAGATAGGGAATTAAGTAAGTTTGAGATGTAAATTGGAGGGAGAGAGTAACCTAAAATGAGCAAGCAGGGCCATTCTGCCTCAGACTAAATTGGAGAGAGACATTCCGAAAGAAGCGTAAGAAAGCTATCTTGTTAAAGAACAAAGCCTAGTGGCTTTTGAAAGCCGTACATAACTGGAAACTTCTAATTGCACTACTTATCAGTTGGTCTTTGACACAATTTCAAAATAGAGATAGGACACAGCACTAGGACATTCATTGATGCTTCTAGCATAGTTGGAGCATTTATATCACTCCTAACTTCCATGTGCATTTCTCTCTTGGACTTAACTTCCAGTTGGAAGAACAGTCGCAAAATTTTTAAAAAGATTTTATTTATTTGAGAGTGAGAAAGGGAGACAAAGAGAAGGGGAAGGGGCATAGGGAGAGGGAGAAGCAGACTCCCTGCTGAGCAGAGAGCCCGGCATGGTGCAGGATCCTGGGACTCCAAGATCATGAACTGAGCTAAAGGCAGACGCTTAACCGACTGAGCCACCCAGGTGCCCCAACAGTTGCAAATTTAATACAAGATCAGTATTGGATTCTGGAATCCATTTTTCCTCTTTTGGCGCTTATCAGCTATGGATCTTGAGCATGAGAACATCTCTTAAATGTGGTCATCTTGGTTGGAAGCAAATGAAGAGAAGTTAATGATTGTACCTAAGAGATTTGGGGAGTAATAGGACTCCTACGTATATTTAAGTCATCCAAGGCAGGGTAAATATTGTGTATAGTATGTACCATTGTGTAAAAAAGGAGGAGGGAGACTAATGATGTTGGCTAATTGAATTTAAATTAAAAAAAAAAACAGAAGGAAGTTTCTAGAAAAAAAATAAATAAAAATAAAAAGACCAACTATGAAACAAAAAAAAAGAGGAGGGATAAATATAGGTATTTGCTTATATTGGTATAGGTACTCTGAAAACATACACAGGAAACTAATGAGAGTAATTGCCTCTTGTGGTAAGACTCCGGAGGGCTGGGGACAGGGTGGGAGAAAGGACTTTCACAGTATGTCCTTCTGTACTTCTCACTCTTCCTCTTTCTTTTCCTCCAACCACTCCTGATTCTCTCATTGCCAGTAATAGCTGTTTTAAAAGGTACCACTCTTCTCCATGACTCTCATCCGGCATCTCAGAACTGTAAATTCTACTTCACAGAAAATATGAAATCATCTCCAGACATGTTCCTCAGTTTTATGGCCATGACTTGGCATTAGATTTTAGTTTTATTTCTACCATTTCAGAAAATGCAGTTCCTTTCCCCCTCCTCCCTGCACCCATTTGCACTTCCTTGGTAGTATTGAAATACTCCCATATTTTTCCTATCCTTAAAAAGCCTCTCCCTGCCCTAGACCGCTTTAGCTACCGTTTTCCCTCTCTTTCCCCCTTTTTAGCTAAGTTTCTTAAAGAGTTTTCTACATTTTCTCTATTTCATGATTAACCTTTCACACCCTACCCTACTAGATGTCCTTCCCTCCACTCCTCTGAAACAGTGTTCTTCAAGCTCACTAAAGACCGCCTCTGTTAAGCCTGATTGACATCTTTTCTTTGTCTTCTTTGACCTCTGTGCAATATATTGTTACCAAAGATTACTTCTCCCTTTCCAGAAGTTTTCCTTCATGGCTTTCATAAAGATTTCGTTGGGGCACCTGGGTGGCTCAGTCAGTTAAGCGTCTGCCTTTGGCTCAGGTCATGATCCCAGGGTCCTGGGATCAAGCCCCGTATCCAGCTCTCTGCTCATCAGGGAGCCTACTCCTCCCTCTCCCTCTGCCCCTCTCCCCTACTTGTGCTCTCTCTCCTTCTTTCTCTCTCTCAAATAGATAAATAAAATTTTAAAAAAAGAAAAGGACTTCTTCCATTCCCTCACCCTTGCCTGAGTAGGAAGCTTGTCCTAGTTGTTCTCATAGAAATCTCTGCATACCTCTATCTTGTGATCATCTATGGAAATGAACATGAATATCTTCATTAGACCATATAGTTTCCTCAAGAACAGGAACTGTATCATTTTTGTCTTTGAATCCTCAGTACATAGGTCAGGGTCCTAATCAATGAATATTGGCTTACTGAATCTTGAATGAATGCCAAAATGGTCGCCCATAACTTCTGTTTTAATACTAACTGCCGCAGGAACTTGCTCATCACCTCTAATACCCATCTTCCCTTTTTACTTACAACAGAAACTTGAATGTGTTCGCTTGAGAAACTGCATTTCCTAGCCCGCCTGGTGTGGCCATGTGACAGTGTCCAGGGTAATGAGATGAAGGCTCTTTAGAAGGGAGGGGCACCCCTTCTCTCCCTATTGTTTCCTCTAATGTGAGGTGAACGGCTACAGCTCCATCAGCCCTCTCGTGACCTTGAGAACAGATGGCAGGGCAGTAGGAGAGCAGGAGCCTGGGTCCCTGATGTCCTTTATAGGATCCACACCACCTTGTACCAAATACTTCTGGACTTTTAAAATACAAGGCAACAGATTCTCAAACTTGTCCACTCTCGGAGCCTCTGTTATTAGCAGCTGCACTTGATCCTAACTTAACATACATTCTAAAATTAAACTGCTTCACACTCGTGGCCCACCTGAGCCTTTGTTTTTCTATTCACTTTTTCCACAAGGGATATGAGGTATGGCAGTCTACCTTTGTGTAAAGCATAGAGTCCAGATGATCACTGACATGTTTGATGCCCATGGCTTAATGGGTTTGTCTGGAGCAACAGAAACAAGGGAAAAGTGGGAGCTTAGCAGACTAACACAAATGATTTTTATTCAGTAGCCTATTTTTGATGGGGTAGATGACTTTGGTTAAATCTACTACTAGATTATTCAAAAGAGTGATTGGATTGAATAAACCAGTTAATTCAGTCCAAGCAGTTACCTTCTTTTAAATACATTTTAAATTGTCTCTTTTCCAAGTTGATAATCCTAAGACCAAGTGAAAATTCAGTCACAGAACAGAACATTTCAACACCAGAGGAGCATGCAACTAGGGTCCAGGGAGTGTATTAGTTCTAAGTATAACAGCTAAAAGGAATGTTTGAAAGAAGCATCACGAGTCTAAAAGGCATGAACCATCACAGGTAGAGATGCCGTCTGGGTGTAACTAATTTTTTAGTGTCTTAGAAAAGTGTGCAATTGATTTGATCCTTAGCAGGGTTCAAATTATTTGGTGGCCATAATCTTAAGACATATTTTGAAATAATTGGAATACCTGAATGTATGTGAAAGAGTCCAGACTCATGTTATTTACACTGGAAAGTTTGATAAGCAGAGCTTTTCCCATATAGGCATGGAATTGATTTAACTATAGGCTTGACCCATGGAATTCCCTTGTCAACTGACAGCCATGAGAAAACCCACTCTTGCAGTGAAGCGCTCCTCCTGAAAATAGAGCAGGCGCTTCTTGCCCTTTCTCACAGTCCTCTTGGCTGCAGGGAAACAAGAATGCTCTTTGTCAAGGCATACCCAGGAGGAACATTTTGGAGCTCAATTTTCTCATGCTGTATTCAAATGAAAAGGAATGAAGATAATTCAATTTGAAATATGTCCAAGTGTTTCTGGTATCATCCCTGTGCTGTGGCATGTTTCTGAAGCAAACAAGATAGTAAGGAATCAAATATGGAGAAAGTCAGCTGAATGTCTAATGTCCTAAAAATGGCCACCTATAGAGCTTGTCATGGCTTTCTTTTCTCCCTTCATTTCTGAAATAAAGTGTTTGATAACCTGGTCTCCTGAATCAAAGAAACATACAAAGAGAAATGGTTATCAGTCATGTTGGTTACGTCAACCCATCTCACAATGAATGAGCCATGAGGCTAACGAGGCTTAGCTGGAAAAAGGGAACCCAGGTCTCCGTACACCCTAAGCCTGCGGGGCCCTCCACTGGAATCTACAGAGCTCCTGAAATCATCCCATCCATGAAACTCAGCAGGCGGCAGCACCTCCGCAGAACCTGGCTTAGCCACTTGTTGCTGCTTTGATCTTGATCCAATGCGTTAGCGGAGCTGGGGACAGCACATAGCAGGACTCAGTTAAGATGGAACATTAAAATGTGTGTGAAGTTTCCAGTTTTAATTAGTTTTTAATTTACACTTTTTAGTAGTTTAATTGGATAAAATCCTTTTTATTTTTCACTTTGCATTTAGACAATCGACCCATATACTCACCCCTTAAAGTCTCCATAACTGTTATTGGTTTGATGCTAATGACTGAAAACTATTTTTAAATAAACACATGAAGTGCATTAAGCTTTGTTGGATATGATTTCCATGCTATTCCCATACCAAGAAGGTTGAAAGGAACGGCTCTGTAGTCAGACTGCCTAGGATCGAATCCTAGATCTGCCACTTACTAGATGTGTGATCAGGAAAAGTTACTTCACATCGTTGTATTTATTTCCTCATATGTAACAAATGGGAATGAAAAGAATAGTATCTGTTGATAGATAGCAAGTACTCAATAAACTTGATTATATATAGTGGAAGGCATCAAACATGCAGAATGGAAACTCCCTTGGTATCCACGTGGAAAGAATTCCAAAGTTACAATTAATCTCTGCGGGTGAATGAGCCTTGGATTTTGGAATCAGTTTAATTCAGTCTTGTACAACCATATAGAACTCTCTAGGCAAAATATCTTTAACTGGATTGTATCAAATAGCCTGATAATTCATTTGACCTGCTGCCATGACATTACAGATGTGATAATCAAATTGCAGGATGAACCAAAAACCAAAAACCAAATACAAACAAAAAACCCAAACTTTGCTATGCCAAGGACTGTTGAACTTCAATGCTATCCCTTGTGAGATGTTTCTATACATTTATTCTAACATTATTATGATTGCTGAAATGTTCTCGTTTCTTCTGTTTGGAAAAGGCTCTGAAAAGCAGTTTATAGGCTACTGGCAAAAATCAATTGAATCCATTTTAGTTCTCCATCACATCTGACACTGATTGGGACTATTCCCCCAAATCATATTTAGCCTTAAAAGGAATTGTTAACACTAATAGAAGTCCAAAGAATGAATAACAGGCCCTGAAAGCAATGAATGAACTTAATCCTCTTTCATCTATAAATTTCAATGCACCACTAAAGATGCTTTTACAATGTCAATCCCATTGGCTTAAGTGAACTATTTCCTCAAGTGATTGTTTTCATAGAAATGTGTATAAATTCCATCATGTACTTAAATAAAAGCTATTCAATAGATTTATTGTGGTGATCACGTGTAACGTATATAAATGTTGAATCCTTATGTTGTACCTCTAAAACTAATGTAATATTGTTTAAAAAATGCTATTCAAATTAGTTTATAGATACACAGCAAACTTGAAATGATCCACAAAGATGCTACTGCTGAGAATGTCACATTGTGCTAAGCATACCCTTTTTTAAATAAAAGTGAAGTTTTAGATGTTGGTGAAGTAGACATTATTTGAATTTATTATCATTTAGCGTTATTTTTAAAATCCTTGTTGGGTCGATTTCCTAGGGCTGTCCTAAAAAAAGGTACCACAAACTAGGTGGCTTCAAACAACAGAAATTTATTGTTTCACAGTTCTGGGGTCAGAAGTCTATCATCAAGGTGTTGGCAGGTTCCTACTCCCTCTGAAGACCCTAAGGAAGCATGCTTCCTTGCCTCTTCCTACCTTCTAGTGTTTTCCACAAATTCTTGGCATTCCTTGTCTTGTAGGTACATCACTCCAGTGTTTGCTTCCATTGTCACATGGCCTTCTCGCCATATTTCTGTGTCCAAATTTTTATCCTCTGCTTACAAGGACACTGGTCATATTCAATCAAGGGCCCACCCTACTCCAACATGACCTCATCTTAACTTGATTACATCTGCAAAAGCCCTGTTTCCAAATAAGGTCACATGCACCAGAGGTTAAGACTTCAACATTACTTTTTGGGGAACACAATTTAATTCATAAAACTTTATGTGACAATTTAGCTAGGCTAGTGTCCCCAGTTATTCAATCGAACACTAATATAGATGTTTCTGTGAGGGTATTTTTGTAGGTGTGATTGAAATCTACAATCAGTTTGCTTTATGAAATGAGGATTCTCCTAGATCATCTGAGTGAGCCCGATCCAATCAGTTGAAGGGCCTGAAAAAGAGAATTGATGCTTCCCTACGAAGAAATTCTACCTGTAGACTGCAGTGTCAGCACCTGCTCCAGAATTTCTGGCCTGCCCTTCCTAATCCTGGCCCTACACAGCTCTGACTTGCCTGACCAGCCCCCACAATCACATAAGCCAATCCCTTGCAATACAGCTCATAACATATGTATATACATAATACATAATATGTAATAGGTAGTATTTTACTGGTTCTTTCTCTGGTGGAAGCTGAGTGGTACAATACTTAGAGGAGTAGATACTTCTTGAAATCAACATTTCCTCATTCAGAAGTAATTTACCGAGCACCTGCACTACCAGCGGCAGTATGGTGGAGGGCGTACGTGTGTGGGCGCTGGTGTTCGGCTGCCCAGGCTCAAGACCTGGCTCCCCAGCTCACTGGTCCTGTCACCTTGGGCAGAGCAACAGAACTTTCCAAAGCCTCAGTTTCCTTATCTGTATGTGAGTGAATAAGAATAGTATCACTTTATAGAGTAACTAACACTTATTAATACTTAAGGCCATTAATACTTAGAGCCAGCAGCAGTACGCTGGGCCTGACTCCTGCTGGCTCAGGAAAGCCAACTGTAGGGGTCTCCTCTTCATTCCACATTTACTTTCAAGAACTTTGGTAGCTTGAACTTGGCCATGGGGGAATATTTACACCATGGAAACTGGCAAACACTGCAAAGCAGGCTTCTTTTTTTCAGAGCTGGGTTACAAGCACGACAGTGACTATATTAGCATCTGATACAAAGTCAGCCCTCAGTAAACAGCAGTGATTATAGTAGATAAGGTGCACTAGGGGAAAAAAAAGGAGATACTGCTAGTCCATACAGTCCTTTTGCCCAAAACAGAAAAAGGCACCCTTCCTTCAAGACACTTGACTGACACTTGTCAGGAAATCCTCACATTAAATGAAAGCTATAGTGTGAATAGTGACATCTAGAGTTTTGCAATGTGTAGCTTAGAGAACTAACTGCATTCAGTATTCTGGCAAGAAACCATACCCATAGTGACAATTTCATTATTCCATCATTGTTTTAAAGGTCATTTTTCTCACTCAGTAAGTTTGTGAGTGGTTCCCTATCATTTTATCTTCAGATATACTTTAATGCTGATGAAGAAATTGCTTGAAAATAAAGATACTTCTTAAATAAAATAAAATATTTTCTACTCCAGGACATTTTGAAACACATTTTCAGTGGAGAGAAGGATCTGAACAGGAGCAGCAGAAAGAGAAATAAACAGTCACTGGAAACAGTAATGCTGAAGGGAAGGGCTGGGGGCATGTATAGACTATCACAACTAAAGCTGGATAATCTGCAAGGACAGCCAAACAAAACCAAAGAACAACAACAACGATGAAGATTTGGACATGAAGGGCTATTAGAATGGGGCGAGAACCGGTCTCTCTCACTAGTGCCCACGTCTGCATTAAGCTGTCCAGTTTACTGCCCCCCTCCACCCCCAAGCTGGGCTCCAGTTACACAGCCAGCAAGTTCTCACAGCCTCAAGGTGGCCATCCTTGGGGGGAACCGTGAAGATAGCCTCCCTGGCACATTCCTGCTGCCCTCACAGGGTTTGCTGCTTCCCAAGTCTCAAAGATGTGAAATGAAACCCCAAGGGCTACATTAACCAAGGCCAAAAGCATGCATAACCCAAGCCAGTGGTTATGGCGAAGCATCCTGGATTCCCATGAGAAACTCTCTGCATCTGGTTCGCCTACGTCACATGAGTCCGCAAACAGGAGGCACAAGAGTTTAAAAATACCGCAACTGCTGGAGACTTCCCTGGCCATATTTAGGGCACAGGTCTCACAGTGGCAGGAAAGAGCTGGAAGAGACAAAGGGGCCTAGAGGGAGAGAAAGAAGGCGAGAAGCATTGCCTGCATTCGGAATCGGGACATGATACTGCACCCCCTTCCTCCTCCCCACCCCATCCCCCTACCCCCCATGGCTCTCTTGAGCGCTTGTTTTCTGTCCAAGGAAGCTACAGCCCAAAGTACTCCTCCACCATCCCTGGACATCTGCTTGGCTGGTCTATTTTCTGCTACAGGCAGAGGACAGGAAGGAAGAGTTTGTTTCCTGTAAATAGAGGGAGAGAAAATTACAGCTATTATTGTTTTGACAACGGAAGCCCTCCCTGAAGCTTGCACCAGGGTTCATTCTTGACAAGCATCAGGTCTGAGTTGCCGGCTCTCAGCAGAAATTCCTCCCAAGGGGTCCCCGGGGGAAAGCTGAAAGCCTAGATGGCTTTGCATTAGATGTCTAATGGCATAAAGATGTAATTCTGGGCAATCTTGATATTGCGCTGTGGAAATGGAATGCAGCCTGTGTTTTGATGAATGTTTTGATGCAAGCTCCTGCTACCCCAGATGAGCAAGCTGGAGCTTGACCCTTACACACACACACACACACACACACACACACACACGTTTATGCAAACACACACCCCAAGACGGAAGATGCCTGATAATGCAAATTATTTTTATGTTCTCTTTTAACTATCTCCCCTTGTTCCCTGCTCTCCCAAAATTCATTTCTTTTGAATATTCCTGAGCCTTTTAAACTATATCTAGCTACACACATATTCAATGAACAGCTGTAAAACTACCAACTGCATCCTGGGTATGCTGCTTCCTACTTTCAACATTGGATGTGTCCACGTGTTCGTGGGAATGTATCTGACCACGATCCTCAGACATGCATTTGCTATTTTTAGATGTTTGAAATTAATCTTTTACCTAATCAGTGTTTGAAATCTAAAAGGAAGGAGGAAGGAACCAACGGAGACTATGGATTGGGAGCCAGAGGAAAACCTACTACGATGTCCATTAACTAATGAGAATGAGCTCTGTTACTCAACTGGAGTGATAATCTCCTATTGATAGCAGAAGTAAGCTTAAGTTTGATAGTCGAAGTAGGATTCATATTTTTGCCAAATATATTAAGAAGGGGTTGGTTAGCTCTCTTTGCTGAACTTGCAACAGTAGTAGAACACCCAAAGCAGAGTTAAGCCAGCGGGATGATTTTCACTCTGGACTGTCTTGACCCCACACTTTTCAGTTGTCCTATTTCACTGGCAGCTCCTTTTAGCATCCTCTACTAGTCCTTCGTCCTTGGCTCCACCTCCAAATAATATTAAGTCCCAAAGCTCATTGTGAGTCCATGTTTTATCTAGACCTGTGCCTTTAATAATACCTATTGCTAATGGTTTCCAATTTGTGACTCCAGGTATCACCTGTCACCTAAACTCCAGACTCTTAGAAACCACAGCTAACCTGACAGATCCCTTGGCCATCTAATATATATCTCAAATTTGACATGCCTAAAACAGAACTCTTGTTTTCTCCATCTCCAAACCTGTTCCTTGTTGACATGTCCTAGCTCAATGTTTGTCACCGCCATTCACCTAGCTGCTCCATCAGGAAATCGTCCCTGAGTTTTCTTTTCCCTTTATCTCCCATATCCAATCCACCAGCAATTCCTCTGCCCTCGACTTGCAGGGACCATCTTCTGTTTATCTTTCTCCAGCCCTAGAGCTACTCTCCCGGTCTGAGCCACTGCCATCTTTCACCTGCACTCTTGCAGTGGGCCCCCATCTGATGGCTCTCCTTAGATGTTTGCACACCCAAAATCCTTCTGCACACAGTGGCCACAGCGCTTTTCTGGAAATGTGAAGGGCAGGAAATAATTTCCTTGTTTAAAGCCCATGACTACCTTCTCATTACATTAGAAATTCAATCCAAACACCATAATTTGACCTTCATAATCCTGCCCCAGATTATCTCTTCTGTATAAACTAATCCTCTTCATTCCCACACCCTAGTCATCTTTCTCTTCTCCAGAGCCTTCCCTCCCCAACTAGAACCTCTGCTGGGAATGTTCTTCCCATGGAATTTCATACCCTTGCCTTCTTATTGACAGTCAAGCCTAAGCTTAGCTGTCACCTGCTCGGAGAAGCTTACCGCTCCACTCTGTTTTATTTTTATCTGTTATATTTCTATCATTGAGTTTATCATTACCTGGTGGTTTCTTGTTCATTTACTTGTCTATTGTCTTTTCCTCCAACTAAATCATAAGCTTATGTGAGTAGAAGCCTTATCTTCATGCCTAGTGATGAGGATGAGCCTAAGTGCCTAGAAGAGTGCCTGGCATGCAGTGATATTGAGAACTGTTGCTGAATGAGAGAATCAATAAATATACTCTCAGGGGCCCTGACCTGTGCTGGGAAAGCTTTTCCTGAAGAAGTGTTGTTTGAGCAGAATCCTGAATGACAAGTGGTAGTTAACTAGAAGAATTCGAGGAAGGGAAGAGGAGAGAAAAAAACATTCCAGACAAAAGAAACAGTAGGTGGAGAAACCCGACATGGGAGGGGCACTGCACAGTTGTTACACCGTAAGAAGGGAGCGTGGTTCGCAGTACAAGGAATGAGAAGAGGAGTATAAACTGAGACTTGAAGAATTCTAGACAAAGTTAGGGATTCCAGCCTTCACTTGAGGGCTCTGGGAAACCACTGTACACTTAAGCAGGCAGATGGCATCTTACGATTTGCTTTCTGAAAAAATGCTTTGGGCTGCGGTGTAAAGAAGAGTCTGGGTGTAGGTGACCTGCCCACTAACCTTCCTGCCAGTAGGAGGCTCCTGCAGGGAGCTAGAGGGAAGCTCCTGGTACCGGGACTAAACTGGTGGTGGAGGACATGGCGAGATTGGGACAGACTCCAGAGATATTTAGGAGGTAAAATAAATAGTGGTGTTTAATTAGATAAAGCCAGAGTGGTGGCGGGTGGGGAGAGCCTGAAGTGTAGATTTTTTGACTCGCATGCATACTTGGATGGGTGGTGGCACCAAAGGGAACACGAAAGAAAATTAGAGTGACAAGAAATACCAAAAGCTTAGTTTCCTGTGTGTTGAGTCTGAATTCCTTTAAGATAGCCACGTGGAGGGGGCGCCTGGGTGGCTCAGTTGGTTAAGCGGCTGCCTTCGGCTCAGGTCATGATCCCAGGGTCCTGGGATCGAGCCCCGCATCGGGCTCCCTGCTCGGCGGGAAGCCTGCTTCTCCCTCTCCCACTCCCCCTGCTTGTGTTCCCTCTCTCGCTGTCTCTCTCTGTCAAATAAATAAATAAAATCTTTAAAAAAAAAAAAAAAAAGATAGCCACGTGGAGATGTGGAGGTAGACAGTTGGACTCAGGAGCAGGGAGCTCAAAGAAAAAGTGTGATGGTCAGGAGGATACATTGGGGAGCACTGGCTATAGCCAAAGAACACTCTGATGACTGACAAGGGCCACTTTGCATTATTTGTACTTGCCACAGAGTCTAACACACACATATAAGCTCCTACAGCCATTGCCATTAGTTAATGTGTCTGAAGGCAAACTGTACGGGTTATCTTAAACTGTACGGGGTTCCAAAACTAGGTGAGTAATGAGACAAATATATTCTAAACAAATATTTTTACTATAATTCTATCACAACGGTCTCCTGGATTGAGGAATCATAACAAAAAGGGTACATTTTCCTTACTTCCAAAGTAGTTCACAAAGTTTAGTAGTTGCCCACCTTGCAATTCTGACCCACCTTTCATTTTATTCAAAACTGGACAGCCTCACAAGAGTTGATTGGATTAGGAGTGCATAAACTTGCATTTAAGTTTAAATTGTTTTAAATGAGACATAAACATGAGTGTGGAAGTGTGTCAGAAGATACACACATGAAGTGTAAATATGAGGATGTCCATTTTATAGAAATGATTGATGTTAGTTTCCTGTGGTTTTCATAACAAAACAGCACAAACTGGTGGCTTCAAACAACAGAAATTTATTGTCTCACACTTAAGGAGGCCAGAAGCCTGAAATCAAGGTGTTGGCAAGGCCACACTCCCTCCAACCACCACCCCACCCCCATCCAAGGATTCTTCTTTACTTATAGCCCCAAGGACTTGGGGCAGGATATCTGTAATCTCTGCCTTTATCAGCACCCAACCATCTTCCCTCTGTGTCTGTGTGTCTCCGTGTCTTCACGTGACATTTTCATCCCTGGGTCTCTTTTTTTTCTCTTCTTATAAGGACCCCAGTCCCATGGATTGGGGTTCACTCAAATGGAGGATGACCTCATCTTAACTTATTACATCCACAAAGAGCCTATTTCCAAATAAATTCAAATTCATAGGTATTGGGAGTTGACTTCACTGTGTCTTTTGGGGAGCACACAATTCAAACCATAACGTGAACTATGGGAGCTAGGGAAATGGTGGACAAATGTGCAAGTGAGGGCTCAGTGTATGAGCGTGTGTGAGTGTGCATGCACGTAGTAAAGAACTATAACCAAGTAACCAATTCGTTGATCTCTATTCTGCTTCCTGGTCCTTGCTTTCATTGGTTCCTTGGATAGCTTTTATGCTGTCCCATGACTCCATTCACAATGAGTAATGGATTGTTTCCAGGCTCTCACTCCCACTTTTAATGAATACCAACACTAATTAACTGACAGTAACATGTAGCTGCTCTTGGCTTCATGCGTCTCTCACTGAGGTCATAACGGCTGTTGGTAATGTAATTTATTACTCTGCAAGGCACACTCTGGGACTCTCAGTGTGAAGACCATTTTGGCAAGTGCCAAAGCAGTATAAGGCAGGCCTTTCTTGGTAAGGTAATATGTTCCATACCTCCTGGGCCTTGGCATAGTGACGCATCAAAGGCATAATGGTTCCAGTGGAATGCTGTAAAGATTTCCAACCACAGTACCATCTGCTGGGAGGGACAGAGGACTACTGTTTGAACAAGGACTACTGCTTATATGATGATATCGGGATCGGCAACAGAACCCCCCAAATTATCAGAACACAGTATATTTTACTATTATTAGTACTGTTAGCCTAAGAATTGTTCTGGGGATGAGTGACAAAATAGCATCTCAGGAAGAAACAACACTATACAAGCAATATCAAGGATTTCTGATTAGAAGAATGGCAGGCGCCCAAGCCCTTGTGTGCCCTGCAGTAAGGTCACCTGGGCAGCCTGCTCTAGGACCCAACTCTGTACTCCGCATGAACTCCACCAAATTAGCTTTACATGAGGAAGCTGTCTTGCTTCTCTAGAGGATCAAAGTAGCTGGACCCAATCCCAGTGTTGTGCAGATAACCAGGTCACAGGATACATTTGCACCCTGTTCTACTCCTAGTACACCATGCTGCAGATTCCTCTGTATTTCCCAGTTTATATCCATAGAGGGAACTTGGGTTCACATGCTTCCTTCTATTATCTGCACTAATCTGGTAATCTGAGATCATTTATGTACCCTCCACTCTTGTTACAATGCTTCTGGAACTGTGTTACATTTTTTTCTCATGTATGGGGCTACTGTTCCCAATGAAGTACTTTTATCCTTCCTATAATAACTTTTGTAATAATAACAGCACCTCCTTGTAACACTTAAAATGCTTGTCTCACAAGGGCAGCATGATAAGGGAAAGTATGCCAATATGATTTTTAAGTGACATCTGAACAGTGAAAAATCACAAGACAGTCTACCCAAAGTAATAAATGACAGTGAAAAAGATATATTAATATAATGAATAAAATTAATATAATGAACAAAGAATCGAAGGGAAGAATGTAAGTTAGAATGAATTTTAGCTGTTCCATGGTGGGTGTTTTGGTCAATGTGCCACACTTGGATTCATTCTCCTTTTTCTGCTGTTCAATTCACATATAGAAGGACCACTCTCTACCTACATCCATATATACAAATACATAATAAATGTGACCATAAAGTTTTGGGACTGACTTTTTTTTAAAAAATGCCAGAACTTAAATATCTAAATTGTTATTTTCCTCAGTCCTGGAAGCATGTGTGAGTTCTAATACTACTGTATTTACCTAAAAGCCTTATGGAACTGGCTTTTTTTTAGAAACACCTTTGAATTTAGTTTGTGAAAACTAAACAAAAAGTATATTCATAACTTTGTAGTTACATTTTAATTTTTTTATTGAGGTATAATTGACATACATTATATTAGTTTCAGGTGTACAATGCAATGATTCAACTCTCATATACACTATGAAATGATCACCACAATAAGTCTAGTCACCAACCATCATCTTAAAAAGTTACAAGAAATGTTTTTCTTCTTGTGGTAAAACTTTTCAAGATCCACTCTTTTGCAACCTTCAAATACGCACTACTATACCACTGAGTATAGTCACCATGCTATACACCACATCCCCGTGACTTACTCATTTTACAACTGGAAGTCTGTACCTTTTTATCTATTTCACCCACTGTCCAACCTCCTCCCTCCTGGTGACCACTACTCTGTTATCATATCCATGAGTGTTCTTTGGTTTTGTTTGCTTGTTTTTTAGATTCCACATATAAGTGAGATCATAGCATCTTTCTCAATCCAACTTATTTCACTTGTCATAATACCTTCAGAGTCCATCCATGTTGCTGCAAATGGCAAGATTTCATTCTTTTTTATGGCTGAGTAGAATTCCATTATATATATTACATCTTCTTTATCCATTCATCTATCAATGAACACTTAGAACAGTCTCATATCTTGGCTATTGTAATAATGATTCAATGATCACAGAGGTGCTTCTATCTTTTCAAATTAGTGTTTTTGTTTTCACTGAACAGATACCATGAAGTAGAATTACTAGATCATATTGGAGTTCTATTTTTAATTTTTTGAAAAACCTAAGAATACTCACTCTCACCACTTTTATTCAACATAGTATTGAAAATACTAGCTAGTGCAATTAGGCAAGGAAAAGAAATAAAACATCCAAATTGGAAAGGCAGAAGAAAAAGTGTCACTGTTTGCAGGCATGATTTTATATATAGAAAATCCTAAAGGACTCCACCAAAAAGCTATTTGAACTAATAAACAAATTCAGTAAAGTTGTAGAGTACAAAAGCAACATGCAAAAACTTGTTGCATTTCTGTATATTAATAACAAACTATCAGAGAAATTGGGAAAACAACCTCATTTATAACTGCATAAAAAAGAATAAAACACCTAGGAATAAATTTAACCAAGAAAGTGAAAGGCCTGTACACTGAAAACCATAAGATGTTGGTGAAAGAAACCAAAGACACAAATAAATGGCAAGATACTCCTTGCTCATGGATTGGAAGAATTACTATAGTTAAAATGTCCATATTATCCAAAGCAATCTTCAGATTCAATGCAAATTCCAATGGCATTTTTCACAGAAATAGAACAAATAATCCTAAAATTTGTATGGAACCACAAAAGACCCTGAAAAGCCAAAGCAATATTAAGAAAGAACAAAACTGGAGGCATCATGCTCCCTGATTTCAAACTGTATTACAAAGCTATAGTAATCAAAACAGTATGGTATTGGCTTAAAAACAGATATATAAGCCAATGGAAGAGAATAGAGAACCCAGAAATAGACACACCCATGTATGGCCAATTAATTTATGACAAAGGAGCCAAGAATATACAATGGGGGAAGGACAATCTCTTCAATAAATGGTGTTGGGAAAACTGGAGGGCCAATGGAAAAAGAATGAAACTAGACCACCACCTTATACCATACACAAAAATTAACTCAAAATGGATTAATGACTTGAATGTGAAACCTGAAACCATAAAACTCACAGAATAAGACATAGGTAGTAAGCTCCATGACATCAGTCTTGGGGGATCTGACTCCAAAAGCAAAGGTCACATCCTAAAATTGTCATCAAACTATTTAATCATTTTGAATACTCATTATATTCAGAAGTTAGTTCTAAAAGTCTTTGTCTTTAAACCAGCCTCCTTAAATGAACATTTATTATCATATTTTAAACTTTATAATCTTAACAACAAAAGTGATACATGCTCATTATAACAAATCAGAGATATAAAAGAAAAAAATAGTAATCCCCATTCTCTTCTCTCCCTTTAATCTCATCTTCATGAGCTAATAAAATATGGCACATCCATGCTAAAGAATAATAAACAGCTGTATGTATTAACCTGAAGGGATGCCCAAGATATATTTCAATTAAAAAGAAAAAGAAGGAAATTCTTCAAGTATTTAACGCCAAGTTTCAAAATGAAAATGACAGTGATACAGGCATAAAAAAAAATACCATAGTTATACTATTAGATATAACCTAACAAAAAAAAAATCCAGGAAATGAGATGTGAATTTCATCATCCCATTTTATGACCGTAGGGAATACAATAATCCAAGACTAACATATTATTAAACCATTGTAAACTCTGCCTGAAAAAAAGTAACAATTTCACCATTTGTGACTTTCTCTGGAGTCATGTGATAAATACCTACATAGCAATGTCTGTGTTTCCCTGCTGAGTCATTCTTCTAGCCCTGTCACCTTCCTAATGTCATCACAGTGACCTGTCAGTACATAAGATGCACACTGATGAAAAATGCTGCATGCCAGGTTACAAAGAGAACCTTGTACAAAGACCATAACATAATGTGTCCACCAACAGTCATGAGATGTTTTCTTTTATCTGTATATTTTTTCAATTTTTTTATTATGTTATGTTAATCACCATACATTACATCATTAGTTTTTGATGTAGTGTTCCATGATTCATTGTTTGCATATAACACCCAGTGCTCCATGCAGAACGTGCCCTCCTTAATACCCATCACCAGGCTAACCCATCCCCCCACCCCCCTCCCCTCTAGAACCCTCAGTTTGTTTTTCAGAGTCCATAGTCTCTCATGGTTCCTCTCTCCCTCCGATTTCCCCCCATTCATTCTTCCCCTCCTGCTATCTTCTTCTTCTTCTTCTTTTTTTAACATCTAATGTATTATTTGTTTCAGAGGTACAGGTCTGTGATTCAACAGTCTTACACAATTCACAGCACTCACCATAGCACATATCCTCCCCAGTGTCTATCACCCAGCCACCCCATCCCTCCCACCCCCCACCACTCCAGCAACTCTCAGTTTAGTGTCTTCAATGTTCATGATGTTTTGGTGTTCAGGGAAGAGGGAATACTCTTCATAATGTGTAAAATAATGAGAATCAAGGTCATGACTGAAGAAAAGTTCTAGTGTGCGCCATAAAGTTTAAACTTTATTTCACTTGGCAAATATTTATCGAGTGCCTCCACTCTGCCAGAAATAGTCTTAGGCATAAGAGACCTAGAAATGGGCACACTGGTCACGAGCCCCGAGGTGGCAAGAGACAAACCAGTAACCACATTTACACGGTGTGAGAGGAGCCGTGATGGAGATGTATACAACTTGCACTGGAAACCCAGATATTGTCCACCTATCCTACTTAAGATTGTCTAAAATACTCGTAGAATCACCACATGTGACAAGGAAGCAGATATAGCTGAATATTAAGTTTGCTAAATAGTACCGAAAGCTCAATAATTATTAAGTCAAGTAGAAAGAGAATTGGGCAATAAATTACATAATAATTGAAAATCAACAGGGTTTATACTTAAGCTCTTCATTTTGAAAAACCCAAAGACAGACTCACATATATTTATAGTGGAACCTTAAGATAATGCTCATTGGGAATAGGAAGAAACAAACTTTCTAACTTAGGAAATCAATTTATCAAATAAAACTCTTCTTTGGTCACCATGGTATCCAAATCCATGTAAGAATAAGCCATTACACAATGAGGTTTGACTATATTTATACAATCCTAATAAACAAAAGCCATTGAAAATAAGAATCTTATCTTTTGATTTAATGTTTGTTGACAGGGAACAGAGTTCCGTGTGACACAGCAATTACAGCTTAATTCAGCTTCAAAGATGAGCTATAAAACAAAAGAATCCCAGGGTATCTATAAAATAAAAGAATCCCAGGAAAGTTTTTTAAATTGAAGATGTGTTAGCTTTAAGAACATCTGCATAATCCACTTAAAAGGAAATAGTAAACTTCATAAAATATTTCCATCAAGGCTTACTTTTAATCTAAAACCATGATAGTCTATAAAAGCACAATTTTAAACCTTGAGCTATTCTTTTTAAAAAAATCTGGTTTTCTCAATTTTCCCCCACAGCAGAGTGGTATTTGCTGATCTTGCATTTGTTTGTATAATATAAGGGTTCTTAAGTGGTTTGCTTAAATGAAATATTGCTACCTTCATTTAGTGTTTTCCTACAAAGGAATAAAAAATAAGCCATTATTTTTTTTTTTTTCCTTAAGGGCATTTTGCAAAGCTTCCAGTATATCATCACTTAGCACTCATCTACATACCAGTAAATAACAGTTCCTTCTCTCCTTCCTTCCTTCTTTCCTTCCTTCCTCCCTTCCTTCCTTGGTCTCTCTCTTCCTTCAACAGTATTGACCAATAACAATTACATGCTTATGGTGGAACTATCTACACAGATGCTAAAAGCAACTTTACAATTACGTCGCAACTATTCCATTAAAACCCTGTAGTATTAAACTGCAAATATACATGTTAGGTTTAGAAAAATGAATACTTCTGATTCAGCATTGTTCAATGACTTCATCAGTAGGATGACTGAATATTTGAATATAAGCCTGGGTATCAATACCTCAGAGCCAAAACTGTTTTTTACTGCCTTTGAGGATATGCTCTGAATTCCAAGTGATCATGGTAAATTGGGAATGTGGTCAGATGGACACTGATTAAAATCACAGAGAAAAATTGCATGCTAACTTAGAGGTAGAAAAAATACATTATACAAATAAAATTATTGAGAATGACTTTTTATGTGAAAGAAGATGGAAAAATATCACCCAGTCTTGGACTCAGAGTGAATGCAAAATGACTGTTCTAGCAATGGGGCGTAGTCATTTCTCAGAGTATGCCTAATAGGCTCTAGAAGGTTAATTCTTGCTTGACACTCATACAGTATTGCCAAAGTACACTACTCAGTTGGGATACACCCATTGGAAGAAACACTGAAGCCGATAGCAAAATTCACAGATATGTCTGTATTTGTGATATTATTAAGTCTCCTAGAAAAGACTGACAAGTTGCCCCCGAGTCTATTCCCAGCATGACCCCAAACCACCATTCCCCACTTCCAATGAGGATAGACTCAAGGACACATGGGAGAGGAAAAGCAGATGAGTAAAGGAATAGCCAAGAAACGAAAGCTGCCTCTCTGATCTGAGATCATATCAAAGTCTCATCTTATGGAAATATTGGCAGTGCTGTCCTTCCTAGAAATAAGGAAGAACAAAAACTAAAATACTGTCTTTAAAGAGCTAATTAATAAGCAAGCATCCTCTCAGGAATTGCAAAAGCAGAACTCTATTTCTTTTTTGACTGGAGCGTATCTGTATATATGAATTATTTACATGTGACATAGAAGCTAATAAAGTATTATGAAGAACTTTAGGTGTTATTTATTTGCTTCTTTTATAACCTGCCTCACATCAGAAAGGATTGTAAGTGGCTCCCAACGATTCTGGGAAGATGGCAGTTGTGGAGGCATGGTACCTAAATATTCTTGAATCCCCTCAGAAAGAACCGGAAGAGCAACTATGATAACAAACTCCAAAACTGATGGGCAACATGTGCAGCAAACTAGGTAACAAGAGAGCCCCCATGGGCTGCAAAATAGGAGGAGCCAGAGCTCCCGCAGCTACAAGACCCACGCAGGACCGTCCTTGGTGCAGGAGGAAGCAAAGGAAAGTCAGCAAGGCATCTGGTGCCCCCCCCCCGCCGGAGAATGAAAGAACCCCAACAAGCTCTCACTGAAGGCCCCACAGCGGCTTAGCCTGGAGGTTTTCACCAAAGCACTCTTTCAGGACAAAGCTTCCCAGTGAGAAGAAATTGCTGGGATAAAATCTCCTTTGAACAGGCAGGGGCAAAAGAAAGGAAAGAAAGAGAATGTCCAGATTATTGTGAAAAGAACAGAAGAGGGAGCCCAAGAATCATGAAACTAGAAAAGATACCCCAAACTACTACCACTGCTCTAAAAATACTGGAAAACTCATTTTCCTTAAAAATTAGCATCAGAGGGGCGCCTGGGTGGCTCAGTCCGTTGGGCTGCTGCCTTCGGCTCAGGTCATGATCCTGGGGTCTTGGGATTGAGCCCCACATCCGGCTCCCTGCCCAGCGGAGAGCGTGCTTCTCCCTCTCCATCTGCCTGCCACTCTGCCTGCTTGTGCTCTCTCTCTCTCTCTGTCAAATAAATAAATAAAATCTTTATAAAAAAAAATTAGCATCAGAAAAATATCAGAGTTGAATCCCATACGAAGTTATGCAATGAGAGAGAGAGAGAGAGAGGAAGAGAAGAGAACAGAACAAGGTCCCTACAAATAATAAAAATCGTCAAAGAGACATGCCCACAAAAAGGTAAAAAGTTTAAACTCATATTTAGAAGTGATGGAAATGAAATGAACAAAATGATAGAAGATAAAAGAATAACAAATTAGAATTAGGAAAAACTCAAAAATGAAGTGATTGGAGAAAAGGGAAGTTTGAAAAGAAAGGTGACAGAAATTATTAAAGAATAAGACATAAAATAAAAATGCTGTAATTTAAGACTAAACTAGCAGGAATTCAGGAACAAGTAAACACAACAGATAATATCTTTGATGAATCAGATAACTCAACAAATTAGAAATAGAAGAAAACTTCCTCAATCTGATGAAGGGCATCTGAAAACTCACAGCTGAGATGATACTTAATAGTGAAATACTGAGTGGTTTTCCTCTAAAATGAGAAACAAGAGAAGGATTTCTGCTCTCACCACTTCTATTCAAGCTTGTGCTGCAGGGCCTAGCCATGGCAAGTAGGCGAGAACATAAACTAAAAGGCATCCAGATGAGAAAGGCAGTAACACTACCTCTATTTGCAGATAGCATGATCTTATATACAGAAAACCCCAAAGAATCAATTTTACAACCATTAGAACTGAAAAAACAAGTTCACCAAAGTCGCATGATATAAACCAATACACAGAAATGAACAGTATTTCTATACATTTGCAAGGGACAATGTGAAAGTGAAATCAAGAAAACATTTGCAATTACAATAGCATTAAAAGAATTAAACACATAGGAATAAATTTAACAAAAGAAGTCCAAATTATATATTCTGAAAACCACAAAACATTGATGTAAGAAATCAAGGAACAGAAATCAAAATCAAAATCTGGCTTCTTTGCAGAAATTAACAAGCTAATTCTAAAATCTATATGGAAATTCAAGGAGCCCAGAATGGAAACAATAAAAAAAAAAAAAATGAAAAAAACCCTGAAAAAGAAGAACAAATATGGAAGACTCATACTTTCTGATTCAAAACTTGCCAGAAAGCTACAGTAATCATAGTAGCATGAAAATGGCATAAGAATATATAATCATAATACAGAGCAATAGAATAAAATAAAAAGTCCAGAAATAAACCCTCCCATGTGAAATAAGTCAATCAGAGAAAGATAATTATTATATGATCTCACTCATATGTGGAATTTAGGAAACAAAACAGAGGATCGTAGGGGAAGAGAGGAAAAAATAAAACAAGATGAAATCAGAGAGGGAGACAAACCATGAGACTCTTAATCATAGGAAACAAACTGAGGGTTGCTGGAGGGGAATGAGGTGGGGGGATGGAGTAACTGGGTGATGGACATTAAGGAGGGCATGTGATATAATGAGCACTAGGTATTATATAAGACTGATGAATCACTGACCTCTATTCTGAAACTAATAATACATTATATGTTAATTAATTTAATTTAAATTTAAAAAATTTTAAAAAAAAGAAAAAGAAATAAACCCTGCCATTCACAGTCAATTGATTTTCAATCAGGTACCAAGACAATTCAATAGTGGAAAGAATAGGTTTTTCAACAAGTGATATTGTGACAGAGAGTTATCTATACTGCAAAAGAATAAAGTTGGACCTCTCCCTCACCTAATATAGAAACATTAACTCAAAATTGATCAGAGATTTATATGTAAGAGCTAGTATTATAAAATTCTTAGAAGAAAACATAGGCATAAATCTTGAAGACCCTGGATTAGATAATGATTTCTCAGCTATGATGTCAAAAACACAAATATCAAAAGAAAAACAGATAAATTCAACTTCATCAAAATTAAAACCTTTTGTACTTCAAAGGACATGATCAAGAAAGTGAAAAGACAACTCACAGAATAAAAGATAATTTTCAAATCATATATCTGATAAGGGACTTGTATCTAGAATATATAAAGAATTTTTCCAACTCAACACAAAAAGACAAACAGTTAAAAAAATGGGCAAAGGATCTGAATATGCATTTTTCTAAAGAAGACATACAAATAGCAAAAAACACATGAAAAGATGCTCAAAATCATTAGCAAGCAGGGAAATGAAAATCAAAACCACAATGACAATACCACTTTATAACCTACAAGGATTGCTATAATCACAAAGATAATGAAAGTGTAAATGAGGATGTAGGGAAACTGGAATCCTCATTCACTGCTGATGGGAATGTAGAATGGTGCAGTTACTTTGGAATACAGTTGGACAACTTCTCCAAAGGTTTTACAGATTTACCATATGACCTAGCAATTCTACTCCTAGGTTTATACCCCAGAATAATGAAACTACATGTCTATACAAAAACTACTACGCAAATGTTTGTAGCAACATTATACGTAATAGACAAAAATGGAGTCAACCCAAATGTTCATCACTGATGAATGAATGGATCAGTAAAATGTGGTATATCCATACAATGGAATATTATTCAGCAATAAAAACAAATGAATAACTGATACACATTACAACATGGAAGAACCTTGAAAATATTATGCTAAGTGAAAGAAGCCGGTGTCAAAACACCATATATTTTATGATTCCATTTACATGATACGTCCATAATAAGCAAATCTATAGAAACAGAGAATAGATTAGTGGTTGCCTAGGGGCTGGGTGGGTTGGGGGGCTTAAGGAAATTGGGGGGTGACTGCTAATGTGTATGGGGTTTCTTTTTGGGTGATGAAATGTCCCAAAATTGATTGTGATGATGACGGCACAACTCCATAGATTCATTTTAAAAACCATTGAATTTATACTTTAAACAGGTGAATTGTATGGTATAAGAACTATATGTCAATAAAACCATTATAAAGTGTATTTTTAAGAGAATTGGATATAAAAAGGTATTTTAAAATTCAAAAATAAATGGGCGCCTGGGTGGCTCAGTCGTTAAGCGTCTGCCTTCGGCTCAGGTCATGATCCCAGGGTCCTGGGATCGAGTCCCACATCGGGCTCCCTGCTCGGCAGGAAGTCTGCTTCTCCCTCTCCCACTCCCCCTGCTTGTGTTCCTGCTCTCACTATCTCTCTGTCCAATAAATAAATAAAATCTTTAAAAAAAATTCAAAAATAAATGATAGGATAAAAGAGACTCATGAAAATATAATAGATATGGAAGACAGGCAGGTAGAAGCCCCCAAGAGGGGGGGGAATCAAGTAATGGGATAGGGCAAATGCTAAAATCTGTAATTCAAGATGGGCTTCCTGAGAAAAAGAAACTTGAATCTTTATATTGAATCATCAGCATTGATAAACTATTATTTAAAGAAAAAATATCTGAATGGAGATTATGGATGGGGATGGAGACGGAAATGGATGAGATTCGGAAGGAACAGTTAAGGGCCTCCCTGAAGGTGAGTAATATTCTGTCTCCAAAGCTTGGTCATGGAGCTACAGATGTTTGTGCTGTTGTTCATCTTTATACCTCTCAAACACGCTAGAAATATTCTATTGTATGTTCGATATTTAGTAAAAGCAACTAAATTGACTAGTACCATATGGCAGGATCTAATAAGTGCCTCATAAAGAACATAGACAAAGTGAGGAAGAATTACCCTGCAATGAGGGTGTGAGCTTTTAAGTTGAGTCTAACAATATCTAACAACTGTGGAGCTCTTACATACAACAGGCATGATTTAAAATACTTTACATTCATTAATTAATTTGATCCTGTGAACTATCCTCAGAGGTAGACACTATTATTTCCCTCTTTGGCAGATGAGGAACCTAAGGCACAAAGTTCAGTAACTTGTTTAAAGTTTGCACAGTGAGTTGGTGGCAGAGCTGGTATTTGAACCCAGATGGCCTGGCTTCAGGGTCCATAGCCTTGATTTACAATGCTCCACTCTCTGTGGGTCTGCTTCGGCAGGGGTAGCCGTGGTGGTGTGGGATAGTTGGGAGTCAGGCCAGCTATTCACAAGGATAAGAGGGGGAAGGGCAGGCAACTTTTTGAGATTAGTCAGAAGGCTAAATTGGGGTCAGATCCAGAAATACCTTGAATGCTATGCAAATCGTTATTATCTGATATCTGGTCTTTACCCTTAATCAGTGGCAGGTATTAAACATTTTTGAGCAAGCAAAGAAGAAGCTGAAAGTCATGTTTAAGAAATAATAAACTAGACTGGAAGGTTGAGGAAAGAACCGAATGAAGACAGAAGATCTATTTGGAGATGGGATGAATTTAAAGGGGATGACTTTGAGCCAGGAACCAGAATCCTCAAGTACTATTTTTGACCACAGTGCTGAGCCGTTCCCAAGGGAAATTGTGTGCAGGGGACCAAGCCCAGCAAAAGCATGTCCTTTAATATTCTGGAGTCTTGACTCCTGACAAATGATGTCTCCTGCTTGAAGCCTGGTGAATGGATTGTGTGGAGAACTCTGTCTTCCTGACTAGGGACAGGACAAGAGCTTAGACCAAAAAGTGCCATGAAGTCCCATAATTCTTGGTCATGGAGCTACAGATGTTTGTGCCCACCACCCTTATCGTGAGGCAAGAGTCATCTGAGAGGGGCAGCAGGGAGAGGTGAGAGCAGGAAGGCCCAGAGCATCTCTTGAGCTGGTTTAACACACGCCCTCATGCTACAATTCTACCCCTCTTACTGCTCCTCACACCTCACAGGGCTCAGGTAGAGACAGGCTTCCGGCCACACCTGCAGGCAGCAAACACTCCTACAAACGGCAAGCACACGTGATCTAAACCCCAGCTGTGGTGGTGGATATGGGAGCAGAAAAAAAAGATTTGCCATGAATTCACAACGACTGACAGGTTATGAGATAAAGGGATGGAACAATTAAACATGAGAGTTTTGAGCCCAAACAGTGACAATGGTGGTACTGAGAGAACTATGGGAACCAGAAAGAGATGCTTGCTCAGAATAGACGATCATTCTCCTTCGCTTTCTGAAGCATCACAGAATAGTGAAACTCAGGAAATTTAAATGAAATTTTATATTCCTTCTGCTCTGCCTTGAAGGCTTCAATGAAGGCTAAAAACTCTATATGTAAGTTCTCCTTCAGGTTCATGGTTTTTTGTATTTAGAGAGAGACTTTTTTTAAGGGCGTGTACAATACAATCTACTCATATTCCTTTTTATGAGGTATAACAGAAAATGATATGGGTTTGTTAATAAAAATAAGTTTCGGGGCACCTGGGTGGCACAGTCAGTTGAGCGTCTGACTTCAGCTCAGGTCATGATCTCAGGGTCCTGGGATCAAGCCCCGCATCGGGCTCCCTGCTCAGTGGGGAGTCTGATCGCCCATCTCCCTCTCTCCTCATGCACGCTCTCTCTCTTTCTCTCTCTCAAATGAATATATAAAATCTTTAAAAAAATAAAAATAAGTTTCTATTTCTTGAGTACTTATTTTGTTCCAGGTATTATGCTAAGCATTTTATACACTACAGTAATAAATCTTCACAATAGCACTATGAAGGCTATTATTATCTTTATTTTGCTGATTAGGAAATTTAGGCACTAAGGAGTTTAAAAAGTTAAGAAACTTATTCCAAAGTACATGGCTAGTAAATGGCCAATCCAAGCTTCACAGACTGGGGTCTAACTTTGACATGTCTTATCCATGGTTACAAATGGTGTTCATACTGGCTCTGATTTCATTTTTCTAGCATCTAGCATTTTCCTGCCACAAGTTTTGCTCATGTGGACACTACACAATTAACAGGTGTCCTTTTAACTAGATCCTAATTCACTGGTTATTTCACTGAATTGCTAATCGGTTTACTCAGCACCCCAAATCCCTTCTTTATTTGTTAAAGCATGAAGTTGACTGAACACCTACCATGTGCCGAGCACATCAATCTACCGGACAAACTGAACACAGAAACTTTCCTTCCATGTCCATAGTTCATCATCTGTGGAGAGATATGCCTTGAGAAATAAGGTACAGCATTCCAGAACCATGCAGGACGTCATGACACAGAATACCAGTTAGTCTGGCACTAGAGTAAAGAATTTTATTCTGGAGTCACCTATTTGAGCCCAGCTTGGAGAAAAGGCTCTACCTAATATGCAAAATAATAGCAATAACTGAGATGATAATCTAATGTAAATTATTTTCTACTGCCAATCTTTCTAAAGAGACTAAGTCAGTAACTTTAAAAACTTAAAAAAAAAAAAAAACAACTGGGGTGCCTGGGTGGCTCAGTCGTTAAGGACTTGCCTTCGGCTCAGGTCATGATCCCAGGGTCCTGGGATCGAGCCCCGCATTGGGCTCTCTGCTCAGCGGGAAGCCTGCTTCTCCCTCTCCCACTCCCCCTGCTTGTGTTCCCTCTCTTGCTGTGTCACTCTCTGTCAAATAAATAAATAAAATCTTTTAAAAAAAAACTATATCTCAATAGATACAAACCAAAAGACAAATAATTGAGATCATTTTTCAGAATCAGTCCAATAAAACAGCTATTTTTCGTTGAATCATTCAGATGCTTCCTTTTCCAAAATGTTATCTGGGGCTGAGCAAGTTGTTCATTGCTAATGATCTGTTTTGCGTTAGCAGTGGAGACTTAGATTGAGAAAAACATTTCAGACTGAACGTTTAGAGGGTAGCCAGAAGGGAAATGTCACGGACCTGGGTCACCTCAGCCTGAAGCAGGCACAGTAACTCAGCAAGTCCTCAAGCACAGGAGCGACTGATGATCCTCCTCCCTGCACACCGAGCCCTGCGTGGCTACGGGGCAGTGCCCGGTGCACTGGGGCTACACAAACGAGTCTTGAGGCATGAACTCCCGATCCATAATAACAAGGTCCCTTCCCAACAGGTACAATGCAGAAAAGGGTAGGTCTCCTAGTGAGAGCTGTCTCTTGCTTGAAGTCTAAAAACCAAGCACAGGTTACCCCCACTATCTGTGAGAGGAGCGTCCCTATAAAAACTTTTGTAAGTTGAAATGGCATAAAGAGAAAAAGTCATTGCCACTAAGTTATATGGAAAAATTTTAAAGTGTTCTCAGACCCAAGAAATAACCTGTCTTAGGCTTTCCTGACACCTTTGGATGATTCTTGGGAATGGATGCACAAAATAAATCAAGATAAAGCACAGATGCTCCCAGACACAATTCAGAGCTTTGGCTGCTCGATGCTGAGATGCTGGGGAAGGAGCTCGGCGGGGGGCGGGGGGGACGTGCCGCTCAGACTGTGCAGCTTCTGTGACAGCTCGAAGCAAAACAAACACTGAATGCTATTTTTGCTTTTCATTTTTTTCGCCTAAATGTGAAAATCCTCTTCCGATTTCTTTCAGTTATCGAAAATAGGTACTAAAGTAGGTCTTTTGTGAAAGCAAAGTGGCATACTGCAGACTTTGGATTCGTGGGGGGATACCTGTATTTAGAAGAGTTTAGAGTTAGGGATGACGTTTCTTGGGACATTTCTCAAAGAGGAGCCCGTTGTGCTCTCAGCGGTGACTTGAGTCCTAAGCTGCTGGTCCTGCATGAAAATTTGCCACAATGATTTATCTACTCCCACCTATCCCACGCTCTGTGATCTCACATTCCTAAATCAGACACTAAAAAAGGATTTTAGACCTAAGTGGTGCTAAACTCAGAGCAAAGGAAAGAGGATAGTGACTTCCTAATGATCCTCAATGTTTTTGTCTCCCAGTTTTAACAGCTTTATCTTAAAAATCGCATCTCTTAATTATTCAAGATGAAAATCGGGACACTTGGTAAGCCATTTCACGAGTGCTCAGGTCTCTGGCATTAAAGAAGTCAAACTGACGAGTAAATGACTTGTTTACGAATGCAGGGACTTAGAGGGGGACTCAAAAGCTCACATCTGCTTAGTCTCAAACCAAGTAATGCTTTAAAAACTCGCCGCATATTAAGTCACCAGGAGAAGGCCTCTTGTGACACTGGGAATCCATCATTACTGGGACTCACATCTCACTGTAATAGATCCCAATGCAGCCCTCAGCTTAGTCACCCAGAGAAAGACAGTATGTATTGAAATACAACCATTTTTTGCCTGTGTGGTAGAACACAGAAGCTATTTTGTTTCACAAGTATAACATGATGGTTTTTATGGGGGAAGTGAAGAATAATTTATCCAGTGGGGGAGGAATGTAATTAGCTTGAATACAGAGTTTTGGAATTGGGCCAGGACAAGAGCCAAGTTACTGATAAAAAAAAAAAGATTCCATTTTGGATACCAAAAGTTAAAATGTGTCCTCTTATAGAAGCTTGTATTCTCATGGTCGTTTTCCCTCTCTTTCTCTCTCTGTCTCTCAAGGCAGACAATATTACCTAATAAGATACTAAGGGAATATGTCAGAAATAACATTTGCTAAGCATCTACTGCGTGGTAGGCACTGTGTTAAGCATTTTCCATTTTCACAATGACTCTGTGCTAGTCTGATGGCCAAGCTCCTTCCAGAACCCCCAGATGTCTGTCCTTTGACCTCCTCTGAGCCTACAAATGATCCCCTCAGTGGCATAATGCACTTTCAGAGAAACAGACCTGGCAAGAAACCCGAGCAGACTGGAATTAGGCTTGGGCTGTTGGGCAGAAAATTCTAGGGTCCCTGGGACGTGGATGACGGCCTAAAAGGCAGGATGGATGCAAGGAGCACAGGCTCCACAGGAATGTGCCCCTTGACCTTGCTTAGTCCTCAGTGCTGGCGTCGGCAGCCAGAAGCAGGACGGGGAGCCTGGTACAGAGATCCCCATGTACCATTCCACCTCCTGCCTTGGCCTAAGGCTAGCGCTATCAAACCGGGCCCAACTCCAAAGCTGATGCTCTTAACCACTGGCCTAAATAGCTTCAGAGAATACAACAGGTGTTTGAAAATTGCTAGTTGAATGAATGCTTGCCTGAGAGACCCAATACCTGTCTTCTTGGAATTGAGTAGAAAAAGACTTGTAGATTGTCTATGAAAAAAATTGAACAAATGCTGGGCTATAAAAGCAAAAGCAATGTGATCATCACCAGTTTTCAAGCCCGTGACATTTGGTGAGACTTTTCATGAGGGGCACCTTGCAGCTCAGCTGTCAGGAAAGGTGGTTATTCCCTGGGGCACAGGTTCCAGCATGCTGGATGTGCTGGATTGTTCTATCACAGTGCGGGGCTCAGCATTCCCTCCATGATAAGCCATCTCAAACAAGCTCAGAGGCAATACTGGGGTCACAGGAGAAGAATAACCCCAGGTTATGTTGCTTAACCTATTGTATATTTTTAGGGGTGGCTCAAGAAGTAAATAAAGGAAGTGAAAGTCAATCTAATCAGCATCAAAATTTGTCTCAGCAGGACTTCCTGGTAACATGTCAAGGTATCCATTCATTCCTATTGTGTTTAAGTAAAACAACCTTTAAGCATAAAGGAGATGGACATTTAGAAGTTTTAGTAGTCTTTTTACAATAGAAGAAAGGTTTTTTTTTAAATAAAATTTTTAATGATTACAAAATATGGCTATGTTCTTTCTTAATAATTTTGAAAATATGAAAATGTACAGTGAAAAATCAACCATAATCCTGCCAACCGAGACAATGACCATTAGTGTTTTATTGCACTTTTGCACGCTAAGAACATTACCAGTTACTCAATTACAGCTTCTCTTTTCACCTAACATTCAAATAAGCATTCTCTCATATTATTAAGAATCTTTGGGGCGCCTGGGTGGCTCAGTCATTAAGCATCTGCCTTCGGCTCAGGTCATGATCCCAGGGTCCTGGGATCGAGCCCCGCATCCGGCTCCCTGCTCAGTGGGAAGCCTGCTTCTCCCTCTCCCACTGCTTGTGTTCCCTCTCTTGCTGTCTCTCTCTCTCTCTGTCAAATAAATAAATAAATAAATAAATAAATAAAATCTTAAAAAACAAAAGAGAATCTTTGGAAACATCAGTTTTAATAGCTACATAGTATCTCATCATGTACCTTTACTTAGGGTTAACAATTTACTTACGAAGTAACTCTATTGTTCTCATTTTGTTTGGGGACTTCGTTTCTTCCTGTTCTTTATTTTTGCTGTGATGAATAATACTGTATTTATTTTCTTATTTTGCCTTCAGTATAATATTATGCATACATGTATATAATATATAAACACATAAATATATTTTAAGAAGTAGGATAACTGAATCAAAGGGACAGAGTACTACTAAGGTTCTCCTAAATTGCTTTCTAAAACCGTGGATCCAGTTTAAACACCATATTTTCATTTCACCTCTACCACCATCATGGAGCACTGTCATTTGAATATTTCATAACAGGTAAGTAAACATGGGATCCCATTACTATAATCTGTACTTATTTTTAAAAAGCCAATTTAAATAAATAAAATTATGCCACATTTACCATTGAAATGTATTAAAAGATCAGGTTAAAAATGCTTCCTGACTTTCAATCAGTAAGAAATACATGATAAATAACTCTGAATTTACACTGCTCTTAAACATTTTACTTTACTTATTGCTATTTTTAAAATCAGAGTTGGAGATGTCCTTGGCTTGGTGTACAGAAAGAGCAGCCTTTGGGGTGCATATTCAAAATGTGAAATTGAGTTAAAGTGATTCCATTTTCTACCTGAAAACCATATTCTTATACCCCCAAATTCAATTTCTTAAGAATCATAGTGGCTCTTACTGCTAGCTTCTTAACTTAGAAGCTTATCTCAATTTATCTTTTTTACATTTATGACATTTTATTTTTGTCACACTTCCCATTCTCCATATTATTGCATGCCATATGCTTATTTTTCAAAACTCAAACCTAATTTTTTTTGGTAGGCATCAATGAGGATTATGCATTACCATTCAAGCTAACTCTATTTAAAAACAAACAAACAAAAAAGAAAAAGGAAACAGGTATGAAGATTACCAGCCTGGAGGGAGTCTCACTTGTTAGAAAAGCCTCTACACACCAACTTCAGCAGGATGTGGGATTTTTGCCACTGACTTTTTTCCATTCATGGTCTCACTTGTGAACAGTAGAAGTGAAGGGAGCTGGTTGGTGGTCTGCGCCTGTCCGGTCAATGCTGGGAAACTGTCAGGATTACAATGCTCCTTTGTTGGCTGGCTTGGCAGCAACGCCAGAGCTGAATGGGCCACAGAGACTGAACTAGTTATGACGACTGCTTGGTCCTCTCAAATGACCAGAGGCCCTCCCACCTCTTTGCCCGGCCACCCTGGGATGACAGCATGGATGTGGAGATGCTCCGATTCCTCCCACTGATACTGTGTAGCAAGTTGGCTAATGGAAAATTCTGACTTCCTGACAATCTCTAAACCAGTAAGAGTTCCAGTCTCACTTGAAACTTACAAAAAGAAAAGCAGATTAACAAGATAGCAAGTAAAACATAAAAATGGTATGGTATAATGATGTGTTAATCTCTCTCACGGAACTTGTGTGGTGATTGCTGGCCATGGAGAGTAAAGGAAAAAAAAAAAAAACAAAAACCCCAGAACAAAACTGAAAAGAAGCTCCCCAGGATGATATCCATGGGAAAAAAATCTGATCTGACCACTTTAGGTCATCATGATTTTTTCATGTTTATTTTTGTCATATCAAACTTCCCAGAGCCCCAGTTTTCAAATTTAGGTGCAACCCCCCAATAATACAAAGAAGAAAACTGAAGACTGTGAAGCAGGTAGGACAAAAAGATTACTAAATGAAAAGTGAGCTGTTTTTTAACAGCTTTCTGCTAACCCAGACTCCTGGTTTTATTTAAGAAGCCCACTGCCTTTGAAAATACACAGGGTCTTTTCAATAGCAAAAGATCAAATGATGTTAATCAGGCAGTGGGGTCTAATCCTTTAATGCAGCTGTCTCTTTACATTATAAACATTCCAGCTATATAAGCTGGAACGATTTTTATCTTAGCTTGTCTTTCCTTCCTCGTCTTCCTCTTCCCCCCTCTCTGTCTCTCCCTGCTTCTCTGTATCTCTTCTGTCTCTAAATCTTAACTTTGCCACGGTACAGAATATGCTTTCTTCTACCTGGTTTCTAACCCCCGTCAAGAAATAATCTTAGAACAAAGGAAGACAAGAGGGTGGGGGAATTAACCTCTCTTGCTCTCCTCCATGTTCCCCACACTTTTGGTTGGTCACTGTAGACTATATCCTCTTGGAAAGACCACATCTACAAGACACTGCACAAAGCTCAGGCTTCTCCCTGCTCATCACCTCTATTCCTCCTCAGCTGTTGGTTTGGCCTGATGGATTCAGTTCCACTTTGCACAGATGTGGAGGCCTTTACAGCTGCTTTCGACAGCTTTCTTTGAGCCGATCTTTTCTTCAAGAATACAAGAATCATAGTTTGAAGAAATGATTATGGTGGGAAGAAAGATATATGACAGTTTTCTTCAGATATTTGATCTAACATCCCGTTGAAGGAGGATTGGACTTTTAGAGGAATATAGAACCATCAGAGCAGTGATTCTTAAATGGAGGTGTGGTGATACGCAGAGTCACTTAGGGACCTCTTCAGGTTACAGTCCCTTTCTCTGCTGAGATGCTGAGGATTACTAGCCTAGAGGGAGATTTGCTTGCTAGAAAAGCATCTACACACCAAATTCAGCAGATGTTGATTCTGTAGAGTGCAACTCTTGTCCACAGGAGTATGACCAATTTCTTAGGAACATTAGGATGGAAAATATTGAGATCCATCAAATTGGACTATAAATCCCACAAAATCAAATAAACTATATATAATATTCTCATCCTTTTATTCCTAAGGCCTACCAGGGTCTGACATGTGGAAGATGCTCCAAAATGCTCTTTAAAGTATTGTTTTGTTTTATGAATTAAAAAAATAACTTCAGGTTAGCAAATTTCATATTAATATAAGTAGAATAATCTAATAAGAAGCACTGTCCATGGTAGGTCATCATGAGAGACAGTGAGTTCTCTGTCTTTGGAGGAATTCAAGCATAAACCAGGGATACTGGTAGATAGGCTAGATACTTGACCAGGCCTGGGAGGCTAACAGAGTGGCAGCCAACTTGGCTCTAAGGCCAAGGAAAAATTCCAACCCTTATTTCATGACCACCAAGAGATTAATTACTTGAATGGCATAAAAAGATGCATCCTGTCATATCATCAGTTCAAACCAGAGGACCAAATCCGTATGCCTTGTTTTCTGGGAGTTCTGTGTTAAATTTGAACCACCGTTTATTAAATCCTAAGTTTTTAATTTCTGTTTACAATACTCCAGATTTTTTTTTTTTAACTAAGAATACCATTTGTACCTTTGAAAGTCTCCAAGCCTTTGGTTTTCTTCTCTAGAGCACCATATGAATGCTGATACCTAGAAGCCCAAAGCTGTGGCTTATAGGTCCTAAAAACCCAATCGCTTCTACCTGCAGAATCAAAAGCTAAGCCAACCTCACCTCTTTGTGACACTAATTCAGAACCCAACTTTTTCAAATTAGCTTAAGGCTGGCCCACAAGAGAACACAAACATTTCTGGAAGCGTTGGAAGTTTTTAGAGATTTCTCTCCCTTCCCCCACTCTCGCCCTCCTTCTTCTTCTTTTTACCCTTTTCCTTCTTCTAATGCTGAATGAAGTTTGCCATCCAAGGGAATGTGGTGCCTTGATAATCACTTTTTGGATATCCATGCATTCCACATTCATTTATACAGAACATCTGCAGCCCATTAGAGGGATGCAATAAAGTGGCAAGCCTCTGGCCCCAGCAGCAGCTTGCTGCGGAGATCTTCTGGTGAAGAGCGCCACCTCTCACCAGTAACCAGCGTGGCCGCTCGGTGAGCCCGAGTCCCGGGAGCCAGCCAGCACAGTGACCCCGTGGGTTCACTAGCATTTCTTTTTTGCACAGCAGTCGATTATTTTTTCTACCAACAATGGCAAAGTACCTGACACTGTACCTCCATCCTGCCTCTGTTAGTGGAAGCACACGGGAGGTGGGTGCTCTGAAAATAAAACCTGAGTTTTCTGTGTCGATATGTTTTTTTTACCAACTATGAATTCACTTTTCAAGAAGGGTAATGGGTGCTCGCTTGGGCAGCACATATACCAAAATTGGAGCGATACAGAGAAGATTAGCATCGTCCCCGCGCAAGGATGACACGCAGATTCTTGAAGCGCTCCATAGTTTTATGAAGTGCCTGGAATTCTTCGATTAAAAGAATATATTCTCTTGGTTCTGCTATGGTCCAGACAGTGTTAAATTCTTTTTTCTATTGTGGGTTTTGATTCCCCCCCCCACCCCCAGAAATTGGTTTTATTTGATGTACCCAGGTCTTCAGTTTCTCAATAAAGAAAAGATCTCCATAAAAAAATAAATGAAAAATAATAAAGAGTAATAGAAAATTAGTAATCTACTCAGTCTGGACCATTCTTAAAAATTCTGGATCTTCTGCTGAATAAAACAAATCTCCAAATGTTATTCGGATTAAGAAATATTCTTTAGCGTTATAGGGATCTTAGAGGTCTTCTGGTCCTTAGAGGTCCTCCTGTTAGAGGCGAGGAGCCGGCGTCCAGAGTGGTGCTGTGACTACGTCATATCCTTCCCCGGTTCACTCCACACCCATCGACGACTACCCTTGGGCCCTTTCCTTTGGGCCATTCTCTCCCCACTGGGGTTCACAGAACTTTGCGTCTTAGAGGGTCCTGGAGAGACGGAGACTGTATAAACATTCACAGCGATCTCTTAGGCTGTATCTGAACAGAGTTCTTATCTTTATGCCTCTGTTGTGCTCTGTTTGTCTTAATAAAGTACAAATCTCTCTATGACACACAAAAAACACAGATGTTGATTCTAAATAGTTAAATGAATCACTGCATATGTCTCTCAAATCATTTATGTAAAATATTTGAAAACGCATTTTAGATTCTTCGTCCTTTGTAGGGAGTTTTAAATGGTTTAAAATATATACCTTTATGTATTATTTGATGTTCATACCGTTTTTCCTAAATAGCATGTTTGACTTTTAGCAGAAGTTCTTGGAGATAGTGTATTCTGAATGCCAATGGCAGAACTTTTACCTAATAATGTATTATTTACTATAAAGGGGTGCTGCTATTGCAGGAGAAAGGCAATGGTCTAAAGATGAGAACTTCGGGTTCGAGTCCAGCGACTGCCACTTAGTAGCCCTGTGACTTAACCCAGGTTACTAAACTCTCTGGTCGGGGCATGTGTGTCCGTCAGCAGGGGCAGGAAGGGAAGGGGGAGGGAAAGACATGGTAAGAAAATCTGAATGGTCTTTCTCGTTGGATTGTTGCTAGCCTCAAATCTAATAACATACTTGAAAGTTCTCTGAAACTTATAAATCAAATTTAAGTTAGGATTACCACGGCTAGAGCATTTACTCACTGCCATGTAGCATGTTAAATGGAAGCACTGTATTTAAAGGTTAAAATCTGGGTTCTTTGATCTGCCAATTTGGATGGAATCCCAGCTTCACCACTTGCTAGCTGTGTGCTTTCTGGTGAATTACACAACCTGCCTAAGCTTGACATCCTGAGGGAATACTAATTTAAAGCACATCTTATGGGGTTGTGTTAAGATTAAATTCAATGATACATGCAAGGTACCAGGTGGGAAGTCCCAGCCCCAAGCAAATAAACATTCACTTAGTTTTGTATTATGAGATTCCTGGCTCTTGCTGTTCTCATGGTTCTATGGGATAAATAACCTGGAATATTTGGTTTTTTTAACCCTCAAAACATTTTACTTAGGTCTCCTTCACCTATATATAGAGCTCTAGCTGAGACATCACCTCTGAGGACATAGAGCAAATTCGAGTGTCACGGAAAAAACAAAAAAACAAAAACAAAAACACCATTAACAATAAGGATTCATGAGTCTGAGAGTTAAACCCAAGAATAACTGCTCTTTATCCTGCCCTTACCACTCTGTCTTCAGAACTCTCCCCTACAGTAATATTCTACTCTAAGAGAAGAATCGATTTCAGGTGTCTTCTTGACTCTGACATCTGGTAAGTGTTCCTGATAATCTCATACCCTTTATAAATTTATGGTCTTATAAATGTCATATATATATATATACATATATATATACGTATATATATATTGTGTTACAGGTAATTTGCTCTATTTCCTTTAATTTTACTCTTTCCCCCCCTTTATTTTTACTCTATATCCTCTTCTAGATTATGAACTTCACAAAGGCTGGACTCCTGTTTTTTTTTCTATTTCCAATATTCAAGTTCTGTGAATGATCCAAAGATCAGTAATGCCCTGACATTACATAAACTTGGATTCATGCTGGGCCTCTTTACCTCCTCATTGGGTATCCTAGGGAAAGTTGCTTCAGTTCTCTGAACCTTATTTCTTTGTTCATAAGATGAAGACAAGCCTACAGAGTTGCTGTGAGTCTTGTAAATAATACCGGAAAGCCCTTAACACATAATAAGCCTTCAATAAAAGGTCACTATCAGTGTTTCTCTACTTTTAAGTTTTCTGTTATGATTATTAGCACCATGGTGGCCATCAACTCCGTACCTATCCCTAGGTATTGACTCAGATTCCCAAGAAGCAAAGAAAAACACAGGAAAGAAGAAAGATAGACAAATCCAGGGAAGTGTGGAGAGAGCAGAAAGCTTTCTCTAAGTCAAAATCAGCAAACACATAACTGTAATTGTATTTCATGATCCCGAAAGGCCCGGCAGACTTCCTTCTGCTGATGAAAAAGAACACTGATGAGATGGTGCCACCTAGTGGTCATTTTCTAATACTACAGGCGGCAATGATGTAAACAGGAGAGAAATAATTGCGGAAGAGGCTCCAAGAAGTCTTTATTCCTTCTTGTCTTTACTGAGAAGGTGGGAACGCACTGCTTGGGCCCACACCTTTCTCTCCTCTCACCCACCCTGAATAAGGCGGTGAGCAGTAGCCACGGATCTATTCAACTACACTTGACTATTTTGCTTGTTGAGCTCATAAATCAGCTCAATAGCAACTTGTCAGCAATTAACTGACATTAATCACAAAGTAACAAAAGATGGGTGAATTTTTTGATATTTGCAAGTTAAACTGAGACCTTGTTCTCCATTCAGAATTGTTTTTCTCACCTCAAAAGAAGAAAATGTTCATCATTAATGAAAGTCTAAAGAAAAATATTTTATCTGATAGTGCCGCCTGCAACCACTTATCCACGATCATTATCTTTCAAATATGATGATAGTGAGGAGTCCTACAGTGCTCTGCAGACATTCAGTCCTGAATCCCTGGGACAGAGGCAAAGAGCAGATTCAATTATCCCTTTTTCATTCATTCACTTGTTTATAGTACAATCTATGAAGACAAGCTAATTCCGCTAATGAAATAGCCCGTGTACAAAGCAGCATATCCTTCAACCTTGAGGAAATGTTGTTTCATAGCTTAGAATTTTAGAATTAGAAGGCACTTTAAAAATTCGACGGTCCAACTCCTTTTAGAGATGATGACCTTCTGTTTCTCTAACTCCTATTACGTGTTTTTGTGTTTTACCCTGTGTTAGGTTTTGCTACGGAGCCCTCTGGTTCTATTAACAAGTGGAACTGTAAAACACCTTCTACGACGTGCCGTTTATTGGGGGAGAGGGGGCCTGGGAGGCAACTGGAAACAGCTGAAGGCACGTCCAGGCCCACTGCCGCTCCTGTTCGATAGGCGGTTCCCACGCTCGTCTGAAGAGAGAAGAGGAAGCCGCAGAAAGAGCAGAACAGATGTGGCTGCTGCCAGGGCTCTGGTGGTCAACGGGCCGTGGTCTCGGAGACAGGAAGGACCTCCCGGCAGCCGGACAGCTTGCCCCCCAGCTCCCTGCCACCCCCGCCTCACCTGGGAGCCCCAGAAGAGGGGCACAGGTGTCTTCAAAGCCTGAATACTCTCGCTTTACGCAAAAGTTGGAGCCCTTGGACCAACAGCATCTCTATCTGGTAGACGTTGGGACCCATCTCCCAAGGAGATTGGTTTTGTTCATCAAATTAACATTTTAAGATCCTGATTTGTGTTACTCTACCAACACCTTTGGGCAAGGTGATTCTAGCCCTGAATGGGTCTCCCTTCTACACCCCCTCCCACCACCGTTTCCTCATCACCATGTCTAGCGGGATGTCATGCTAGGTTTTAGGTTCTGAGGGTAAGAGATGGATCAGACAGTGTCTACCCCTAAGAATCTTTCTGTCTAGTATCCCCATCATGATAAAACTAACTGAGAAATACTCCATGAGCTCAGATATGTACTTCTTAAGTTAAAGAGTTGTTAAGTTGGAGCCTGTTCCATAGGATAAGGACAGGATGATAGAGCCGCTAAAGATTCCTGTACAATTATGAAAATATTTAGTCACTGAAGATGGACATCTGTGGAGAAAGATTTGAGGGCTTACCAGAAAACTGATGTAAGGAATTATTTACTCAGATAATGTAAAACAAAACAAAACGGAAATGTTGTCTTTATACATGTAGAAATCTCCCGCTCTGTAATCCAGATGCCACAGGCAAGACAAGGGGCAAAATACAACAAAACCCAATCTCTTTGTCTTGAATAAACATTCCTTTTGTAACGTTCCTTCCCTCCCAGACTTACTCTTCCACATTAATAATCTGTGAGCTGAGTTGCTCTGCTTTCGCCTGGTTACCTAAATGATCAAAACCTTCCTCTAATTCCCCATATCTGTCCAGAGTCTCCATCAGGGCCAAGCTCAGGAGCTCTGCTACGCCACTTAAAACAAGAGGGGTTACCTGTGAAACTTGTTTATTTACTTACTCGTTTTAATATAAATGTAACACCAGTTTTCTGCGACTGATAATTCATCAACGATATAAGGGATGTGATTGTCAGCATTTTCTTTTAGGCCATTGTGGCTTCTTCACTTCAGCACTGGTGACATTTTGTGCCAGACAGTTCTTTGTTGTGAGAGGCTGTCGCGTGCTTGGAGGAATTTTAGCAGCAGTCCTGGCCTCTGCCCGCTAGACGCGACCCCCACTTTATGACAACCAAAAATGTCTCCAAACATTGCCAAGTGTTCCCTTGGGGCAAATTCACCCCGAGGTTGAGAACCACTGATAACAGATCAACTATTAACTTTTTTTAATCTGTAAAGATACAGCAGGCAGAAGCAGTATGTCTTCCTTGAATATCTCAAGGGGGAAAAAAAGAACTTGGATTTTGGTGTCTCTACTGTTTTCAGTCAGTTCCTAAAGCATACTTATGGTTGTTTTCAGGGCAAATTTTCTCAATTGATCCATTGCTATGTATTCTCTTCCCCAATTCTTTACCTAAATAACAGATTTGATTTCTTTCTTTTTTTTTAAGATTTTTACAAACTTGATTTCTTTCTTTTTTTTTTAAGATTTTTTTTTTATTTATTTGACAGAGAGAGAGAAAGCAAACACCTGAGCGAGCACAAGCAGGGGGAGAGACAGAGGGAGGGGGGAGAAGGAGAAGCAAGCTCTCTGCTGAGCAGGGACTCCAATGAGGGACTCAATCTCAGGACCCCGGGATCATGACCTGAGCCGAACGCAGATGCTTAACCAACTGAGCCACCCGGGCGCCCCCACAAACTCTATTCCATGCATAGAATCTCATTTACTGTTCACAACGATAGGAAGCAGGTACTAATAGCCAGCTGGCTAGGGAGCAGCAGGATGTCCCGGGAAGAAAGATCTGGAAGCAGACAGTCCAGAGCTACAATTCTGTCACCACGGTTTCCTGGCTACAAAACAATTAGGCCAGTTCTTCAGCTTCTGGGCAAAACGGTTTTCTTATCTGAAATGCGGGATTATTAATATCTCGGAGGGAGGTTGGGAGGATTAAGATGAGGTGAGCTCTGTGAAAATACAGGTCGCTGGCAGAGGCACGACCCACTGCAGCTTTTTTTTTACTCTGACACCAAGACCCAAGCATCCCATACTGCACCGCATCAAATACTGCTGCTCACCAAAGCAACCTTCTCATTCTGGTCTCAGATCTCTTTAAGGATCTGATCAACAGGAAAATCCTCAGAAGTAACCCAATTTGTAGACAATTTCAGAATAGTCACAGATTCACCTGAAGTGCATAGTGAGCCCAAGGGAAGAGTCCCTCTGGCAAGAGCCTACTAATTTCATCTTTCCTTCTAATGGACTGGAGTAAATGGTGCCGAAGAGCTTTCCTTGCCCATTGCTTAAAATGGGCAACCCTTCTGCAGAGACAAATTGATTCCTATTTCCCCCAATGCTACTGATTGGCCAGCAGGTCCTTGAAATAAGCCATTAGCTTGGTAGAGTGTAAACAGCCTTGCCAATTTCCCTTCTTCAGGAAAAAAAAAAAAAAAAGTGCAAAAGCGTAATTGGTAAAAAGGGGTCAAGGTCATAGGTCATCCAGTATGATTAGTTACTCTATTAGTTTCCTATTGCTGCTATAACACATTACCACAAACTTCGAACACTCTTGATCCAACACAAATGTATTATCTAACAGCTCTGGAGGTCAGAAGTCCAAAGCAGGTCTCACGGGGCTAACATAAAGGTGTTGGCTAGGCTGCATTCTTTTCTGGAGGTTTGAGAGGAAAACCTAATTGTCTTGCGTCTTCTACCTTGTAGAGATTGCCCATGTTCCTTGGCTCATGACCTCTCTCCATCTTCTAAGCCAGCAATGGCCAGTTGAATCTTTCTCATATGGCATCACTCTCATACTTAATCTTATGTCTCCCTCTTCCACATTCAAGGACCCTGGTGATTACATTTGGCCCATTTAGATAATCTAATACAATCTCCCTATTTTAAATCTAGCTGATTAGAAAACTGAATTCCATCTGCTGCAATCCCCTTTGTCTCGTAATACAACATATTCACAGGCTCTGGAGATTAGCAAACAGACATCCTTGGGAGGCCATTATTCTATGTACTGTATAGTCACTTTCTTGGTATTTTTGATGACAAGCAAGGAATAAGCCCTGTTACAAGTCCTGATCCATCTTTGGAGTTTAGAAAAGCAACAGTTGACAGTATTTTTTGAATTGTCCTAACAACTTATTATTGGATAATAAAATCCCTTCAAAAATCATTATCATCTCAATTGGGACTCTCAGAAACTACATCTACACAATTCATAATTTCTCATTGACTTAATGTCTTCTAACTCCTGATAATTTAGGCAACTGGAGAAATTCTTTGCAGCTCACTACACAAAGGAAAGAGAACTCACGTGTATTTTGTAAAGCAAGTTGCAAATACAAGTAGAGCTACCCGTGAAGACTAAATAAAGCTTGCATAAATGAGGAAATCAAGGCACCATTGGCAAAAGAAGGGGACAAGGCCACTCAGAAAGAAACACTACAGGTTGCACCACACAGTCACCATCTGGCTTGCAGTCCCATCTCTAGAATGTTCCTCGTTATATCCTTCTGCAAATCAAACGTCCTCATCTCTCTTATTCCACTGGATTGTTGGTTTTTGTTTTCCTCCAGGGGACTTGACTACTTGGTCTCTGATCCTTCCTTCATTTAGCACCACCTAACACCATAAAAATAGCTTCTAGTCCATCATCTTAACCATTTTTAATACATTCCCCACTGTCCTTGGCATTCATTTGGTGCTTAGTCATATTTTCTCCTGTTGTCCCACTCTCCAAAACAATTATTTTATACCTTCTCTATAACCATCCAATGCCTCCTTCTCCATTCACAAATACCGTGGTTTCCTTTCCTTCTGGAAGCGTGGTTAAGATTGCACTCCATAGCCCCACTCTAAAGTTAGATACGGTGATAGTGCTTCTTTTGGCCAATGATATGTAGAAGGGTGGTATATCACTTCCAAGGACAGGCTTTAGGAGGCAACTCCTAAAGGAGTTAGTGGCAACTCCTTTAGTGGCAACTCCTCCCCCCCCGCCCCCCCCCCGTCTCAGCCATAGAGGAGCACAGAGCGCCCCCTAGCTTCCTGGTGAGTTACAGCGGCATCCCTGGGCTCACCAGCAGTAGACGTTTAGCAAGGGAGAAACAAGCCTTTGATGTAATAAACTGCTGCAATACAGAGGCTGCTTGTTACCACAGCATAACCTAGTCCAGACTTTGCTTCCTATTTCAGTGAGAAAACAGAAGCGATCAGAATAGAACCCTACAATGTCCTGCGACCACATCTACCAGTAATTAGTCACTATGTATTTTCTTTCCTCTGGTACTATGGATGAATTCTCCATATTCCTAAAATTAATCTTTCAACTTGTACACTGGATTGCATCCTCTTTTATCTGCTCAAGGCCATCATTCCAGCATTTATCTCTTTGTCTCTTACATCATGAATTTTTCACTCACTACTAGATTACCTCTATCAGTAAATAAACATACTATAATATCTTCTTTCTTAAAAACAAAACAAAACAAAAAACAACAACAGTAAAAACACCTCTTCTCTAGTAGCCCCACTCTATTTGAAATGAGTCGCAATACTCTCTCCTGTTTTCTCTGGAATGATCTCCAGTTAGGTTTCTGCTTGCCCCTCTACATTGAAACTGCTCTTGTCACCACCACGAATGACACTGAATTTGCTAAATCCAGTAATCAAATCTCAATCCTATCCAACATAACATTGACTTGGTTGACTACTGTTTTTGGGGGGAGGTAAATTAATCCTCAGACTTGAGTTTGTCTGTGCCAGCTATTTATTTATCACAGGTTCACTGCAGGAATTTCATAAACTCATAACATACAGGATAATATCTCTTAATACCCAATAAAGAAATAACATCCTCCAAAACAATGATAAATTAACCACACTATTGTTCCAGGCCAGGGAAGATAAAGGAAATAAAGCCCAAATTTAGTTGAAGTGTACCTTTATACCAGTTGCTACTCAGGAGAGCTGGGTTAGCCAACCAACCGCTGATGTCCCCTGTTGCTAGAGCACGTTGCTAGGGAACGATGGTGGCCCTGTTGATGGGCAAGAAGATCTCCTTGGCCTGCCCCTGCTTAGGTTTTGCTACTGAATGGCTTTGCCGCTGAAGGTCAGAATTGTCTTTAGAGTAGCAGGAGTTAATTGCCCCAAGGTCTTTTAAGAGCTATTGAGATTAGCAAAGAGAATCAGCTTGCTCAGACCACTCTCAGATAGTCCTTACAAACTCCAGGTGTTTATAGTCTAAATGTCCACCTGCCATAGTTGCTTCTTGGTATGTTTTTACTGATAAGCCCCCAGGGCAGCCCCTCAGCAGCTAAGCTCCAGAGCGCTTATAAACAGCAATAGATGAGATGATAATATCCTGTCACAGCTTATTTCATTCTTGATCAAAACAACTTTACTCTTAAAAACAATTTTCTTTTTGTTATAAACAAGTTGATTTGAAAATCATAACAAACTAACACACAGCAGCCACATTCCTTCCTTCTTGAAGTAATTTCTTCATTTGGCTCCTAGAACACAAATGTCCCTTAGTCCTCTGCCTACCTCACTGACTACTTCTCCGACTTCCGAACTCTGAATGTTGGGTGACCCCAATCACCAAACTTTTGATTCCCCACAACTTACTCTTCTTGCAATTTCTCCAGCTCACTAAATAGCAACTCCATCCTCCCAGTTAGTCAGGCCCAATTTTGTGGAGTCATCCTTCTCTTTCTCTCATACTCCATGTTCAATCTGTCACAACTCTTATTAGTCCTACCTTCAAGGTGTATACAAAATTAACAACCACTCACCACCTGCACTACTACCACTCTGGACCAAACCCGAATCATCTCCCCAGAGAATTATTTCAATAGTCTCCTAAATGATCTCCCTACTTCCTCCCTGCCCCAGAGTCTATTCTCAATATTACCCTTTCTCCCTGAGTCCTTCTGTATGCATGTCCGCTAAATGCCTTTAAAAACTGGTGATGTTGGTTGTTGATTTATTTTTTTATTTTTATTTTTTTATTATGTTATGTTAATCACCATACATCATTAGTTCATGATGTAGTGTTCCATGATTCATTGTTTCTGTATATCGTGTAAGACTGTTGAATCACAGACCTATACCTCTGAAACAAATAATACATTATATGTTAAAAAAAAAAAAGAAGATGATGATTTAATGAAGACAGATGGTTGAGACAGACCCTGACCAGCTTTTTGGAGTAAGGGGATTCTTCAGCGCTTGAGATGTTAGGGAGGCTGTGATTTCACCATGGGATTGCTTTCACTCCGGAGCCGTTCATGGCTAGTCCCAAGTTCTCTCAGTGCTTTTGTCTCTCCTAAATTACTTTCCTTGTGCCTCGGTTAAAATGTACATAGACTGCCCACCTTTAAGTAGAGTTCTTTATTTCTTCCCCCAATCAGACGCCGAGTCGCTCACAGGCAAGATTTTCGGCCAATCCTGCAGAACCCTCCGCCTCCTCCAAAGGCACACCACCCTCCGCCTCTCCCCTACCCAACTGCAATCCCGTTAAAAGTTTGATGGCGTTCAGTCGAGTGGAGATTAGCAAACAAACCAAAGTTCGGTCGGCCAGGGACGGTGCAATGCCTGGGGGGCAGCCACCAAGGCCAGGAAGGTGGAACACTTCTTTTCCACAAGGATCTGGGAAAACCCCGTGAGGAAGTGGCGGAGGAGGCAGGGAGGGGAAGGAGTCTGGAGGGAAAGAGAAGGATGGGGAGGGAAGAGGACGAGGAGGAGGGAGGAGTGGAGGGAGGAGTGGGAGGGAGGAAGCAGAGGAGAGGGTGCAGGGGGGAGGAAGGAGGCGGAGGAGGGGGAGGAGCTTCAGGAGGCGGCCGCGCGGCCTGCTCCGACCTGCGGGACCGTGGCCGCATGGCTTCGGTGTCCGCTGCGGGCCTATCGGGCCGCGGGGCCCGGAACCTGCTGCAGTTCCTGCGGCTGGTGGGGCAGCTCAAGGTGAGCGGGCGCCGGGCCGGGCCGTTTGGGGCCGGGCGGGCGGCGCGCGGGGAGAGGCGGGGGTGGCCGCGGCGCCCCGGAGCTTCAGCTCGCGGGGGCTGGGGCCTTCGCCCTCCCTCCCTCCGGCCTCCCCGCCTCGCAGGGGTGGGCCCAGAAGCTCCCCAAGACGCGGGGCGCGTCTGCGCGGTGGGCGGAGGAAGCGCGGCGGGGCTGTGGCGCCCACCCCAGGCCCCGTAGAGCCTGAGCCGCAAGAATCCTGTGTGGGGAGGCGAGCCTGGTGCGAGGCGGGGCCGGCCTGGGCAGCCGTTCGCGAGGTTTCTGGAGAGCGGCCGGCGCGGGGATGTGTGGGACCCTGCGTGCTGGCCTGCTTCTGCCCTGAGTACACGGGAGGCTCACGACCCCTCTGCTGGGCCTCTGAGCCGCGGGCGGGAAGAGCAGAATCCGTCAGTCCGGCAGATTTTAAGTGGGGTGCCTTAAATCTGCCTCTTAGCTACTTCTAGAAATAAGACTTTTTTTTTTTTTTTTTTAAACAGAAGATTTTATATAGTGCACACTGGAGTTGTATCCTGTGCGGCCTTCCTTTCCATTCTAGCCTCCTCTACCCATAATTGGTGATTTTGCAGAATTTCTACAAGTTAAAAGCAGATTATCTGTGTCCTGCCGCATTGCAACTGTTTATACAATTCTTTAGAAGTGCAGACTCCTGGGGAGAAAATGCAGTCTCACAAGATCACATCCTGATCTGAACAAAAGGCAGAATCATGACTGGTGGGAGCAGGAGCAACTAGAAATGCCTTCCTCCTTTCTGCTTCCAAATTGGGAAGTCTGTCACTTGTTCAAGTTCAGAGCTTTCACCGGTGTTTTCTGCGCGTGTTGAATGGGGTTGTTTGAAGGCAAAAAGTCCCAACTCTTGTAGTTAGGAAAACCACAATACTTTACAGTTTTATCTTTATGTCTAAAGGACTCGTATATGTTCCATAATTTACACCTTAGTAATGCAGAGTAACTTGACTGTTGGACTCTTGCATTGTATACCTGTGAATTATTTCTCCCTCTTTCTTACTCTCTGACCCCACTGGTTTATTTGATTCCAGATGTTGATCACTTGGTTAGTTAAGCATTTTTTTTGGTAACACTTTCTGAAACCATGACCCTGCTTCTATACCCTATTTCTTGGACTTCCCTTGAAGAGCATTGCAGGTAGTTTAAATATTTATTTATTTATTTATTTATTTATTTATTTATTTATTTATTTTTAAAGATTTTATTTATTTATTTGACAGAGAGAGACACAGCGAGAGAGGGAACACAAGCAGGGGGAGTGGGAGAGGGAGAAGCAGGCTTCCCGCGGAGCAGGGAGCCCGATGCGGGGCTCGATCCCAGGACCCTGGGATCATGACCTGAGCCGAAGGCAGATGCTTAACGACTGAGCCACCCAGGCGCCCCTAAATATTTATTTTTATAAGCTTCTTTCTCGTCTTCATTTTCATCAGAGAGTCCCCCGGACTGGCTGGGTGTACAGAAATGTGGAGAGGCCGGAGAGTGTCTCAGACCACATGTACAGGATGGCGGTTATGGCTCTGGTCACCAGAGACGACCGTCTCAACAAAGACCGGTAAGCTGATGTGAACTCTGACGCTCGTTAGCATCTCTGGCCTGTGCGTACGCACCGCTTCTCATGACTCACGCCTCTATCTAATTCTTGCAGGTTAGTTGATCTGTCAAGAGAAATTATTTGCAGGAGACCATACAGGTTCAGGCTGTAGGAAGGGGAATTTCGTGTGTGATTTCTTCAACTGTAAACTGCATTCTGGGTTTTCTCTTGGCAAGTGATAGAGCTTGCCATGGTCTCGAGAAGACGTAAGTGTGGTATTAGGATTTCCAGGGCCTTGCCAGTGAGGTGTGGTATGTGTAAAATTCTGTCATTGTATTAGGATGCTGTGTGCTTTAATCTAGCCCCTTTCATGAATACTAGCACCCGTTTGTGGGGTGACTTTTTGGAGGGGTATTTGCAAGATGTAGCTGAGAAAGAGGTATCCTGTCCTTCAGTCAGTAAGTGTCTAAAATGCTTTTTGAGCACAGGACAGAGTTTCCGAACAATATTAAGACAGTAAGTAAATCTCCCATGGATGACACAGGTCCCAACTGGCTTCTATAAAAAGCCCCAAATTAGTTATATTCAAAAATTAGCAAGGTTGGGGCACCTGGCTGGCTCAGCCAGTAGAGCACATGACTCTTGATCTTGGGGTCATGAGTTTGAGCCCCACGCTGGGTTTAGGGATTACTTTAAAAATAGATAAATACATAAAAAGTTTAAGGAAAAACTAGCAAGGTATTCTAATAGAAGAGATCACGTGTTCTTGGGTGATCTTAATGGAGGAGGGTGGAATGAATCTGAGGAGTTGACGGGGTAGAGAAGCAGAAGGCACAGTGTGCAGAGAGGAGGGTATAACCGAAGCCCCGATGGTAGGAAATGAAAGTCTGTTTTGGAAATGATACGTAAATCGATTTGTAGCAAAGGTTCATTAGAGTTGAGGAACCCTGTTACTTTGTAGATGGTGTGGAAGTGGGATTTTTGGCAAAAAGTACAAGACGAACGTGGTGGGGAATAGAGATAACAAACCTAAGAGTAGTTGGAGATTTGAACTGGATGACAGAGACAGGCTGCAGGTGGGACACCTGTGAGGAGGTTGTTAGGCCTTGTGCTGCCTTGGAAATAGTAGGCACGTGGAACAGGGGCGTTTATATCATGACCTGCCTCCATTATTTTGACAGTGATTATCCTCATCACTAATCATTATTACTAATAATCATGGCCATTTGCTTAATGATCAACATGTGCCAGGAACACACATGATCAAATTTAGTTTTTATACCAACCCTATGATGTATTACTGTCCTTTTTTTACAGATGATAAAATGAAGGCTGACAGAATCGAGCATTTAAAGAAATTAAGTAACTTGGCAAAGGTCACACAGCTAATAAATGGTTGCTGGATTTGGACCCAGATTTGTCCTACTCCACCCATTTCTCCATGAGGGGCTCATTTTTGACATCTAACTAGTATATTGGGGAAATGATTGTTTCTGAATTTTTTATCAGTAAGTAAATTCTGTAACCGGATCATCTCCTCCTGGCTTTGTCATCTGAAGTTATCAACCTTTTCAAGTGATATTTGAAAAACCAGCCATTTAAAAAAAAAAAAAAAATCCATGCTAACAATTTCCCCTGCATTCATGTATTACTGTGTTGAGTATTCACTAGAAGTTTTGAATCAGACTGTTGTGGGCTAGTAGAATATAATTACTTTAGAAAATACTGTATTAACATACCCTGTGAGGGTGGAGGAAAAAAAAAAATGCATCTTCAAAATAGTCTAGAGAAGGAACTTATAGTGAATCTAATTTTGTGTCATTATTCACTATTTCTCACCTGGTCAGGTGTGTACGCCTAGCCCTGGTTCACGATATGGCAGAATGCATCGTTGGGGACATAGCACCAGCAGATAACATCCCCAAAGAAGAAAAACATAGGCGAGAAGAGGTCAGTGTTAATTCTTGACTCCACCAGAGATACCTGTTGCTGAAGCAAAGCTAAGTTTATTGGACCCGTGGCGGTAAGAGAGAGCACCTTGGCAGAGTTTGAGCCAGGCAGGGGAAATCTGGAGAGGATATTTATAGAGTTTAAGGGCCTGGGCTGGAGGATGGTTAGATGGATCTTATGAGACGGACCTCTAGTTAGATTGCACAGAGCGTAGGACAGAAAAGCCTTGGATTGGCAGGACTGGTGAGGCAGAGTCTTAACGAGAGTCTTGAGGAGTAAGCTGTTAGTGCTTACTCTACTTGGGTGGTTGATGGTCTTAACTTCCAGAAGCAAGGATGTCTTCCTGGCGTAAGCAGCACACTGGTGTTGGTTGTTCTCAACCTTGTTTAACACGAGATCAGGAGTACATGCCTGCTCCCAGCCTTGTCTAACGCAGGGACAGGAAACTGTTGGGTTTCTGTTCTCATTAGTAGGTGGACATAGATAGTATGGCTTTCATTAGAATGAGGGAATAGCTAGAACTGGAAGGAATTCTCATCCTGGTTAAGCTCTTTGGAAGAAAGTTCTGTAAATCACAAGTCTAATCATTATTATAATTACTTGTGAATTTTCAATTAGTCCTTTAATTTATTGGTTAGAAGTAACAAAAAAAATTTGTAATAGTAAGAAATGAACATCAAAAAAATATTAATATCAATTTGGGCTCTAAATCCAGAGCCCAGGGCCAAGGAGAAAGACATATTTGAGGCAGAGGTTGGAAAATCCAGGAAGGTTTTGTGTTTTGGTTTTTGTTTTGTTTTGTTTTTGTTTTTTTAATGTTGAAGAGCTGGTTCTTAATTCGGGGATTATTGCAAGCTACTTTTATTATAGGAGATTGGTCCTAAATTGCTAAGTGGATGGATCCTTCATCAAAATTCTTTGACAGGGCAGGTGAGCTTGAATAGTTGTTCTCAGAGCTGGGGGAGACTGGAGTTCAGTAGCCAGCTGTATTTTTATCACCCCAGAGGCAAGAAGCTCCACAAGGAATACCAATTCAGGAATTCCGACATTATGGGAACAAGGAAAATTGTGTAAGGAAAGAGTTCTTCCTGCCAAAATACAGATCCAGAATATAGGCTCAGCATCATGACAGCCTATAAAAAGGGAGAAGGCTGAGACATTGTTTCTCTATAGGAGTCTAGACTGTTGTGAATAAAGAGTTCCTGGATTGATGGGCAGAATTAATATGAAAAGAAACCAATTAGTTCAAGATACCAAGTGGCAGAAAGGAATTAGCCCTGAACCAGAGGATGTCGAGCGATGACAGGACATAGAGGAAAGGGATGGGGAAAAAGACGCCCTAATTATACAGCTCATTTCAGGATGCGGGGTAGTTTTATTCAAGGGTCAGTCTGGACATTGTGGAGGAGAAATGGTACACTGAAGTACTAGAGGGTCCTCAGAGACCGTAAAGTGACACAGAGCAGGGAGAAAAGACAAACTGTCCCCATGAAGGTACATAATGAATTTGAGGCTTCCTCCACAGAGGAGCAAGTCAGAGTCTTTTGGAGAAAAAAAGAGTCCATGGGCAGGTTCTCCAGCCACTGGAGATGAGAGAAGACCGGCTACTGTTTTGACAGAAGTGAGGCCTGGCCGGTGACACTTCGTGGAGGGGCCTGGTGGGGCATGAACAGAGAGAGTGCTTCTGCCCTCCTGGACGCCCTATCCTGGCAATGATGGGAATTTTTCTGGCCTCGTTATACCTCCTGGCGGCTCCCCACTCCTGTGTTTCCCAGGGGACTCAAGGCCATGATCAGGAGGGACAGGGAAAGCATCTTGAAGAACCGCAGGTTCTTAGACAAGAAACCAAAGGCTTGGAAGAGGGCTGGTAGTCCATTGCCTCTTCCTGTTGCTGGTTAGGATTTGGGAACAGAGAGAAAGATCTGGAAGGTGAACAATTCTTTATGCAGGTGGTGTTTATGAACAAGATTTGGATGTCTGGACCATGCATTAAGATAATTAAATGAGGGTTTCTTGGCTCAAGGTGGAATGCACATAATGAGAGTCAGGCAGCATGATTTGCCCAGAGCTAGCCAACTGCATCAGGAAGGCTTAAGCTGAAGTAGGAGGCAGGGAAAATACTTGGTGAACTTGGAAGGCTGATTGTTTTGGAGGGGAGCAGGTATTAAGATGAAAGGGAAAATGAGGACATGGAAGAAAAAGTTTAGGGCCAAAAGCAATACTTGTTGTCTGATCCCCTTCCTAAACAAGATAAAACAAACTTTATATTATAACCCGAGTTGGTGAATGATGCCTCATAGGGATCATCAGGAACCCACAGGATGGAACTTGAGGCTGGAATATAGCAATAGCAGGTTATATTGCTTTTTGAAGAGAGAAACATGAAGTCAGAAGGCAGAATCATGGTAGGTATGTATCTACCAGGGTTAAAGTTGCTAAAAATTGCTGAAGAACCAAGAGGTTAAAAGAAGAACCAAGCTTTATTATGGGAGTGAACATGGCAAAATAGAGAAACTGAAAAATATAGTGAACATTTTATAGAGTGCTGATTATGTGCCAGATACCACAAGCTTTGTCTGTATTACCTGTTTCATCCTCACAACAGCCCTTTAGGTAGATGCATGCCATTATTCACCCCATTTTACAGATGCGAAACCTGAAGGACAAAGAGGTTAAGTACCTTGCTCAGGGTTCCACAGCCAGTCATAGGTGAGTCAGGTCCCAAACCCCATTTGAATCTATAGTTTGCAGTTAACTCCTTCGCTGCTTAGCCCCACCAATGATGGGAACACAAGCAGGGGGAGTGGGAGGGGAGAAGCAGGCTTCCTGCGGAGCAGGGAGCCCGATGTGGGGCTCGATCCCAGGACCCTGGGATCATGACCTGAGCTGAAGGCAGACACTTAACTGACTGAGCCACCCAGGCGTCCTGCTAATTATTTCTTAATATCCCCTTTCAGCCTATGTGTGAGCCTACAAAATACTCTTGTGTCATTTCCTTTATGTTAATGACAATAACTGCCCATTTGTGTAGTGCTTTGTGTTATGCAATAAAAGTATTAACAATAGAAAATGAATATAATAGTATACAAACAATTTCTTTGAGCTTTGTAATTCAGTGTTACTTTCCTGTTCTTGTTCTCAGGTTTGTTTTGAACTTTAGTATGTTTATGTTTGAAATTTACGTGGGCATCTTGCGATTCATCGTAAGATGTAAAATCCTTGGCCTCACTTCTGATATTTCTGTAACCATCCCACACCCTCCTCCTTGTCCTTTTGGTGTCTGGTGTGCTGCAGACCACAAAACATATGCTCAGGGAAGCCCATATGAATAAATACACATGTTTCTTTAATGTTCACAACTGCCCTCCTTGTAAGCCGTAAATATTGTCCAATATTCCGCTGCCTTTTGGGGAGCTATTTGTGAGAGTTTGAGCCCATTATTCGGCTTTTGTAGTTGAGTTGTTAACTAGATAAATGTGATCATGATTAAAATAATTGTTTGATATTTCAGGAAGCTATGAAGCAGCTAACCCAGCTCCTCCCAGAGGATCTCAGAAAGGAACTTTATGAACTTTGGGAAGTAAGTATATATGATACGTTGCTTTTAAGTGTATTGTGATGGAATTTATATGGCTCGTCAGTGTTTTAGTTGACTTAGATGATCATCACAAGCTGTCTCTAACTTACTTTCTGGTTTGTGTCTGTTTCTTACCTCCTGGCTGCTGCAGGAATTTCTCGTGGCTAATAGAAACTTTTCTTCCCTCCAATTTCCCCATTTCCCTTGACACCATAATGCCTGGTACAGATCTTGACTCAGAGCCCCCTGGATTTCCTGTTGCATTGCTCTCATTCCCCTCCCATTCCACCCCCCCTGCCCCCCAGCCTGCCAGCCCCACACCCGCCCACCCATTTCTGGTCCTTGGAAAGAACGTTGGCCCTCACCACTTCCTGGCTCTGACCTTGGGCATATTCTCCTCTCTGAGCCTGTTGCCCATCTGTGAAACCTTGAAGGGTTGTTTAGTTCTGAGTCAGGTCCAAGTGAAGTGCTGCCATGATGCCCAGGGCAGAGCGCGGCCCTGTGGGTGCTCACTCCCCTCCAGTGCTTGACGGCATAGGGGTTGGCTGGACGGAAAGGGCAGGAAGAGTGGAAAGAGCAAAGAAAGCCATTGTGCTCCCATTGCTCCCCTCCTCATAGCACTGGTTTTCATTTGTGAAGGGAAAACAACAGCAAACAGACCCTTGTCTACTGCAGTTTCTCACTTCCCTCCAGTCCACACTGGCCATTCCTTGCTTGAGTCCTTAGCCCCCCTCCTTACCCGTGGACATCACTACCTCATACTCTCACTTCTCCCAGCTCCTTTAAAGCCCTGCTCGCCACTCCTGCCTTCAGAGGCTGATCTTCCACCTTTCCCTTCACACCTTCAGGCCTCCGCCCTGCCTGGCTCGCCCCCGAGCCTCAGAGCTGGCAGAGTTCCCTTGCCACGGCCTAGCACGCTGGATCAGCTCTTTCCTTGACTTGGGAAGATGGGCAAGTTGGGAAGTGTCGCTGTTGAACCCTGGATAGATGTTTCTCCTAAGAATGCCATTTTACTCCGTGGTTAGAGTCTGTGGCAGGCTGTCATTGCTATGGTTTAGCTGGTTTAGGGGATGACATAAGCATCCTTCCCTGTGAGGCTGTGGGCTGTGACACAGAGGGCAGGCTTGCCGCCAGAGAGACCTGGATTTGGATCCCACCTACCTCGGCTGAGTGGCTTGGCTCTCATTGGCCTCTTTCGCCTGGAACATGAGAATACAGCTCCACATGCCCTTGGCCACAATGAGGAAATCTACAGAATTCAGGGAGCCAGTTGAAAAAAAAAAACAAACCTGATCTAACTTGACCTCACACAGTAAAATCGTAACCTGAATCAACATGAGGCTGTTTAGAGTCCCCACGCTCCGGCCACCCCCCACCCCCGGCCTTGGTGTGAAAATCAGTACACTTTGATGTAGAAATATTCATCTGTTTGGCAACCGAGCCTGCCCTAGACCCCGCTAGGGGTTTTCTGTAATATGTACTATCCATACCATATTATTTTCTAAATTAAAAATATGCTGAAAACTGAAACAGGTTTTAAGGTAAAAGACTGTGGCCTGTTAATGCCTGCCTTGCCAAATAATTGTGAAAATTAAATCTGGCAAAATATGCATGGTATCTAGCTGGAGGCTGCCTCAGGTGGCGTCTGTTACTAGGTATAACAGAATTGCTTCAGGGAAAAGAGTCCCTTGTGCCAAAGTATGTACTTGCAAGTGAACTTCTGGAACACTATGAATTGAGGAATAATAGAATGGAGTTGGGTTGCATTTCATACATAGAAAGAAAAAAAAAATGGCCCTGAGCTTATGAAACTAATCCCACGTCTCTAAGAAGTGAAGACTCCTGGAATTTGAAAACCTTTTATAAGAATTGGTACCCTTGTGTCTCCTAATTATTGTAAACAGAGTGGCAGTATCTGTTCAATTATTTTCGCAGTTAGCCATCAGCAACTGGCTAAAAAAAGCTTACTGCAAAATTTACTTTAATGAGGGCGCCTGGGTGGCTCAGTTGTTTAAGCGACTGCCTTCGGCTCAGGTCATGATCCTGGAGTCCCGGGATCGAGTCCCGCATCAGGCTCCCTGCTCAGCGGGGAGTCTGCTTCTCCCTCTGACTCTCCCCTTCTCATGCTCTCTCTCTATCACTATCTCTCTCAATAAATAAATAAAAATCTTTAAAAAAAAAAAAAAAATTTACTTTAATGACAGAAATTAATTTACTTTAAATTTACTGCAAAATCTCCTTTAATTTAATTAAGTAGCTTCCAAAAAGACTTTGGATTTGGAAAAAATTTAAAATACAGAGCATTAAGTGACTTGATAACCCCCAAAACTAGTGACAGTTTTATGATCTTGTTAAAGTCACTGGTTGAATTAATTAAGCTTGTTAAAGAAGCTCTCAGGCCAGGTACACAGTTGGCCACTTGGAATGTGACAGTCCTCCTTGAGAATTGTTGCTGCCGGGCCAGCCAAGAGCTTACAAGAAGATGGCAAGGAATTAAATTACTTTGTTGGTGAGACTGTGGGATGTTGATTGATGCGGAGGAGAGAAATTGTGAGCTTTTTTGCTTTCTGACATGAACATCATCTTTGCATGCTCTAGAAGGGTTGGGAGCTCGTTTTTCTATTAAGAGCCAGAGGGGGCAAAATGAGGACCATATAAATAAGCAGCAACACATTTTTCAGACAGAATTATAGAAATTCATTCAACAGAGAATAGTATTCATGGCTCTTAAACTCTCCTTAACCAATTCATACACCCCTATGAATGAAGTAGCTGCCTCAGGTCAAGAGGGTAAGGTCACCAGGGCCGGGAGGTACTGACTGAGCATACATAGAAGTCCCAGTGTTTACTCTCCACGGAAGAGTGTGCGTGTGTATGTGGGTGCCGATGCGAGTGGGCACACGTATATTTAGGTTTATTTAGAAATCATGAAAACAGCAGGAAAATGGACATCTCTAATATCTAATATTATTTTGTAAAGAGAGTGTTAAACATTAGAATTATCCCTAATTTCTTTGACCATTTCTCCCCATCCTATTCCTGTTAAAGCCTAAATTTCAGGAACCTGGAGTATCACTTTCCACAATACATGTTTCTCACAGCCCACAGAATCATCTGACGAAAAAGCCTACCTCTGGGCGTGGTACCTCAGAAGAAGATATTCCTCTCCCCTCTTCTCTCCATCATATGGATGAATTGTGTACCCCTAAAATTCACATGTACCTCCGAATAAGATCTTATTAGAAGATAGGATTTTTTTTTCTTCTCCATTCAATAGTTTATTCTCAATACCTAGTAAAATATAATATACGATGTAGGCAATAAATATTTGTTGAATGAATTGACAGGGCTTTTTATTGATACTGTGAAGGAGGTTTTTTTTAATAATTATATTTCAAATTTTTATTGTTCATCTTGAAATATAACTATATCATTTCAAGTGTTCTCCAAAGAGGAAATGATAATTGGAGAATTTTCTTTTTTTTGAGATAGGATCTAAAAAATTTTTTGGAGTTAGAATTTTTACAGAGGCAATCAAGTTAAAATGGGGTCATTAGTTTGGGTCCTAATCCAATATGACTGGTGTCCTTATAAAAAGGGGAAATTGGACACAGAGACATATATTGGGGGAGCACCATGTGAACATGAGGGAGTCCTTCTATAAGCCAAGGAGGAGGGCCTGGAGCAGATTCTTCCTCACAGCCCTTGGAAAGAACCAATCCTGCCAACACTTTGATTTCCGACCTTAGCCTCCAGAATTATGAGACAATAAATTTCTGTTGCTTAAGCCCCAGTATGTGGTTCTTTTTATGGCAGCCCTAGAAAACTAATTCATTCTCTATCTCTCTTTTTCCTCTCTCTCTAATACCTTTGGTACTATGTAGTGGCTACTTTAATATTCTTACCTATTTTTTAATTATCTCTGTATTCTGTCTCTTTGATTCTTTACTGTGTCTGTTAGAATTCTGTAAAACTAGAGGAAAACCCGTGTCCAAGGGTCTCTTAGGTAGCAGGTGACAAAGCCTGCCTCCTCGTTCAACATTTTCTTTATATCATGATGCAGTGTGGTGGTTAACTGAACAAGCACTTACAGTTTTATCATATTTAGGACACCATACCAGTTACTTATTTGTAGTAAGAGACTCTCTAGGACTGCCGTAACAATTACCAGAAATTTGGATGGCTTTAAACAACAGCAAATTATTGTCTCACAGTTCTGGAGACTAGAAGTCCAAAATCAAGGTGTTGGCAGGGCCATCCTCTGAAGGCTCCAGGGAAGGATCCTTTCTTGCCTCTGCCCGGCTTCTCATAGATGCCTCTTCTATTTTTATTTCTACTTATTTATTTATGTATTTATTTTTAAGAGAGAGAGAGCGTTTGTGAGTGGGATGGGGAGGGGCAGAGGGAGAGAGAATCTTAAATAGGCTCCATGCTCAATGAGGAGCTTGACTCGGGACTTGATCTCACAACCCATGAGATACGACCTCAGCTGAAATCAAGAGTTGGACGCTTAACCCATTTAGCCCCCCGGGGAGCCCCTCTGATAGATGCCTCTTCTAGCTTTGGCATTCCTTTCCTTAAAGACACATCGCTCCAGTCTGGGCCTCCATAGTCAGTGGTGTTCTCCCTGTGTCTGTATCTGATAGTCAAATTTCCCTCTTCTTATAAGGACACCAGTCATTGGATTAGGGCGCATCCGAATCCAGTATGACTTTATCTTAATTTGATTACATCTGCAGAGATCTTACAAGATCCCATTCATAGATTCCAGGTAGACATGAATTTTTGGAGAACACTATTCAACCCAGTATATAGACTCTCATATTAACTTAAGCATTTTTATAATTCATGTCCAACATTAGTACTTGGACTTCAGTGTCCAATTTCCAGGGTTCAGATACTCTGTTTACTACCAGCGTGATCTTGGGCAACATACTGAACATCTCTGTGCTCAATATCCTTATTTATAAAATGGCAACAGTAATAGTATACCTATTTTATAGGTTGTATGGCAATCAAATTAATTAATATATGAAAGGACTTGGAATATTGCCTGACGCATGGTAAGCTCTATCTTTCCCCTTCTCCAGTCTCTATGCTCTGATTTTGGTTTAAGAAAATACGGTCATTCTGTATCTGGGGAACTTAGACTAGTACCAGTTACATAGGAAATGCCAGTTGATTGATTTCTGAAATGTTAATCATAGCTGTTCACCACTATAAATAGCTCTCAGCCCAGAGGGTCATGTCTATTTCATGCAATTAAACATCCTTGATTATAATTTATCTTTGTCATAGAAGTGTGAAATCAAATATCAGCAAGTCAAGAGAAAACATTTTCATTTTTCTCAAAGTATCACAGAAAGATGTTCACCCCACCACCTGCCTTCCACTTGAAAGAAATATGCCGTGGGTCCCCAGACAAAGCAGCAGTTGCTCCTCATCCAGGATGCCTGGCATACCTACCTGCCCCGGGATTGTATCCCACCCCGAATTTTCTCCACGTTGCCCGAAGTTCAGTCAGTTGGAGATAACAGTGGGTGAACAGGTACCCTTTAAAAAAAGTCTCCCTACAAAGGACACTTTGTAGTTCAGGTGCAGTATTTTATTGGGGAGTCTGATGCAGAGCAACATGCGGATCCTGGGTCCCCAAGGGGGAGTCACTAGGAGGTGGGAAAGTGGAAGATGCAAGAGAGAAACTTCCCATAACGCTTCAGTCGGGCCAACCGGTCCCCAAGGAAGAGGGAGGAGACTTGTGGCCTCCCTGTCCCTTCCTTCCTTTCTCTTCCCTTTTAGGACCCAGACTGTATCTCTTTCCTGCTTGAACTCCTTGTTCTTCTGTTGCTCCCCAGAACCCTAGTCCGAGTCATTTCGATAATTTGGCTTCCCCAGTCCCACCTGGAGGCTGCAGAGTGCTGACGCAGGGACCCTCCTGTCGCCACCTTAGGGAGTGGAGTCCCTCACTCCCCGTCCAGGCCTCCAGGCTCTGCTGAGCCTCAGGGCTGCAGCGCTTCCTCGGGAGGCACCATGCAGCCTCTCCGTCTTTGGCCCCTTGTCACCTGTCCATCCCTCTCTTCGCCCACCTGCTTTGCCTCTCCTCCCCCACTGTGACAGCAAGTAATCTTGCCTCCTTCAATGAGAAAAGAAAAGCTTCCAGATGGGAGCTTTTTTCAGCTTGTTTGTAAGCCTTGTAAATAATGTTTCCGTACCCTATTTTGAAATAAACTTCCCTGGACACCACATTTCCCTACTTCCTTTGCCACCAGATAGGCAGGCATTGTCTCCACTGCCCCCAGCCCGCCGTGTGACTCAGCCCCGCATGCGCGGCTCTTGCCGGGGTCACAGACTGCCTCTGTGCGGCCCCGTCCGGCGAGCCCTTCTCTGCCTGGGGGCCCCCTGACCCCCGGGCCGCTCGCAAGATGTTGCCTCGCCTTGGTGAAGTTCTCTCCTCCCTCAGGTCTGTGACGTTGCTCCCTCCTGATTTTCTTTGTACCTTCCGGGCTCTTCTTTCTGAGTTTGTTCAGGGGTTCCTCTTCCTTGGCGGACTTGGTCAGAGCCGGTGGTCCCTTCCCAGGCCTGTGTCCTTGTCCTTCTCCTTTCTACACACTCCTCCCAGGCTTCCGTGGTCACATCTTGATTATTCCGAGTGTTCTGAAAATCTTCCTCCTAAGCTCCAGACTTACAAATCCAGCAGCCTAATGGGCAGCTCCACCTGAATATCCTGCTCAACTGGTTCATGGCATCCTCATTTTCTTCAGCCATTTTTATTATTTGTAAAACCATTTTATTGAAAAGTAAAACACAGAAAAGGACACAAACACCTGTGTATAGCATAATGAGGTACTGGAAGGATAACATTCCTTGTCACTACCACCTACATCAAGACTTGGAACTGTGCCGGGGCGCCTGGGTGGCTCAGTCGTTAAGCGTCTGCCTTCGGCTTAGGTCGTGATCCCGGGGTCCTGGGATCGAGCCCCGCATCGGGCTCCCTGCTCCGCGGGAAGCCTGCTTCTCCCTCTCCTGCTCCCCCTGCTGTGCTCTCTCTCTCACTGTCAAACAAATGAATAAAATCTTAAAAAACAAAAAGATTTGGAACTGTGCCAGTCCCCTCTAGAAGTCCTTTCTTGTGCCCAGACCAAGCCAACCGCTCCCTCCAGAAGTGACCACTGCCCTGATTTTCACAGGGATCACCCGAATTTCTTCATGGATTTATCACCCAAGCGGTCATCCCAAATTGTAGTTTAATCCTGTCCATTTTTTTAAAGCTTTAATATATCTTTTAAATCTCCTTTAATCTACAGTTGCCCCTCCCCTCTGACCCCACCCCATCTCTTTCTCTTTCTTTCAAGTTATCTGTTGAAGAACCCAGACCATTTGGCTTACAGAGTTTTCCGTAGTCTGGGTTTTGCACACTCATGATGCAGTTCTGTTCCTGTTTTATTTTCTGCAGATTGGCCTCTGAATCCAGAGGCTGGATCAGACTCACGTTGGATCTTTTTGGCAAAGCTGTAGATGGTGTTGGATTCTTTATCCTGAGGCACATAATGTTTTCTTGATGCATTGAGAATTGTAATATACTAATGTTTTTGTCTTGTTTTCATTTAGTAGCTGAAATAATTGTATTAGCAGAGGCTTCTTCCTCATCTCCTCTTTGGTTGCAGTTCATATAGGAAAGGTGGGATAGAAACTTGACTTTGGCCGCTTCCTTGACAGCAGGAAAGGCAGAGTAATCCAGCCTCATTCATCTTGAACATGCTTCAGCCAGACCTCCTGTTTTGTTTTTTTGTTTCAATAGGCAACGTTATTTCAAGACCACAATATGTGCAGTGGGGTGCTTGCTGCTGCTGAGTTGGTTATTGTCCTTATGCTTTTTAACGGACAGAGTTAGGATATATATGTGTGTATTCCTCGTGGGTTCATGGTGATATTTCCAATTCAAATACAGTACTGCACGGTTTTTACTTAACCTCTTGTATGGTATGTTTTAACCTCTTCTATGTTATCCTTTCTTCCACACAAGGAATCCTGATTATATATAGGCTTTGTCCTTCTCTACACCTGTACCTGTCTCAGAGTAACAATTGTATATACCACCATCATCAATTCTGATTACTGAAAACAGTTTAAAAAATTGTCTTGCCTATGCTGTCTCCGTTCTTCCTGTATTTTTTTTATGGTTGAACTCTACCTAGATTGTACTCTAGACTGTCACATTACCATTACATTACATTAACCATAACATATTGTTCTTACACCTCGCTGAATCTTAGTTCTGCAAGTACCTGTTGATGCTCACTGCCCGTCCTTATGTCGTTTTGTCCTGGTCATTTTGGCTGTCTGAAACTTGTTCTCTTGTAGGTTCTTCAAGAAGGGCTCACAGGAACAATATGCTCTAAACTTGCCTCTCTGTTCTTTATACTGGAAGGTCAGTTTTATAAAATCCTTGGCTCCCAGTTTCTTTCCTTGAATATCTTAAATACATTACTCCCATTCTCTTTGGTCATAAAGCAAAGTCTAATAATAATTTTATTTTCCTTACATGTCCAATGTTGTTTCTGCATAGGTGTCCAAAGGATTTTTTAAAAATATATATGGTAATTTTATTTGAATGTGTCTTGGTGTTGGTCCTTCTGGGTTAATATCCTTAGCTACTTAGTGTGTGTTTTCAATATATACTTTCAAATTAAAAAAAATTAATTTCAAGAAAAATTTTTTGAATATAGTTTATCTTTTACTTTGGTTTCCTTTTTTCCTCCAAAACACCTACATACCTGTAATGTTGGTTCTTCTTTGCCTGTCTTTAATATTTGTCACCTTCCCTCCGATCCTTTACATCCTCTTCATTTCTTTTTGACTTTTAAACCTAACTTCCTTTTCAATTTCTATTTCTCTTAAGGTATTATTTATCATGTTTAAATATCCCTGTGTTTCTATTTGCTTAGCCTTCACTGCAAAAATGACTTTTTCTTTTATCTCTAATGCTTTTTATATGGTTCTTTCGTGTCTTAACATTTCCTTAGCATCTTTTAGTTCTTTTTGAAGTAGTTTCTTATAGATTTGATCCTTTTAAAAAAAATTAAGGATGTCTTCCTGATGTGAATTATCTGTAGAGATGTCATTTTGCTCCTTGTTCTCTTTATCTTCTGGTAGGCTTGTATGGGATCTCATCTCTGTGCTTTTTCTGTTGCTCATTTTGATACACAATTAGATTTCCCAAACTTTTGGAAGGAAACTTGGTTCAGATAACTTAAAAAAAAAAAAAAAGTATTTATTAATTTGAGAGGGGAGAAAGGGGCAGAGGGAGAGGGAGAGAGAGGATCTCAAGCAGACTCCCCACTGAGTGTGGAACCCGGACGGGATGCGGGACTCGATCACACGACCTTGAGATAGTGACCTGAGCTGAAATTGAGAGTCGGGTTTCAGCTCTCCCAGGCGCCCCCAGATAACTTTTTTGAACTTCACAGAGCTTCCTCATCTGCTCTGTTTTGTTTTGTTTTAATATATGGTGGCCTGTGTTCAGAGATTCCCTGGCTTTGTTCTCTTTCCCCACTTTTATCTGGACTTTTTCTTTTCTTCTTCTTGTTATCCTTACGCCACTCACTTTTGATTCCACCCCCAGCAGTTTCTCTTTCTATGGGGCCCTGGTCTGGAGGGAGCCCCAGCAGGTCAGACTGGCGAATTCACCAGGGCTGGGCTTGCGTCAGCTGCTCCTGGAGCTGAGGTTCTCCTATTCTCAGGTCCATCAGATGCCCTGTTGCTCCTGCTGATGGAAAGCAGGGCTCATGCCTAGAAGTGATTTGTCCCCACTTAATGTATATTTTGTGATTCATGGTAATGTTATGTTCCGTAGTTTTGTTACAAATATTCATTAGGTTTTGGTTTTGCTGTTTCTTTGCTCTGTCAGTTTTTTGGGTCTGTTTCTCCCCTTTGCTCCCTCTTGAGTTACCCATGCCAGAAAGTAAGGAGTCACTTTTAGCTTTTCCTTTCGTTCATGTCCACATTTTGGTTCACTTCTTCATCCTTAGTATTTCTCAAATCTGCCCACTTGTCCCATCTTCGTTGCCACGAGATTAAGCCAGACCAGATTCTCCTAGCTGCTCTGCTGGTGTTACCAAGTCTCAGAGCCTGATTTCTCTGCCTCTAGTCTAGCCATTTTCTACACTGAGGGTAAGATGATCTTTCTACAATGTCTGATCATGACCCTTCTGGCCTGAACCCTTTCAGTGATGTCCAGTAGCTGCAGGATAAGCTGAAACCCCTTTATCACAAACCACAAGGCCTTTCAGGAGCTGACCCTTCCTCCCCCCTTCAGCCTCTTCTCTCTCCTCTTCCTCCTGCAATTAATTCTGCATCCTGTCATGAGAAACTGCCTGCAGTAAGTTCCCCAAAGATGCCATGGCGTCTTCTTACTTCTAGAGCTTTCTTGGCCTCACTGTTCTCCTTGCCCTGCCTCATTGTTGGAAAATGAAATTGGGAAATGCCTGTACCATTACTTTTTGAGGAAAAACCCAACAATTTATATTTTTAAAAGAAACATGTAATTTCACCAGAATTTGTTATACAGTGGGTGGTCATTTCCTAATGGTCTCGAAATCTTTTTTTCTTACTTTCAATAGAGAAAAATCCTGAACTGCCATGCCTTGAGTATATTCGACTTCTTTTTTGTTGAATAATGAACTTGAATTATTAAATATAAATATATAATTATAAATGTGAATAAGCATTTAAATAAAGATAATTATTTTTAAGTGCCTTTGAAATAAAACAAAATGTATTTGGTTTCATATTAAAACGATTTCCCTGTACAATTTTCAGCTCTATCAAAATCCAAATAGCTGCCTTTATAAGAATAAGGCATCTAATAAAAACCGAGAAACCTTAAGTGAGTCACATCACATCACCCTGCCAAGAAAGCATGACAGGTTCATTATCCAGACACATCTGGGGTGGAATTACAAATGAGCACTTTGCAGGGAAACCAGTTGGGAACACTTTGGTCTTAATAGAAAAACGATTCTATATAGTATTAATTGGGACTTGGGGTTGTGTGACATGTGTCATGCTCTACGAAGCAGCCCTCCCGGAGCTGCTTGTTTCACGTTTGTACTGAGGAGGGCAGGACCAGAAGGCAGAGGAAAGACAAAAAAGCCGCTCCCCATCCACTGCCTTCAGCACCACCTTGTCACCAGTACGTGCGCGTGGACGCGCCATTGCGTGAAGAACCCGCCGATCCTGCCTGACCTTAGTGTCCTCCGGAGTCACACCCCAGGGGGACCTGTTTGGAAAGCAAGGACAGAGATTTCCATTGTAAAGGGACAGCCAAAATTCAATAAGAAAGCTAGAAATGCCCTTGAAAAGGAAGCTTGACTGTTTTTAAGTGGGGAGGGAAATAATTTGAGAAGCATGCGATGAAATATTAGCTTGAAGTTAAAAAGAGCTCCACCACTGCAGTGGATGAAAGAATAATGATCCTGAAGACACGGTACCAGCCGGGGAGAAGGAGGCCTGGAGTGTCGATGCGAACAGAGGAGACTTGGGAGGCATCTGGCGGAGGACGCAGAATGGGAGCGCATCCTTCTTGCCCGGAGGGCTGAGAGTAAGCGGTGAAGTTTCGGAGGCCGCGGCTCTGTGAGGGGCTTGCGCGTGGTCGGGAGGGGTGGCCAGTACAGAACGTGCTTTTAGCTGCGAGTCCGATTCTCATGGTGCTGCTTTCATCCTTAGGAGTATGAGACCCAGTCAAGTGCAGAAGCCAGGTTTGTAAAGCAGCTGGACCAATGTGAGATGATTCTTCAGGCCTCCGAGTATGAGAACCTGGAGAGCAAACCTGGGAGGCTGCAGGACTTCTATGATTCCACGGCAGGTACTCGGCGCTGTCCTCAGGAAACACCGTTTTAGTGGGGCTTCCTCCTAGCGTAGTGACTGGCGTCGCGTTAGTGGGATCCGCTGTTGTTACCTTCTAATGACGCTTCCTTCCACAGGGAATTGGTGGGCTTCCTGGTGAGGGGCAGCCTGGCGCCTGAGAGCATTGCTGCCCTTTGCTCTGAGCGGCAAGCCAGGGTCACAGTCACAGCTGGCTCTGTGCCCCGGGCAGTGCCTGCCCTGGCCTCTCTCTGCCCTCCCCGAGAAATAGAAAGCATAAAGCTTACCCTACTTGAGTCAGAGGTGGGTTTTGAGATTCAAAAGAGAGAATGTCTGTGAAAGTGCCTTATAATCTGGAAGTGCTTTATAGAAGTAAAGTCATAGAAGATGGAGGTAGAAAAAGAGATGTTGAAAGTAGAAAACCCCAAACCGTGAAGTCACCATTGTCATTATAGTGCTTCATGGCACGGACCTGGCATTCAGCTGGTTCTAGTTCTGCCCCATATAACCCATGTAACCTCCAGCAGATTACTTAACCTAGCTCTGGACCTTAGTTTCCGTATTATTAAAATAAGGATAATTATAGGGACACCTGTCGGGCTCAGTCGGTGGAGCAAGCAACTCTCGATCTCAGGGTTGTAAGTTTGAGCCCCATGTTGGGTGTAGAGATTACTTTAAAAAAAAAATCTTTAAAATAAGGATAATTATAGAATCTACTTTATAGAGGTATTTCAAGATCTAGTGGATTAGTTCGTGTGAAGTGCTTAGCATAATATTGGGCAATAAGCCTTCACTGTCTTCATTGTGATACAATTTCTGGTGAAGCTCAGAGCCTGTAGGAGTACTGGCTGGGGTTCGTGGGGCTTCCCCTGGAGCACAGCTCCGTCTCTCGTCCGCCGGAGTTCCTCAGGCTCAGCTCGGCCCCCGTCTCCCGAGAGCACTGCTAGAGATGGCCCATCGGGGACTTTTCGGGACGTCGCGTGGCTCCCAGCTCACAGGCTGTGCTCCAGGATATGATGTGCATCATCATGAGGTTGATTCGACTCTCCTTCCCTCTTTTCCAGCCCCACTTCCTCTGCGTCAGACAAGGCCCTCCTTATTTCTGTATTGGATTCTTGTCATTACTTCCTAACTCCGCCAGCCAGGCTCACGAGCTCATCCTGCAGGACTCAGTGTTTTCCTCCTTTGTAGACAGAGGTATTATCACATCTTCATTTTCAAAACTTCTGTGCTAACAGCTGTGCAGTCTGAGGCCACTCCTCTCCCTGGTCTCCTTTTCTGATCCCTGTCAGAATTAGGCGTTCCCTTCTTTTTGCTCAATCTGCATTTGGTCTAGAGCTTTCCACAGTGTTGTGACAGTCTGACTTGCGTTCTCTTTAGTGATGTTTCTTGTTGGGTCTCTTCCCAAACCCCCAGTTGCTCACTCTACCCCATAGTAAACTTTGAGGGCCAAGACCAGGTTTGTCTCATCGGTTTTTGTTACAGGTGGTGCTCAGAAATGTTTGAGTTCAGTTAAATAGAATCGCAGTCTAAACTAGGGATCAGCAAACTATGGCTCATGGGCCAAGTTTGGACTGTTGCTTGTTCGTATAAATAAAGTTTTATGGAAACAGCCACACTGATTCTCTATGTATTGTCTTACTGCTTTTACACCCCAGCAGCAGAATTGAGCAGAATTGAGTAGCTGGCAACAGAGACCACATAGTTCACAAAGCCTGAAGTATTTACTGTGTTACTCTTTACGGCAAAGGTTTGCAAACCTATTCTAAGCAATGACTGGGTTCCAAGATAGCATATTTTGCCAATAATGTAACTGAAATACAAGTCATGTTTGTGTGGTGCTTTGCATTTTAACGCTATCATTTTCTATTTTGATACATTCACAGTGAAAAATAGAAAATGAAACATGAGACTCCTAGTAGAATCAAAAAATGGGAGGTAGGAGGGTCATCTGGTTTAAACTCCACATTTTATTGAGGAAGACACTGGAGCTGAGAAAGAGGATGGTGCTTCCTCAGCTGAGTTTAGGTTAAAATTCACTTTACTTTCCACTCTGATGCACCACTCTATTAAAAAATTAATAATTGTAAGTAATGTAACTGATATAAGGCGTGGTTTCTTACTTATCCCAATAATGCTTGAAGGAAAAAACAAGTTTAGTTAGGGAGAGGTGAAGATGTACCTTGTGACCCTTATGAGGATTTTTCTTTTTAGTGATCTGTACCCCCAGCATGGGGCTCAAACTCGTGACCCTGAGATCAAGAGTCGCATGCTCTGCCGACTGAGAGCCAGGTGCCCCCCTTATGAGGATTTTGAAGGGGACATAGAGGCTTTAGTTTGATAACACATTTTTATTTCTCTAATTCAGCCACCACTTAAGGCTTTTTCTCTTTTCTTTTTGAAACTCTGTGTGTCGAGGAACAGTGTGGAGGCCCATGTGGCTTGTGGGGGTAGATGAGAGGAGAGGGTTGCAGGTGAGGCCAGAGAGGTGGGCTGAGGCCCGCCGGCCAGTACTGGGGGTTGGCGTGGGCTCCGAGTGAGATGGGGACCCCTTGGAGAAGGTGGACTGCAGGACAAGCATGATCTGACTTATGTTTCAAAAGGGTCACTTGGGCTGGAAGCAGGGAGACTGACTGGGGGCTATTGCAGTCTTCTAGTGGTTTGAGCCAGGTGGTAGTGGTAGAAAAAGGAAGGGGTGGTCAGATTCTGGATATATTCTGAATATAAAGGTCGACAAGATTTGTGTGGTGGTGTTTATGAGAGAAGTCCAAGGATTTTGGTCTGAGCAACTATAGAAGAATGGAGTTGCCACTAGATGGAGAAGATGGGGAAAAAATAGGTTTCAGAGGAGAAAATCAGGGGTCCCAAAAGCGAAGGGAAGAAAGTGTTTCAAGAGGGAAGGAGGAGCCATCGGATTCAGCAATGTGGAGCTAATTGGTGTGTCCTCAATAAGAGCCGTTTTGGTGGAATGGAGGTAATAGCATGAGCTTTACATAGTGGGGCAGAGAGTGGCCTGGAGGCAAGGGGAACATAGGGGACAGACCCAAGCCCAGTGACAAAAGCCATGTGAGAGAGGAAACGGCCACTGTGTGACAAGGCTGCAGGGAAAGCCATATCCTCAGGACGAGCCAGACATCAGTGCAAGAAAGTGAAAGAACGTTCAAAGAAGAGGTTGAGAATAGGGAATAAATGGAACAGAGGTAAATGTGGAATGACCAGTAAACAACAAAAGGTACTGGGAAAACAAAACAAAAACCAAAAAACGAAAATACAGGGAAGGATGGTGGGTGTAATATTCCCATGTGCCAGCCACTTTGAACCTCAGATTGGTTGCTGCCCAGGGCAGAAATCTGGGAGGGCTGAGGAGCAGGGAAGATAGCACAGATCAGTGGGGTTTGGTGTAGAAGTGTTTGCAAGAGGAACGTTTGCATCCTGGGACAGCCTAGACCTTCTGCCTTCCTACTAGTCTTTCTGTATGTAGGTGCTTTGTTCCCCCGTCCTTTGCAGTTTCCGAACGGGCAGGGATTGCTTTCAGTTCTCTGGGTGCTGTCCTGAGTTTCTTTGTGGTTCCCGGTAGAAGCATTCAGAGGCCACCTGGTGCGGTCTCCCCTAGCTCTGCCTAATGGGACAGTTCTTTGTCCGATCCTCATCCCTAGTGCTCGGTGGCATCTGGGGTGACGGAGCATGATCTCCAAGTGGTCCCCTCCCCAGGACCTGGAGTTGTGTTCTTCTGCGTTGGAGTGAATCTCAGAGTCGAGCCCCTGACAAGCCTGGGATCAAGCTGGAGACATTGATGGATTCTCTTGTCAGTATCTTTTTCCGGTCTTCTTGCCTTGCAGGAAAATTCAGTCACCCTGAGATAGTCCAGCTTGTTTCTGAACTTGAGGCAGAAAGAAACGCCAACATAGCAGCTCCCACCAATGAGCTGAGCTCCTGACGTGTCCTCTGTTGCTGCACTCCTGTGACAGACATTGTGTTTTGCCCTTTCGTGGTGGTGTGTTTTGCCACTGTTGCTGTGTTGATTCCCCGGATGTGAGTCTGTTTATTTTCCATTGCCTGGACTCCAGTAAGAAACGTGTGATACAATCTGGATAATAAAAGAAGCTAAGGAACAGGATGTGGTCCTGAAAATGCCCTGGATGAAGGCTGGGGGCAGCGGGGGGGAGCTTTGTATGAACTAAATAAATAAATTTTTAAAACCTTAAGCTTTGGCATATTTATTGGAGATTTTAAATCATTTTATTCTAAACTAATAACCCATAACCCTGAAGGCCGATTCATGGATTGATAGAAAATTAAGTTATGATGACTTTTAAGAACAGATTCTTCAGCTGACTTAGTGATAAGGATCCAGGAAAAGAATGTATCACAATGAATTTACAAAATGCTGCTTTGTTCAGACGATCACTCTGGAGCCCCATTGTTCATTTCACTGTGACCTGCTTTAGGCTCTTGGTCATAGACTTGTAAACCTGTTAACAGGTTCTGCCTCTCCCCCTAATCCATTTGGTCATTTGGGGATAAATTCAGGCACACAATGTCAAGTGCCACTTGTCTGCCTCTGTGTAATTTTTCCCTGTCTGATGTATAAATATTCAGACCTTGATTTATAAGAACATTGATCGCCAGGTAAGAAATCTGTAATCGGAAGAGTATTACTGGGGTCGCTGCACCTTATGTAGGGAACACAGATCCAGTTTCTTCCACTCATTTCCTTTCATTGGATAAGTAACCTACCCTGCTTGCCTTTAAGTGATGCACAACCACGGAACGGTGAGGCAAAGAAGACTATCCATGCAAACCTGCCCAGTATTTTGGTGTGAAGCAATGATGCCTATCCCTTTAATTCAAGTGTCAGTTTCCATGTGAGGGCCTGCTAATCTGGCGTGGTGAGAATATTCTAGGCAGCGTTTCTTTGGAAACTCTTTGCAGTATCCATGGATACCCAATCTGCCGGAAGCAAAGTGCATGATCTCTTCAGAAGCAACACACGTGTACATATAGCTACTCTGCACTGAAAAGAGCAATGCTGCTTGGCTTCAACATACTGTTGCATCTTATCAGGATTTTGGATTTTTTTTTCTCCTGGCATGAACATACACCCATAAAATAATTGCAGATAAAAATTCAAATATTTATAACCAGAAGATTTTCTGTGGCCCTGAAGCTTTACTTGGGATGTTTTGCCTGCTGTAATTTTCATTAATTCATAGACTAGGGAGCCTCTACTGGGTCAGACTTAATACTACTGGTCACCTACTGGTCATCGTCTCAGTTTTCCATCTACCTACCAAGTTCACACTTAGTTCTAAATCTTCCTTACTGGGGTAATAGGTTTAAGAAGGGAAAGAAAATGTAATGGTGCTCTAAATCCTATTTAATAACGCAGTGAAGATCAATAGAAAAAGAATCAATAGAAAAAGCTATCGAATTCACCAGCCAAGTCTACAAATATTCGAGCATTATCATTTAAAAGATTTTTTTTTCTCCTGGAAGATACTTGCTACTTGCCTGAATTGATCTTCTGAATAACAAACCCTATTTATGATGTGGTGCAAAACATTATTATTGGGTTGAACTCAACAAAAAAGAATGCATTACCTCCTTGCAATGAAGAAGAGAGACTACCCCACTCAAAAGGGGGGGTGGAAAGGCAGGGCTGCAGGGGTAGATGGAGGGGACACAGCTCAGGTGGGGGAGCTGACTGGGGTGGGGTGGGGGGTGGGTTTTTTTTTTTTTTTAAAGTTCCTTGTTTCTGCCTTGTGGACTGGCATTTCACCAGCTGTTACGTAAGTCTCAATGCCCTTCTATTCGAAAAATGTCAATTCTAACAGAACGTCCAACCTGTTCATCTCAGTCTGGTGGCACATTATCACTCTGTGATAAATGACTGATGAAGTGCCAGGTGGAAAAGCATCCTCTGTGCCCAGCAGTTTTATTTAAGTAGTTTGCCAGTCTTCATATTCAAAGTGGGGTTGGGATGATTCCTGTGGGAGACTTACGAGTATCTTATTTTTGAATTGCCTTGATACATAGTCTTTATGGTATGAACTAAAAGTCAGGTAGACATGTAAAGAATTTTACCATTCTTAGAGATTACCAAGCAACCATAAGATGTTGCCAAATACTATAGTTTGAAATTATATCTGAACACCAGGTTTGAAGTCATTTTTTTACATTTCATGTTGAAATCACTTTTTCACCCTAGGGCCATTGCCCTTTCCCGCACCCGCCCACCCTCCAATTTGATACTAAGTGAGAGGGGGTGTTGTGGTTCAAGTTCACAACCACCTTATGCATCATTTTGCAGTGAAGTGCAACAGCTTTCAGGCCCCGACAGGTAAGTCTGGAACAATGAATAGTGACAGAGCCGCAGGTTAGACTTCCGGTGTTTTCTTCGCGTTGACCACTGTGAATGGCGTGGTTTGTCGAGATGTTCTGTAATAAAGCATGTAGTTTGTTTTGTTGTCTACGGTTCAAGAACAGCTTTGTAAGAAAATGTTTAGTTCAGAGTAAGAGGCAGGTTGCTTTGCTGACATGACTTACAACAGTCATAGTTTTCATGAGATGTGAGTTGTAAGATAAAGTTGTAGCGTAAATCTATGAGTATTTTCCATCAAGCAACGGTATTTAAAAAGTAGCAAATGGTTACATTACAGAACTGCTTACTTTAAAAAAGCCAGTTTATTTTGTAATCACAATTCACATTGGAATTCGAGGTTATCGGGGTTGTGATATTAATTTTGTATACATGGTGTTGACCTGAAGTCATTTTGATTTTTTTAGTGAATGGTTAAGCCCATGGCGTGCAAATACCTTTTAGCACTTGTGGAGACAGTACTACTGCGTGTGAACTGAGCCCCACTCGACATAATAAGGAAACCCAGGGTAAAATTAAGTCAGGAGGAGCTTGCACAGGCACAAAGTAAGGGAGAAACAGGCACCTCTTGAGTGATTAGGCCGTGAGGAAATGAAACGTCTATGCTGACTACCCACCTACCAACGACTGGAGTAATGAGACTTTTTTTTTTTAAAGATTTATTTATTTGATGGAGAGAGACACAGCGAGAGAGGGAACATAAGCAGGGGGAGTGGAAGAGAGAGAAGCAGGCTCCCCGCCGAGCAGGGAGCCCGATGCGGGGCTTGATCCCAGGACCTGAGCCAAAGGCAGACGCTTAACGACTGAGCCACCCAGGCGCCCCAGTAATGTGACTTCTTCACATATCGTTTGACGAAATGAAAGCCTACTCATGTCATGGTCCCTTATCTCACTCCCAGATCAGAGTGAATATAATCATAAAAACCTTTCAATTAATAGAGCTGATATGAATATAGTTTTTATAAAACTGATGAAATTCAAAGTTTTGAAGAATGGTTTAAAATAAGAGGCTAAAATGTATTTGAAGCTTTGAGACATGAACACTAATTATCTTGATTGTTTTTCTAGTCACTGTTAATACTATGTTTTCAGGTCATACGTAAGGCTGAGACTTATCTGTGCAGAAATCGGTTGGTGAATGAAGATATTGTGTATAGCACCGTAACTCTGCTTTTTCTAATACGGTGCAGTTTGCTGAGTGCAGTCAAAAAGAATGCGGTCAAGAAGTGAGTTTATAAAAGGTGACCATTTCAAACACACCAGGCAACTGCAAATTGAGCACAGAGATTGACAGCCACATGCAGCGGTGGGTGAGCAAATTACAAGCCAGCTGGACAGAGTTTGGCTTCAACCAACATGCTGGAAGGTTAAGTTAGAGAGAATGCCAATGATCCTACTGGCAGGGCTTCATTGTCCACGCTGGTTCAAGATTATAGCCCCATACCTATCTCTGCTAAGACTGCAAGCCTCAGAGATTATGTGGCTTTGAACCAGCTTGATTTTCAGTTAGATGTGTGGATTGTCCTGCTCCATTAATTTGAATAGAATTTTTCAGACTGGCTTTATTTCACTACGCCATATATGTATATATATATGTATATATATGTGTGTGTATATATATATATATAAAAAATACATATATTTTATGTAGAAATATCTGTATTTCCCAAAATGAAGGGGGGGAAATCGGAAGGGGAGACAAACCATGAGAGACTGGACTCTGAGAAACAAACAGGGCTCTAGAGGGGAGGGGGGGAGGGTTGGGTTAGCCTGGTGATGGGTATTAAGGAGGGCACGTACTGAATGGAGCACTGAGTGTTACACGCAAACAATGAATCATGGAACACTACATCAAAAAATAAAAAGAAATATATATATTTCTATCTAAGTAAATTAAAAAATGAATAAATAATATATATTGCATGAATAATATATATATTAAACGGTGCTTTTTTAAGTTAATAGGTCAATTCTGTGTTCACTTAAAAATTGCATCTATAGGATGTGTGTGTGCTACCTAGTAACAAATGTATAGGTCCCATTTAGAAGAAAAGAGAAGCATATGATGTGGAAGGTAAAAATTCCTGCAGAAACCTGATTGTATTAATATGATGCTTTTTTCATTCATGTGAGCAATTTGCAAAATGGAAGGGGAAGCAGAACTGTTTCTCCCATTTTCTGGCCACCCCCTTTCAGGTCTCCCTTACCTGAGTTTGCTACTCTATGTGGATTAGAGAGAATTTTAGAATTGGTAGGGTCGCTGAGGTTATAATTACTTACACATCCTCTTATGTTCACCAAATTAGCAGTAGACGTTGATTTAAAATAGCATCGCAGAGTGGCGGGAGCCCCGTTTGGCTTCGGGCTCCCTGTTCAGCGGGGAGTCTGTTTCTCCCTCTCCTTCTGCCTCTCCCCCCTGCTCGTGCTCTCTAATAAAATCTTAAAAAAAAAAAAAAAAAAAAAAAGCATCTGCAGATTCATAGCTACCATCTTTTAAAGTCATTACCTGCCCTGAAGACGTAAAGAAATTAAGAATTCAAAGTCTTCATTAAAACCAATTATTTTAATTGCTTAAACAAACATACATAATTGATGCAAGTGAGGGCGATGGCAAGCAGTTTGATGAAATTTGCAGTGAACCCATCCTGTTGCTGGAGAAGGTCAGAAAAAACTCTATCCCGCCCACCTGACTGACCTGGAAGGGGGTGTTCACCACTCTCAGCCTTTAAAGACATGCACATCATAAAGGAGTCCAAGGGAAAACCAAAGCCGATCATTAATAGCTACAATAAGCTGAATTACACAAAGACAAGGGTTATGATCAATTTTGTACCTGCTCAAGAGGGGACATTTTAAATTACGACAGTCTACGAATACTGAATGTGACGGTCACGTGGTCCATCATTAACACAAATACAAAATGGAAATCATTTTATTAAACTCCGCGGAGAGGCCATTTGAAGAACAAGGTCAAGGCCTGGGTTTTTCCCAGCGCGATTTTGGTCGGCTGGGCGGGGCCGGGGCTCGGGGCGGCTGCAGGGGGCTGCCCTAGCACTGCAGCTCCTCCTCCTCGGCCCGCCGGGGCCCGCCCCCCGAGCTCTGCGCGCTGGCTTGCACCGTGGAGCTCAGCACCTCTTCGAAGCTGCCTCCGCCGTGGTTCGCCCCGCCTACTTTCGTCTGAAAGGTCAGAGATGCAAACGTAGTTAGTTCATCAGGTCTGCAATGTTTGTGTAAAAACGGACTACTCTCGAGTTCAGAAATAGTTTTTTTCTTGAAAGGGAACGTAAAGGGTGTAGAGAAGTTAGTTTCCTTTAGCAGAGTGCTAGAATGCCATTCATACTTGGGATCTGGGAGAGGATCCAAAACTTCAATTCTGTACAATTTTAGCAATGCTCTCTTTATGCCTTCTGACATCTAAAAATCTCAACCCCTTCAGGAGCATATCCAGATCTGTGGATTTGTCTACACATCACCCTGAGAACAGATGTAATTGAAACAGAACTGGATTTTAGATAAATTCCCTCAACTTAAAAAGTGTATAAACATCTTTAAGTGACCCCAATTTAGGTTTCCTACTGGGACTTAGAAAGGCTACCTGGATCCCTGACAAATGGCTTTTAAAAAGGATGAGGAGCTCCACTGAACATGCTTTCTGGTCTCTGTTCTGAGAGGCAGACAGGACTCAGATCTTAAGCACTGCCCACTTCACATCTTTCTAGGCAGTTGCCCCTCAAGGAGGGCTAGCCCTTGAAATGCAAAGTTATGATGCTTTAGGAGGCTCCCTTTTTGTGTACTTGTTATTGGTAATAAGAACAAAATCAGGAAGAAATCAATTAATAAGAAATATATGAAGAAATATGGGTAAAATGTTTTGAAAAATTCCGTATTAAAAAGTCCTTCAAAAGAATATTTAATGTTTAATACAAGTCTTATTAATTGTCGCACTGGTTTTCCTTTAACCACTAACAGTATGGAAAAACACGCTGAGGAAAAGAAAGGTACAGAATAGAAAATGTTGCTATTCCCAAAATGCTGTCTACTCCTCACTGCCACCAAAGTGATCACTCAGAGGAACGTAAGCCACGCTGCGGAATGTATCCACTCACTGCCTGGTCTGCCCTTTACAAAAGGTAACCAGGTTCCAAAACCAGTCTAACATTCCAAAACAAGCATACACTTTTCTCCAGCTGTCACTAAAATCCTCTGCCTCTTTAGATTGAATTCCTAAGTCAAATTTTCCACTCTGCTTGGGGTCAGGAAACTCATTCTGGAAAGTGACCGATAACACATATTTTAAGCTTAGGAATCACATAGTCACTGTCACAAATACTCAAATCAACCATTGTACAAAGCAGCCAAAAACAACACATAAGTGAATGAGCATGGCTGTGTTTACAGAAGACTGTGTATGGACACTGAAATGTGGATTTCATGTAATTTAATTTTAACACGTCACAAAACAGCATTCTTCCTTTGATTTTTTTCAACCATTAAAAAATATAAAAACCATTCTTAGCTTACAGGCCATTCAAAAAATAGGCAACCAGCTGGATTTAGCCCACAGGCCTTAATTTGCAGACCTCTGGCACTGAGCACTGATTCCTCCCCGACTCTGTGTCATCTCAGCACTGGGAAGAAGCAGGGGTTGCTTCCAACTATGTGATTTTTCACTATGTTTATGTCTTTCTGGAGAGAAACAAGATTAATTCAATGTAATCTACTCTATTAAGAGTTCCCATTCTCCTCTTTATTGTATCTGCAGTCTGTTTTGCAACAGAAGTCACACACAGTTTTGAATCAAGTGAATACCAATTACTGATGTTTTCTTTGGGGCTTTGTTGCTTTCTCTTCTCCTAGTTCTTGATTTTTCTCAAATCAAAATAGAAAAAGGTGGGAATCGTTTTAAAATAAAGCAATTTGGCAAAAAAAGGGAGTGCAATGAAGGGGTTTTCTAACCAAGACGGTTGAGTGGAATAAAGGCGTTTCCTAACCACGTGGGTTGAATGACTGTACACAGCGATTATTTAGGTGAGGAGTTGCGTCAGCAAAGATGTGAACAATAAAACTCTCCTGGACCCTTTCCTTCATAATGGCTCATCCAAGCATTTGTCACTTTATCCCCAAAACTATAATTGTTGTTTGCATAAAATTCTATTTGAATTATTGAGTTGGGCTGCGTAATCTCTCATAATAATATGGCTGGTTGAGAAGACACAAAGAAGTAATAAGTATATCTTGTCTTTTTCTTAAGGTTTTAAATAAAGCCATGCAAAGTATTCATCAAAAAGAGGTGCACTAAAAATATGGTCTGCTTGACATGGTTCGAAGAATGATTGGAAGGTTAAATGATCAGAATGGTTGGAAGGGATGTAGTTGTTCATGATTCCCTGGTGGAACATGGTGGAACGTAACAAATATGGTTTCATCGGAGCTGTGCTTGCTTGTTTGTTTTAGAGGAAATAGAAAGTGCGTTCATGGAGTTTATAGGTGAAACCAGCTGAGATGTCATCAGGTGAGAGAGTGATGTATTCCAAGGATCTAGGCAAACAGGACTAAATTTTATATAATGGTGATGACATGGAAAACCAAGCTGTTACAGAACTGGGTATAAAGGAAGAACAATCAGTATAAATGCCACATGGTGTGTGACAGATGGTAAGAACGGACCTCCTTTCCCAGCAGAACATTATTTCTCATATAACACAAATATGAACAGGATTCCATTTGAGCGATGTTTTAAAAATCAAGCTTAAAGCAGTATGTGTGAGGAGAACCATAGCAGAGACCTGTGAGGCATTTCCTTACTGATTCATCCTTAACTGATTTGTGAGTCAGCCGGAAACAGCCCCAGGATCCATAATTGAAGAACGTTATAGAAATTTTGGAGAAAATTTAGAACACAGAACTATGCGGCAAATAAACTACATAAAGAAGGGTTAAACATCTATTATTTAGTCTGGAGAAAAAAAAAAAGAATGAGGAACTTGCAATGACTGAGTGAGTGGGGAGTTTTATACAAAGCACAATTATTAGCTATTTATTCTCCACTGCCTGGGTGGGCAGAAAAAGAGGAAGTAGGCATCGGCTGTGACATAGGAGGTGGGTGGGATGTGAGTCATGTTAAACCCCGGGGACAATCATGCAGACACAGAACCCACTTTCAGGAAGTCTTGACACAGGCTAGGATCTGCCCGGCTGAGTTAGTTTTGTGCACGTCTGAAGGAGGAGGCAGGCTCTACACCTTCCATCCCAGTAAAGTGAGAGAAGTGAGAAGCTCAGACTGTGGATCAAACACTTAAATCATATGTGAGCTGTGAGCTTACCAGAGCTTCCTAAAAGCAAAGGGAAATAGGTTGTTGTTTATTCTTCTTTTGCTTCTTCGTATTTCCTTCTTCTAAAGAGAACCTAAAAAGTACAACTCCTCCTATGTCAGAACTGGTCTAACAAGCAACAGAATCCATCCTCCTTCCACTATCTAAGGCTGGGAACCAAATGCTGAGAAACTAACTCCTAGGATTTTCTGAACCCTTAGTTTTGAAACCTGATATTCTAGCAAGAGAAATGTTCCAGGCACTGCACGTCCCTCCTTATCAAAGCTTTCCCTACACATGGGGGCAATTCAATGGCTCCTACGGGTCCCCAGATACTCAATAAGCAATGATGTTGACAAGCAGGGTCATGGAATCGCACGACTACAAAGTGCTGGTAAGTGAAAGCAAGGCCTGGGAAATGCTGAGTAATAATCTCATTCTTGGGCCTTAAACATCTAATCCCAGGCCGATAAAGCAGAAGCAGGAGACTGTGAAAGAGCCTCCCCTAAGAGGAAAGACTCTCCAAGTCACAATCAGAGCATGCAGGAGCTCTAGTGAGGAATACCTTACACTCTCACAGACGGATCAGGCAGCGCATGGTGGCAGAGGATTCAGAAGCAGCTGGATGATCAGCATGTGCACACGCCTGCTTTGATCTGCTTAAAGATCCCCTGCATTCTTCATTTTCCCAGACAGGGAAATACAGAAATGGACTGTCTACTAAATATCGATAAGAATATCAAGACTATTTAAATCACTGTTTAGCTGGTATCTTTAAAAACATAATCTTAGTTGTTTCAATGATTTTTCATGTTTTGAAAGTCTCATTTTGAGACTAGACTGATTTTATTTGTGCTTTCTTCCTCTGTAGATGAATTCATCTACACTCAAATGATAAAGTCAATGAAATTTTTTTTAACACCTCCCATGACACAGGCATATTTTCAGTTTAAAGCTGGGGATCAAATGCGTTATTACAAAAGAATGCTCGTTGTGACTCAGTTTGATTTTCCCTCCGTGATCATCATGCTGTGCTGTGCTCAGTCTGGGAATGGAGTAAACAAGTCTGGGTAGCTGACGGGAGAGGGGAGGCGGTGTAACGCAGGGGGCCAAGTTCGTTTTTGCTAGCCCATGTGCAAACCAGAGGGGCTATGAGCTGTTGGAGACCCTCCACTTAACCTCTAAATTCAGAATTCACATACCCTCGATCCTACCCGCAATCCTCTCTCACATACCAGTTTTTGAGGGGACAGCACTAGAGTTCCAACCTGCAAAGATGTGAACACAAATCCCAGTTCATGTTCACAAGTCATCACCCCCGAATGGTTTGTGGAAACAACTCTGTGAGGATCCAGCAACACTCTCCGATACTGGTTTTACTGACGGATTTATATGTGAAGAAAAAGACAGACTCTGTGCAAGGCTTTCTTCCTGGCTGCACCGAATGCTGGCAGTCCCGCCTTCAGAATTAACCACCACAATGACTAAGCTGTCCTGATTCACGGGTCCCCATGACACAAAATTCACTTCATCTGTACCTTAAGGCTTGTGACAGTTGTCTCAACCCTCTCCTCAAATGATTTGAAAGTAGGAGAATTCCTAAAATAACAAAAAAAGAGAGGTCAGCTCCAAAGACCCAGCTGTCTTAGCAACCGAGCTGCCTGGCTTTCTGCTCTTAATTGTAAACATCATCTCTGCACTAGAGCCAGCTGTCGGTTCGACAAGCATGCCTTCAAGTATGTTTTCATTTCTGCCAGGTTAGATCTACAAACCATAACCTGACATGGAAATTTTCTAAGTAAAATAGTCATATAACAAACAGGACAGCATTTGTTAATAACACCACTGTAATAATTCCAAGATGCCCTGGAAATCATTTCCGAGAATTCGAAGGAGTGATAACTTAATTCGTCATTTGCTAATTAACTATTACAGCACTCCTTTTCCGGACTCGTTTTTTTTTGTTTTGCTTGGGTTTTTGGTTTTTTGTTTTTGGTAAGCAATGGAAAGTCTATCTGAAGAATGTCATGTTAGAGTTTTCCCACTTGGAATTGTAAAGTTCTTTATTTCAGTAAATGTGACACAAGACAGAAATAACTCAAGGGGGAAAAAAGTTCATAAATTTTTCTTTTCCATGCCTTAAAAAGTAATCATTTTGTCATTTTCCATGAAGTAGTGTTTCTGAGAGTCAATGCTTTCATTATTTTAAGTTGAAATATACCTATTACTTGCCTAATGCTTGATCAAAATGGTGTTATGAGCACATGTTATTTTTCCTCCTACAGAGGATATACTTTTGTTCTCTTACCAAACGAAAAGTTTTGCAGTCTATTAACAATTTATTTGTGACTCATTCATTGTGTTAAATACTCTCTATACATCATCTTGTTACTTTAAGCATTAGGTGCTTCATTTGGTGCTTTTTGGTTTCCTAGACTGGATTTGGCCACATGACATGATTTCATGACATCATTACCATTAAAAAGGATATCCCCAGGTCCAACTAAAGAAACAGGAACCAAGAAGGTACTAAAAATGTACCTTAAATCTTGTATCCATGTCAGCATTCAGCAACAATGACTGCCATCATTTTCAGGTCAAATAATTCAACTGAATGTTACTATATTTGATAAGCCACCTGTTATTCTCTCTTGAGTGCAGGCGAAATGAAATAGGAGGAATGGCCTAGAGGAATTTTATAAGGGAGAATGGCTATAATAGATGGGCTTCTTTGTATGGTGTGGAATGAAGCATGGCTCTAATACGATCAAGAGGAAACTAACGTACATAGTATGTTTTGGACTGAGTTTGGCTTTGTTAGAGATCACCTCCAGAGACTCTGCCACTCCAGATGGTCAGAAATGTATCTGCATCTACGCTGTAGGGATTAACAATGGTGAGTTCAGAGAGCCCACTTGTGACATCACATCTTGTAAACAACGCAAGCATGAGTCAAATTCCTATGAGTAATCCTCCATAATATTGCTGTTTCATGATGAAATATTAGTGAATTTGCACCTGAACGACTCAACGGTATATATTTATTGACACCTTGCTGCCACTGAGGGTTTTATGAGGGCAAGCCTGCTCTCACACGCCGGCCTATCATCCATCAGTTACACAAGCCCACAGTGGCCGGACAGTTCAGCCTTATGGTTCATGGGTATATGTCAGATGAGTAAAAATTTTTTTTTAAAGTTAGTTTCAGTCAAGATCATGAGGACTACATTTGACCCATAAGCCACTAGATGGATTCACAAAGCAAAACCGTGTTCATTTTTTGCAAGCCCTTCTTTGGACACTTAAAAGCTGACAAACAGGGATGCCTGGGTGGCTCAGTTGGTTAAGTGTCTGCCTTCGGTTTGGGTTGTGATCCCAGGTCCTGGGATGGAGCCCCGCATGGGGCTCCTTGCTCAGCGGAGAGCCTGCTGCTCCCTCTGCCTGCCGCTCCCCCTGCTTGTGCTCTCTCTCTCTCTCTGACAAATAAATAAGTAAATAGAATCTTTAAACAAATAGTTAATTAAAAAAAAGCTTACAAATAAAGAAGCTCAGTGCTGCAGGTTGCACTACTCAATTTGAGTGTTTTTATGCTTGAGGGTGCAAGTCATTCAAAGATGGACTAAGCAATCTTGAATCTATGCTCCCTATTTACCACCAAATTAGGGAAATCAAATACTATGGCTAAATTTCCAAATAACCTCAGTGTGGAAGAAACATCATCAGGATAATAAAACAGACATTCCTCTAATTCAATTACACTAGAATGTGTGCTGGAGAACAGGGAGAAACTGTTTACTCAGATTTAATCAGATCACATACAACTACCAATGACCCTGGAAAGAATTTGGCTGCGGTGGTCTCAAACTATTTAGAGCAACCGAATCCCCTCTCTAACATATCACAGCACAACACATACTATAAAGCAGGCAGAAAAGGCACAGTTCAGACTGAAGTGGGGAAGGGTCTTGGAGGCTTGATGGCCCCCCTACGCGTCCCCCACCACGGAAGCCCAGGGCAAGAGCAGTGGGAAGAGCAGTAAATCTGGTTTTAGCCACTTATTTTAAATATGATGAAACTGATACCACTGAGGTGACTTTCCCAAGGCTGCAAAGTTCATTCTTGGCAGAGCCGGGCTACAATCTGCATCTCCTGACGCACCCCCTGCCCCCCGCAATCTGACATTCATTCTTCGATACCCTGTTACTATTAGTGTGCTTTTATCTGACTGCCTCACTAAGCTACACAAACCCGCAGTGGGGGATGTCTTTCTCAGAAGTTTTCATCCAGCTAGTAATTTTCATTGCTTAACAGACACCTCACCTTAACATCTACGTTAAAAAATCCTGGTGATATCCTTTCTACAACTGCAGTCCTCTCAGCCTGTTATTCCCTTCATTTAACCTTTCTCCCAGGCTTGCGTTTAGTTCTGCTGAAATAAGGCACGTATTTCTGCCTTTGCAGGCATGGTGGCTCCAGGCCCTACGCTAAGAAAGTGCTTCACACAGGTTACTTTATGCGACACAACAGGTAAGAGAATGGACATTGAGCTAGGTAAGTAACTTGTCTCAGGTCACACAAATCAGGAGACACTGGACTTAAGCCAGCGTGTTTGGTCAGAAGCCGAAGCCCATCATACCCTACTTCAACAGAACTGTCCGCCTTTTCTCCTGAAGGCTGTCAGGAAAGAGAGTAAGGAAGGTCACTGCATTTCTTTTCATATTAAGAGGAGGGGAAAATCTCTGCAAGGTAACTATCAAAGTAATACTTCATACATACACATTCTGCATTGATATTATATAAAGTAATTTACACACATTACCTCATAGCAGGCATACTTATGGAATGGCGAATGGAGTAGCTTCAGGGCAAAAGCAGATTGAAAGAAAAAAAAAAAGAAAAAAGAAGATAGCACAACATAAGTACATGAGAAACTCCCTATTCACAGTTCTAAAACAGCAATTTCAACTGTCTTAAGTATTCCTTGCCCACCCCACCAAGATGACATTTGTTTTCATTGGGTAGGATGGGCCACGGTCAGCTTTCAAGGGTATAAGGGAAGAGTACACTGTCCAAGTTGGGTGTTATTTTATGTCCTGTGGGTTCCCGGTACGCCAGGAAATCTGAGGAGAATGTCTGGTTTCTCCAGGTGCTCCCAGGAGCCCATGGACATCCTCCCCAGGTTCAACTCCCACTCCCTTCCCTTCTTTCTTCTTTCAGGAAGAGAGGAAGGGCTGTACCTAGGAAGGTACAAAGGCAGGTGAAAGCTAATTGTTCCGTTGTAGAGAAACTGTCCAGAGGAATATATGTAGTTCACATAAGACATTCAAGGAAACACATATCAGGCAAATACAATCCACACAGTCCAACATGGGAGCAGGGACCTCTGCATCCATTCTAGGATATCTGGTACAAATACATCAACATTTCTGAGAATTCTAAGAGTTTCAGCCTTCTCACTCTATTGATCCTAAGGTAGCTGGCTCATCTTCCCTCTGATGGATCACCTGTTACTCCTTTGTGAGTTCCACTCAGAAATCAGGCTAGGATGAGGGAGGAAGCCCTATGTAAGGGGTCCCTGTTCCTGGGATAGTGGTCCCCCATTATACTTTCCAACACCATCCCTGTGTCTCCTCCCAAGAAGCTAACAGTAAGGGATCAAACTCCTCACCCTTCCCCGACAATATCCACTGAGGTCATCAGTATGGGCAGCACTTTACTAGAACTCAGAAAGAAAAGGACAAAAAAATTCAGGTAGTACTTATGGTCTTACTTTGACACTCCACTTAGAAAATATAGGCAAATATTTCCCCAGAAATTACATTAAAAAAGGAATTAGTAAAAGAAATTCATCAGCATTATCAATCTATTCATCTCTTTAAATACAGGCAGTTTTCTTAGGAAAAAAAATCCACCCCTCAAAAAATATATCATAAGATTCCTGCTGAAGGAGGATTTAACTGGACAGTTGCACACTTCCAAACGTATGATCTTCTGGAAACCTTTCCCCTCTTCAACTTCAGAAGGTACAGAAAGTTGAAGGTGAACCATCCACATAAGAAACAGTTACAAGACGTTCAGAAAAACACAACAATTTTCTGTTTCTCGATTTTACTTTTTACACATCTCATAAAAACATACAACTCTCAATTTCTGCTTTTCTTTTTTTCTTCTTTCAATACTGAGGACCTCTGCCAATGCGGGAAGGATTGAGAATGTAGGAAGGGATTCCTAAGAGATTGCTCAGCAAGTGAAACTGGTATAAATGATTCCAAAATGAGATAACTAGATGCTTAAATAAATTCAATCACATCAGAAGCCCTACACTCTGTAACCCCCTGGTCACGAACACTCTCAGGAAAGGAGACCCCGTGTTTTGGCTGAGGCGCACCCACGGTGTGAAGGGAGCAGTGTACTCTGGGAAGGAAGGGAGCAGCAAGGGGGCCAGTAGGGCCCTAGAGGCAGTGCTTACCCAATGGAGTGAGACCTGCAGCCCGGGGAAGCAAAAGAGAAAGCAGGACCAGAGTTAGCATATCAGCACCGCAGTGCCCTTGTCCCCCCTCTCAAGAGCCCCAAAGCAAAGATGACATGACTCCATTCATTACTCTTTGGGAGTATACTTTTTAATGTGTCTTAACAATTACTATATCAACCTCTTATAAGTTGTACTTCTAACTACTGTTCTCATGACTATAGAGAGATGGTTGGACTCGAATAAAAGTTCTATGCTTCCTTCAAAGAGCCTCATCTCCACCTGTTCACGCGTGGTTTGAACAAATGACTGAGAAGTTCCAAGAAGATGCCAGTATTATTATAAAAACGATTCCAAGAGCTTGCATTGCTTCAGAGTACTTTCATAAATGTGTCCTTGTTTTACCTTTGCAGGAAGCATTTTAGTTAGGTAGCTGTGAACAATGTTATTTTACAGGTAGAGAAAGAGAGGGGGTTAGTTCCCTAATGGGGCTATGGGGACTCAGTCAACGGCAATCAGGATAAAATGAGAATCTTAGCCTGAAAAATATGACTTGTTTTTATAAAACACATCAATTTAAATCCTCACAGAATGCTTTTCATTAACTTATTAAAAGGCCCAAGTTCTAAGTTTTTAAAATCTGTAAGTATTAACTTGTAATAATTTAAAAAAAAAACTGAGAGGTATCTGAGCTTTGCTGGAAATCTTTTTGAACAAGTTCAAAATTTTTTTCCCAGAATGCACAGAAGAATTTTATAGTATAAATAACAGGAATATAGGATAAAATGATATTTTATATTAAAAAAGAGTTCAAAGTAAAATGTGATACAATTTTTAAATTTAGCATTTTATAAATTGGCAAATCAATTTAAATGAAAAATAAAAACTTACTTTTTTGCATTTAAAAATCTTTATTATACAGAATGTAAGTAATTTTCAAATGTGACTTTCACATACGTTACTTGTTCTAGCATAATTTAAAACTGAAAATTTTTTGTAAAACTCGTTGCTTTCGCAGGGACTGATCCTCAGATATATATGTTAGATGTTTTAGTTTGAGAAAAATATAGGTCTGAATTTTGCAAACTCTACAACATTTTACAGGACCATATTTGAGTCTCCAGTGACATACTTTCCAGTATTTTTAGCCACAGTTTATAATGAAAGTATTGTATCCTCTATATAGAGAAACAATTAATGAAAAGTTTGAAACTTCTGGAAAATAGATCATTCATTACCCTAAAACAAAGCCACACTGAAACAGAAAAAAAGAAGTCAACACAACCTTGATGTTATAGCCAATTAGTGTATGAACGTGAATATGTTAACATACTGCGTAAGTGAAAGGGTCTTCATTTTCTTCCACTTAGGAAAACGAACAAAACCTTTATGAAATACCACAGTGCACTCCTGTTAATGTATACTCCCTCATTTCCATTATGTGGGGTCACCTTTTAACTGAGATGGTCACTTAGGATAAAAACTAGCATTTATTGAGTGCTTAATAAATGTCAGGCTCTCTTCTCTTACCCCATTTCGTAAATGAGAACACCTGGATACAGGGGAGCTAAGTTACATGTGGCCTCCTCATAACCTAACCACCTGACGTTGAGCCACTTAACAGCTTGTTACAAATGCAGATTCCTAGACTCCACCCAAGACCCACTGAGGCATGATCTCGGAGAGGTGGAATCTGGAATATGTACTTTAAATAGGCTTCAGCAGTGTTTGTAAAGTCTCCTAAATTTGGAGAACACTTTAGTATCATGGGGTGGTTCTAGTGTTCCAGTGGAAGGTTTCAACTAAGAATGTGGAGGACAAATTTTATAAATATGGCAAAATATATTTCCTTGGATATAGCAGGTAAGAGTGTATTTTCTGTTTTGAGAAATTATTTATTTAATTAGTTTAGATAAACATTTTTAATGCCATTGACATGACAACAAATTTTATTTGTAATAAAATGTAATAATAAAATGTAATAAAATCAGGGTTAATTAATAATCCAGAAGGTTTACCTATTCATCACATGCAGCCTCTGAAAAATTTCAGTTGCTTTTCATTATCGCATTATCAATAAATACGAAAACAATGTAATTCAGATTCATGCACATGTAACTCTAGCCTCATGGATGCCAACTTGTGAAGATAGTACAGGGGCACCATCCAGTAATGTATGAAGCCAAAAATAACTTAAACACAACAATATAAATATTTGCCTCTAGGTATCAAAGTTGTAGGGTAGTAAAGAAATAGTTTAAGAATCCAGTGAAATTAGATGCAGTTTTTTTAAAAGGAAGACATTTAAAATGTATACTTCAAAACTTTTTTAAAAATGAATTTGATTTCTAGAGAGAAAAATAAAATTGATATAAAGAAAAGTCTCCCAAATATATCACCAAATTCAAAATAAACTATGAAAGGTATTTAAACAAGCAAAAAAAAAAAAAAAAATGAAAGTAACAACTCTATAGATAGGTAACTTACTAAAACATAATGTAAAAAATAAAAATGGTAAAAACTGCACTGTTTTTTCTGGCGCCTATAGTGAGGACAATTGGTTCTCAGTTCAAAATCTTTATGTTTACCCTAACTTTATATAATAATGAAATACTGAAAATAACCCAAATGTGCAAGGACTATATACCACGGTACCTTTTTGGATTAAAAGAATAAATATGTATGTTTTTAGCGTAGAAAAAGATCCTAGATGGATGCATACAAAGATGTAACTTAGAATAGTTTATCAGAGTATATTCCACTGAATGCATATTTAACTTACTGTTTAAATTTTAGTGAATAAAATTCAGGATATGCTGCATTCTTTTGAAATTCCCCCCCCCCGCCCCTTGTTACCAGTAATTAACGGAGACCCGGATCTCCCATTTTTGTTAGGTCATGTCCTAGTGGAAAGGGCATGTTTGGGACCAGGCTCACTAAGCAAATGAGCAGGCAGAAAACTCTTCATTATAAAAGTCGATCTCAGTCACCAATCATCATCAGCTGAGTAACATGTTAATCCAATTAAAAAAGAGTATGTTAGGAAGACCAGCCAATAGAGAAAGCTCCCCTTCCCTCAGAAGGCCAAAGGCTTAGCAGCGTCCCCATGGATCTCTCCCACAGTACCTCATGTCTCCAAACTTCTTGCTGATGGCCGTCCCAACGTTGCTGAACGCTGCGGTTGCCTTCTGCCCTGCGTGACTCAGGGTTTCGTGTGTTTTCTTGTAGCTAGAAGTAAAACAGAACAACAGAAACACAGTTTATACATCATGACCGCCCACAGAACATTCGCCATCCTTCTCCCTCCTTACTTTGAAAATTCCCTTTCTAAACAGCTTTAGGAAGAAGATGATCCACAGAAGTTCGTGATTCTATTCATTGTCTGGGGATGATGGGTTGACTGCCACTCATCGGTGGGAAAGTCAGAATGTTACATCTGAATTCAGGAAAAATACTCATATGCAAGCGTAATGTGCAGGTCAGATGTGTAATCACAAGCAGCAGATGTGCTCTCAGAGTACAGTCATTCTTAAAGAAGTGTGTGTTTTAACTCTACGAAGAGACACTTGCAAGGAAACAATTAGCCATCAGAGGTAACACAGGACCTAGAAAATGCATATTCAATATGAAGATTCAGCTTTTACGTTCATGGGTAAAATTAACAAGAAAAGGGCAAACTAGTATTTCGCTTATTTTTCTAATATTTATGGCTGGAAATAAGAAGGGCACATGATCTTAAGATAATATAGTGACCTTTTTCCAAAACAGTTTTAGGAAGATAATTCAGTAATTGTCTGTTCATCGGCCTGTGTTCCCACCAGACTGACTCCTTGAGGACTCGGAGTAAAAGTCAAAGTCCACACAACAGGCCTCAGGATGATCCTACACGAGCTGGCCCTCTCACCCTCCTCTTCCCACTTGCTCCCCTGGCTCCAGCCCCCAGGACCTCCTTGCCAGTCCACGGACATACTAGGCCCCATCCTGCCTTAAAACCTCTGTTCCAGCTGCTCTCCCACACGATCCCATCATATTTGGGGGAAAAAAAAAAGGGTTTTGTTGTTTTGTAAATGCCCCACTTTGAAAAATTAAAAAGAGCAAAGCCTGCACCCTTAGTAAGACTGTGAAAGCCACCTTTTGCTGTCGATCAGGGCCAGAGATCCCTGGGGCCTTGGCCAAGTGGGTGTCGGCAGAACAGAGCTGGGCTCTGGGGGCGGGGCAGACACATGGGTAGAAAAGGGAACAAGAAAAAGCGAGAGAAGAAAGTACACTGAGCATCCACCCGGCACTGATTCTGTATGGCCTGAAAGGGGGCTCAAGGGAAAAGTAAAGAAAGACCCTGCAACATCCATGACCTTTGTGTGAGGCTGGGACGGGCGACTAGTTAGAGAATTCCTTCTTGCGTTGCTCCTGCATTTCTACAGGAATTTCTTGCAATTACAGCAAATATTTAATTTTTGCTTGTAACTGTTTCTTGTGAACTGTTCCCTGTAGTTTAACTTTATATATTTGAGAATGCTTCGAATTTTGAGATGAGGTGACTTTTGAACAGGCATGTGTATATCACATTCTGCATTCGATGGCTTAATTTCAAAACAGCTAGCCAGGGAGAAGTACATCTAGTAAGCAGTAAGTGCTAGCTAGCTACGTTATGGTTCAAACGCACTCCTCTAGAACAATGTGTGGTGGGTATACACGGGCATCGGACTACTTTAGTGGAGTATTAGTGACATTAAGTCCTCACCGTGAAAAATGCAACTCTATACCTATGTGAAATGTTAAAGTTTAAAATCAACCATCTGGAGAGCTCAAAGGAGAGTTGAAGAGAGATTTTTAGGACTGTTTACTCTTTATTTATGAGAATTACATAACGTTAAATCTGAAAGGCACTAGAGTCCAATTTCTTCAGACTACAGATGATGGGACTGAGGCCCAGAGAACTGTGTGACCTTTTAAAGACAGAGACAGGGCTAGGATGAGTGTGCCTGCCTTCCTGCAGAACGTCTCCTTGCATTGGAGATGACAGACATTTGAAGGTGAGTGAGGTCAGCTGTCTATAGTGCAAGTATTTGTGGAGAAAAGTAATAATACTGCATCTTAAGACTTCTAAGATGTACCTCTTTCCCCATATTTTTACACCTCTCCTCCCTAGACTAAAGACCACATTTCTTAAAAACGATTACTAGCCATCCTACATACATTACATAGAGACCAGTAATTGAGGGAAAGAGATTTAGGGGGAAGGGGGCAATGAGAGAGGGTGATATGGGAAGAAATGGTTTCCCAGAACAAAGTAACCGGGGATCCCGTGAGAAATAGGCCATGGGGCTCAGAGCACTTAAAAGCTCTAAGAAGCACTACTCACATCACAGTGTAAGCGAAGGGTCCCCCCGGAGCTGTGTACCGCAAGACCCTGTAAGCTTACACTGCATTCTAATTGGGCTCAATCTTAAAACTGAATGAAGTCATACACATCCCTATCTAGAGGCAAGGCGCCCACATCTTGAAAAAAGACCCTCCTGTCAGGCCACTGAAAACCCTGAAGGATGTCATTGCATTTACATCTTATTCCCTTTATTGTGCCATGGAATTCAGTACACAGTCCGTACTCCTGAAACTCCTAAAATTACATTCAATAATATTGAAATAATGAAAAATAATGTAAACACCAACCTTCTGATTGACTTGACAACCTTGTAATTTAAATGGAAATGGTAATTTAGCATTTTAGATGATGTCTCTCAAACTAAATATAAAGTTACACCATTGCTGAGTTACATCCTTGATGAAACAGGAGACAACTACATTCTCCTGAAATAAACGTCAAAATGTTATGGGACCCTCAGCTTGCCGTTATTTGTGCACTGGGAGGCAGAAAGATGGGAGCAGATGCTCCCAGAAGTCTGTGTTATGTGCCTTTCCTCTGTGTTCCTGTGATGCACTTTGCACAGCTCTTTCCAAACACATTTTTCACTCTGTTGCAATTACGGTTTTCCAGTCTGCCTCTGTGACCTGCCTATACTTCCTGAGGGCAGGGCCTGCATCTCGTTCATCACCCCCGTGTCCCCGGGGCCTGAATACCCCAGAGCAAGAGCCACAGGAGGCCAGAGGAAGGAAATAGAGTCCAGGCTGACTGCCAGACTTCAGCGATAGAAGAGAGTCAGGACTTTGCAGTGTGCGGCTCCCGACTCTGGAGGAGGGCCACGGAAGCCTGCCCTCGAGGCAAGGGCAATTTGTCTTCGGGGTCTCCAAAGTGATTCCAGCAAACAGTAGCTTTGTGTAGGAGCCTGTGGGTCCCAACAAGGCTGGAATCTGGTCCAGGGCTGAACCATTTTTTTTTTTTGGTAGAAGTGTAACCAAGCAAATCGTAGCTCACACTTACTGCATATTTATATGCATTAACTCATTGAAGACTTGTTATTGGGAGAGTTTTTTAATTTAGGGCGTAGTAAACTTTCTACTTTTCATTGAAAGTCAATGGGAACACAGGCTTTACTTTTCAGAGATCGTTTGGCTGGAATGGATAGCCTTTTTTTTTCAGCTCTACTGAGGTACGAATGACAAAACTGTAAGATATCTAAAGTGTACATCGTAATGATTTGATATACATATACATTGTGAAAGAATTCCTCCCACTTAATTAACACATCCATCACCTCGCATGTTTTTATATATATTTTGGTGAGAACATTTAAGTCCTACTCCCTTTGCAAACTTCAATTATACAATACAGGTATTAACTAGAGTCACTGTTATACATTTGATCCTCAGACTTTTATTCATCTTATAACTGGAAGTTTGCATTTACCAACCGTCCCCTTTTTCCGCTACTCCACTGCCCCTAGCAACTACCCTTCTACTCTCTGCTTCTAAGAATTTGACTTCTTTCTAAAAAAATTTTTTTAGATTCCATATGTGAGTGATACCATGCAGTATCTGTCCTTCTCTGACTTATTTCACTTAGCATAATGCCCTTGAGATTTGTCCATGTTGTCCAAAGGCAAGATTTCCTTCTTTGTCATGGCTGAATGTTATTCCATTGGGTATACATATATATATGCCACATCTTTTTCTTTTCTTTTTTTTTTTTTTTTAAGATTTATTTATTTATTTTGAGAGAGAGAACGAGCAGGGGGGCAGAGGGAAAAGGAGAGAGAATCTCAAGCAGACTCCCTGCTGAGCAGGGAGCCCAATGTGGGGCTTGATCTCATGACCCTGAGATCAGGGCCTGAGCCAAGACCAAGAGTTGGACGCTTAACCAATTGAGCCACCAGGCGCCCCTAAGCTACATCTTTTTTAAGGAATGTTTAACATTTACTGGCCAGAACAGTTGAACTGTTTGGCCGGCACACTGACAAGGGGATCTTAAGTAGGGAGAAGTAAGGTTCTCTGCAAACCAAATAAAAGGCATTCTATTGACTTTTCATGCAGTTCACCTTGTCATGTCTTACTGATTTGAAAGTAGTGTCAATAATCAAAAGGAGAAAGTATATCTTCTAAAACGTTTTGACTTAAAGCATTTTTTTTTACACACAAATAAAAGAATTAAAAATTCTAAGTCTTTTGACAAGAAGATATTGTATAGCACAAATACATTTTCTGTTACGGGATTTTAAGAAGATTATTATTTTAACAGTTGCCCATGCAGCATTTCACCAAAGACACAGAAGTATTTAGGCTTATTTTCTTCCGCAGGTTCCTTAAACATGTTACCAAAAGAGATTTATCACTTGAACCTGGAAAAGAAGAGCCTACTTCCTGCTTTGTGTGATAAGATGAAAGGCAAAAGGTAAGCAGAATAAACAGCTGTCTGAGAGATCGACTATGTGTGTCTTTTGAAACTAGGTCTTTAATCTTCACTGGCACTTCCCAACTCAACCGGTGCCACAGTGCGCTCCTCATAAAAGAAGAGGTAACTGTCATTACTGACTATAATGCTTTGGAAGTCTTAGAAGCACAAAATCAAAGAGTAAATAAATCACAAACGAAACTTCAATGTTCAACCACCGCGCATTTTTTAATGCTGCATTTTACTCTTTATAAGGATGAAGTTATTAACTGTTGCAAAGGGATGGAAAGGTTTAAGTTCCTTCCCAAAACCTTCTCCCCTTGGCAGACCTACCACTTGGTCTGTAGTGCAGCTTAGAGGGGTTTATGAGTGGAGAAATGTCATGGGTTACCGAAGCCTCAACACTTACTAAAATGAAGCCTATCAGTTTGAATAGCCCATGAGAACGCTGCATTTCTGAATTCCTACTTCTTCTACCTACAGAAGAGATTCAATTTCTCCTCCTGTGGCCTCCCTACCTCTAACACACCAAAGCCTCCCACCTCCCCCATGCCTCTTTAAAGCCCAAAGACAACACAAAAAAAGCAGCAGAGAACAAACAACAACAAAACCCCTTAAGACAACAACAAAAAAAGGAGGTGGTAGGAATTTTGGTGTGTGTTCTTAAAGTCTCTCAAATCAAAGCAAGACAAAACTATGACAAAAACAACAGCAACAACAAACCCCAAATACAGATGATCTTTTGACCTGCTACTGTATGGTTATCTTTCCATAAAGGGGATAATTTCAGTATGCTGTGCAATTACTTCTACTCATTCAGTCCTATTCCTACTTGAATCCTACCGCAGGCTAAAATATGCCAAGATCCTTCATTAACATATCATAGATTTTCTTTTCAGTATAAATCAAACTAAATAGGTCATGATTGCTTAATCAGTATGCAAAGTATTGCCTCTGGGAATTACCTTCAATCCTCTGACAGCTAGAATTCTTTTTAGTGCTTTGGAAATTTAATTCTACCCAACCTAACCCTACCCAGCTCCTCATTCCCTCACATCAAAATTTTCATCCTATGAGGCATAGATCTTGTCCTAGAATGGGTACCATGGCACTAACAGCAGGGATTTAATTAATTCAAGGGGAAAACAGATTCTGTAACCAAGCCCCACCACCACCACCATGTGATTAAGACCTTTCCCCACCCCCACCTCGGCAGCCAAGAAAAGAGGGTGGGAGAAAGGTGCGCTCCTGAGATTATGTTACTGATATACTTAGGCCTCCCTCTTAGGAAAGGATTGATTCTTCCTTACAAAGGCAGGCTCACATCACTCCTAAAAGAGCGAGGAGTCCATGATCATCCACATTTATTAAACAGTGTCTGAAGAACTCTCGTGTAGTCCTGTAGCTTTCAATGACATCAATATGCAGATAACTCCCCATGTTTATTTCCATCCCTAACTCTTCCTCCGAGTGGCCCTCTCGACATAGAAACCTGTTTGTCACCAAAACAGAATTCTTGGGTCTCCCCACCAGACTTGTTTTCTAGAACAGCAAACAGGCCTACAACGTATCAGATACCATTCTGCCTGCTTTACAAATATTAACTCATCGAATCCTCACTACCTATGAGATAGGTACTAATAGGATCTCATCTCACCGATGCTGGGGACCTAGATTTCAATCCAAGCAACTGGAGTCCAGAGCCCACGGGCTTAGCCGTGATGCATGTAATGCCCACTGCTGTACACAGTCCCAGTGCTCAACTGGCTGCCCCGTCAAAGATCCGACAGTCACGTTTGATCCCTCTATTTGCCTCCTCTCCCACCCCCAAACCTCTGGGAAATCCCCCCGGCCTGGCCTCCTCATCCTGTCCCCTCTCTGTCCCTCACTATCAGCACCGACGTGGACTACTACAACAGTCTCAGAAAGGATCTTCCAGTCTCCGCTCCTGCCTCTCCCCATTCTGTATAACACAAAGAAACCAGAGTGATTTTTTTTAAAAAGGTGAATCGGAACAGATTACTTCCTGCTTCAAATCCTCCAGTGGCACCCAGAGCCCTTGGAATAAGACCCCCAGTCCTCCCCACAGTCTGGGAGGCCCCCCAGGCCCAGACCTCCACCCCTCTCACTACCCTGCAAAACCACTTCTGGCCTCGGGGTCTTTGCAGCAACTTTTGCCTCAGCCCCAAAGCTCTCCCCTACATCATCACAAGACAGGATCCACCTGACACTTGGGTGTCAGCTCAGAGTGACCTCCCGGGACAGCACTAGGATAGGACTTCCCTCACTGGGACTCTGTCACAGTCGCCCCTGCCCTCTCCTCTAGCCTGTCACCCTGTGCTGTTCTCATCACAGTACTCCTGACAGCTCTTCCTATGGTGGCTTTGTCACGGGTTTCATGCTCCTTTCTCCCTCAACACTCTAAGTCCCCACTCTAGGGACTTTGTCCATCTTGCTGAGTCCCACATCCCGAGGGCTTAGATTAGCTCCTGGGTAATAACGACTAATAGTTGACACACGTAAAGACTTGTTGGGTAAATGAACTGTCATGATCCTTTGAACGGCTTTCTAGTGCCTCTGAAGTAAGAGTAACTCTATTAACAGATACCACGAGGCCCTGTGCAAGCCCCGGCCACTTCTGCCTGCTGTCTCCACAACGCTAATGAACTGGACTGCTTTCCTGGGGGACAGGGAGGCTTCTCTCCTCCTCTCCCAGGAGGCTCCCCCTGCCCCTCCTGGCCTGCTGAAGCATCTGTCTCTTGCCTTGAAAAACCTTCCCTGAGACCCCAGGCAGGGTTCAATCTCCTGCTTCATACATAACACTCTATTTTCCTTCACATCACTCCTCATACTTACCGTTTAACTGGGTATTCAGAATAACTTGTAAAATACACACAAACAAAAACCAAACTCTGTTTTCCTGACTAGTCTTTCAACTCCATAACCCTAGGGAATAAATCTATTCATTCGACAAAAAGCTTGATACTAACTAGACTGTCTGACTATAAAACCAACTTGTTTTTCAAACATGAGAAAACCAGAGACTATATATTCTCCCGTGTGGGAGGAGGCTACCCACCCTCCTTGAACTTGCTCACTCTAATTCCACACCTCCGACGACTGTGAATCTCTCCCTACCCTGCCCCCTCAGACCTAGGGCAAACTTGACGTACCCTCTGCCCAGATACGGGCTGCTCCGTCCCTCCCGTCAGCAACGGGAGAGCCAGAGTCGTCCTGCCCTCTGTTTGCTTAGCCCACTCCTGCAGTGTGGTTAGGGAGGCCAAGCAGAAAGATCCTGCCTGGGTCTTACACCCCAGAAGGCAGTGCAGATCAGTGTGGCAGGAGGTACCCAGGACCAGGACACTGGAGCTCGCTCTGCCTCCCTCTGTCAGGGCCACTAAGTGGTCTAAGCCACCAAAGTGCAAAGACAGAAGCCAAAACTACTGATGGAGAAGCTCATTTAATTAAGCACCTAAAATCCAGCTCTCCTTTAGAGGAGATTGTTCATATAGTGTGGAAATATCTATTTTAAATTGATAAACACCCCCATGCGGTCTCTTATCGTCTTCCATAATTGTCACCATCGGGCTGGGGAAGGTTAATCTGCCTCTGGAGATAACTCGATGGGCTCCCTGGCTCCATCCTGCCCTACTCTGGGCTGTGCCCTGACACAGTCTGGATGAGCTCTTGGGGGACACAAGCATAGGAGCAGATAGGACTACAAGGCTGTGATAGGGGAAAAGAACATTCTCCTTTACATGGAGCCTAGGGGAAGCAGAGTGGGGAGACATCAAGTTCCTTTTAGATGGAACTCTTCATACAAAGGGCACCTTCACTGAGGTCTGAGGGCTTAGTTTTCAGTGACCAGCATGCAAAGCTGACCGCCAGCAAAACAGAAGCAACTGCTGTTCATCACTGGTACTTACTCCTATTGCCAGGCCTATCTATGTCCGGGAGAAAAACTGATTTCCACTAAAATATTAGGAATGTAATAACTTTACCATCCAATGGATAATGCCAGGGAAGAAAATGCATAACACGAAGACAAAAACTAGGGGCTAATGTTAGGGCTAGGGATAGGAACTTTCTCCATCAGCCTCTAGCCCCCAACTCACAAAAAAAGAAAAATTACATCATGATGTGGGTACCTTCTTCCCTTTGATATGAGAACACCTCGCAAGCAAAATATTTTAAATCATTAGGAAAGCACCACAATAGTTGAATATTTCATGTATTTAAAAAGTAATCCAATAAAAGTATGATTGCAGAATACCCAAAGTTATTCTGTATCTTGCCTAATATTAGACAAAAAGATAATGGGGAAGCCAAAACCATTTCTGGTGGTGTGAGCAGGAAAAACTCACTTTTCCTATGTGTCTCCTTTGCTCTTGGGCTGACTACCACACTCACAACACATCTGACAGCAGAAGCATGCTTTTTCCCTCACCAAGCAATTCTGTGACACCAGCTGGGTGTCCTAAATTTTAAGGCACCGCATACCCGGAGAGAGTGTCAGCTCCCACAGGTGAAGGGCTCAATCCTACAAGAGCACCCCCCTCATCTCACTTCAGATGCCAATGGCAAGTTCAGGTTATCACCTGTGTGCTTCTGACCAATGGGCAATAAATCGGAGGTTTCCATGACCTCCTTCTCGAGTTTGATTAATTTGCTAGGGTGGCTTACAGAACTCAGGAAAATGTTTCCTTACTAGATGACTGGCTTATTATAAAAGGATATGACAAAGGATACAGACAGGGCGAGGTATGTGGGGAGGGCTGTGGGGCTTCCATGCTCTCTTCTGGTGCACCCCTCTCCCAGCACCTCTCTGTGTTCATCAACTCAGAAGCTCTCTGGATGCCATGTTTTGGGGATTTTTATGGAGGTATCATCATATAGGTATGACCAGTCATTAACTCCATTTCCAACCCCCTCTCCCCTCTCTGGAGGATAAGGCACAGCGCTGCAAGTCCAAGCTTCTAATCATGGCTTGGTCTTTCTGGTGACCAGCACCCCCATCCCAGAGCCACTGAGAGTCACCTCATTAGAACAAAGGATACTGCTGCTATTCTGGAAATTCCAAGAGATTTAGGGACTCTGTGTCAGGAACCAGGGATAGAGAGCAATACATATACATACACACACACACACACACACACACACACACATATATTTTTCTATTATCTCATATGGCCTTATCCCAGCTCTAAATATTCCCTAGAGTAGAAGGGATGAAAAGTACATCCCCAAAGTATAAGCACTTCTTTTTAAATTAATGGGCAACAAGTCTGTACTAAACTTGCCAACCACTTGGTATAGAAACTGAAAATCCGTAGTGAATCCCAAGTATTCTGAGGAAAAAGCACCTGTCCGTTTAGAATTGTATGAGAAAACATAAAGAAAAAAAAAATCTATTTAACAAATGCTTAAAAACAGAGAATACAGAGAAAAAATACAAACCCATAAAAGTCGTCTGGTGAACAGTTTAATTTCCTGAAGCTACTTTTTAGAGTCTGCATCATGCAATGTATTTAATGATTATTCATATTTATTTTATTTCTAGAGAAAATATTTTTCCTAGCCACAAGTACCAAATCAGCCTCATAGGAAAAATAAATAAATAAATAAATAAATAAAAACCCAGAAGAGGTGAGAGACCGCGGTAAGTGATTTTTTAAACATTCCATTGGGATACTTACGCAGTTGTGGTCTGCACGTCGTACCAGCTTCTGCTGAAATTCTGTTTTAATTCATTCATCAGGTTCATGCCGAGTTTCTGTTTTATCTCAACCAGATGCCTTTCTTTCGCTGATAAAACTTGCCGTAATGTTGTGATTTCGTCTTCTAGCTACAGATGGGAGGGAAAGCGGTGTGGAAAGATGTGAGGGCAGCTGAAACACACACCTGCAAAGTGCTCGGTGCTCCAAAGCAACCCTCTGCACACTGTCCTATTACCAGGCCCTCGCTTACTTATAGCAAACGCAGCCCACGGGCATGACGGTCTGGTATTTTAAAATAGAAATAGATTATTTTAGTTTTAATGATTATAAAAGTAATCACTGCTCCTTATAAAAAATTCACTCAAACAGCAAAATATAAACAAGAATGATAAACCTACAACCCACTAGGAAATAGCTGCCACCTGATTTTTTGGCTTCTAATCTTCCAAATGTTTTAAAAAACAAAAACAAAAACAAAAACTCAGGGCTTGAACTCACAACCCTGAGATCGAGACCTGAGCGGAGATCAAGAGTCGGATGCTTAACTGACTGAGCCACCCAGGTGCTCCCCACAAATGTTTTTTTTTAATACTGTACATAGATATAATTTTTGCACAAAAAGTTGGCTTTGGACTGTATGCCTTTCTCCTATAAGCAACTTCAAGTGCCACTGGTCGGTACCGTGTGCTCATCTTTTGCCCATCACACATCACTGCACTGCTGCAGGCACAGAGTGAGCAGACACTGTGGTTTTTGCCAAGCTAATGCATCAGGAAGGGAGGAACAAGGGAGGACAGCATGTATACAAGGACGTGATTTGTGTTGCTTTTTCTTTTTAACAGTGTATTGACAAGTAACTGATGTATAGTAAACCGCCCACATTTAAAGTGTATATATAGTCTGTAAGTTTTGACATGTGTGTTACTCTTGTGAAGTCATCACTGCAATCAAAACAGTGAACACATCCATCACCTCCAAAAGTTTTCTAGGTCCTCTTTGTAAGTCCTCCCTCTTTCTTCTCTCCCCTCCTCCAGGTAGCCGCTGATCTTTCTTTCACTCCACAGCTCATTTTTGTGTGGCTTTGTTCACTCAGTCTAATTATTTGAGATCTTTGAGATTTATCCATGTTGCTGCATTATCAGGGGTTCTTCCCGTTTTATTGAAGACTAGTATTTCATTGTATGGACAGTGTGTTACCTATTCACCTGGTGAAGGACATTTGGGTTCGGCCAATGCAAATAAAGCTGCTATGAACACTCATGTACAAGGTTATGTATGGACATATTTCCTCTTTCCCTTGTGCTAGCAGAAAAGCAAATCTCATAAAATTGCTCTTGCTCACTATGTAAAACAGTATGGAGATCCCTCAAAAAAATAGAACTACCATACCACCCAGTAATTTTCCTTCTGGGTACTCATTCAAAGAAAATGAAAACATTAACTCAAAAAGATACATACACCCCCATGTTCATTGCAGCATTATTTACAATAGCCAAGATATGGAAACTGGCTAAGTGTCCACTGATGGATGAATGGAGAAAAAAAATGTCAAACACACACACACACACACACACACACACACACACACACACAGGAATATTATTCAGCCATAAAAAAGAAGGAAATGTTGCCATTTATGACATGGATGGAACTTGAGGGTATTATGCTAAGTGAAATGTTATCAGACACAGAAAGACAAATACCATATGATCTCATTTATATGTGGAATCTAGAAAAACCAAAGCAAATGAAAACAAGCTCATAGATACAGAGAAGAGACTGGTGATTGCCAGAGGGGAGGGATGCGGGGAGGGGGGGGAGTGGGCGGGGAGGGGTGGATGAAATGGGTGAAGAAGGTCAAAAGGTACAAACTTAGTTATAAAATAAGTCACATGCCAAAAATTGCTCTTGCAAATGTAATTTCTAACAAAGCAGTTCTGTAAAAAGCCCAGATTTTAGAGAGTGTTGCTATAACCTATGAAAATCAATTTGAAACTCCATAAAGTCTTTGATTCCAATTACTGTATTTTATTCTGTTGTCATATTTTATAATGTATCGCCCTGATAAGATTGCTTAAATTTACATCGTTATTTTCTGAACAGTACGAATGACTTCCTTTGTGAAGCCAGAAGAGAACTATTAGTACTCCCTTAGCATCCCACATGCATAGGGGTCATAAAAAGCCTGACATTTTTACTAGATTTCTTATTTTTACAAATGTGGCAGCTGTGTCTCATTTACATTCAGAGTATCGCTCTACTTCTGACCACAAACCACATTTACACTAACACCATCAGTCATCATGCAAATGTGTTCCTTGGGTTACCAGGGATATAGCTGCTAGAAAAGCCTCTCAAGAAAGACAAGTACCTTTGCCTTTTTACTAGTGCAAGGAAGATTTTACCCCAATGGTGGACAGATCGGAATAGTGTTGTGAAGCTTCACGGACATAAATAATCACTTAAGCAAAATAGGCATAATTCCAAGTCGGAAGCATCTTAAAGACCACAGTAGAAAAGAACAATCTCTTGGAGTTTTTAATATCAGCAAATGTCCTAGTAATCTAGCATTATTCATTTATTATGTTTATGGGACAGTTTTCTAATACTCACAGAAATCTTTCTAAAATGAATTACACATTCCATAAACATGTTATAGTCAGCACTGTCTTTTCTTGATGAGCAGGTCTTCAGTATGCAGACATACACTCATTGCTGCAAAAGGAGTCTACTTGGGGACCACCAAAGGCGGTCATGTTTTTAGTCTCCTCATTAAATGAGAACACACGGTTACTGTAAATTAAACCCTCTATTCTTTTGCTATCATGTCACATTCCACTCTTTCATCTTTGTCAGTGTGTCTTCCTGTGTTTAATCTGTGGCCTACTAATTCTCAAGGTTGTATCTCTAGCTCTCTTTCTGTAGCAGCCCTTTATTCTGTAAAAAGAACTTTTCTGCGTTCTTTTGCATAAATAATATGTTTTGAGTGACTGAAATTATTGGGAGTCTTGGGGTTTTTTTTATACATTGGGTATGACTGTGGTTTTCACTGTGTAATAAAAATAATGGGACAATTTTTACCCGGCAGAAAGAACTTACAGATGTAGAGAAGAGGAAAGAGGTTTAAACATCTTGATATTCTCAATCTCATATCTGTGGGACCCTAGAAATTTGCTCAAAATGGGGGGGGCAGTAGGAGATTCATTAGTTATTTGAGGGAGGTAAGGGATTCATAGTTTTCTAATGAAATCCTTGATCCCCCAAAAGTGAAGAGAAACACTGAAGTGACCAATTTACCAAACACAAACCTAAAGAAAGAACACTGAGGTCCCACGCCTTACATTTTAAACATGGAAGCACACATTAAAAAGCATTTGTAAGGAACAGACTTTTAATGATGGAGACGTGAACTTGGTTACTCAGTTGGGTCTATTCTCAGGTTTTTTAATGAAATTCTCACCATTTCAATGAAATGCTGAGACACATTTCTTGAAGCTTTCAGTATATTTACCGGTGATCTAAATATATGCCAAAAAATCTACAAGCAAATCCAGAAATTGAAAAAACACGTAATATTAAATTATATTAGCTTGCAAGAATGAAAATGAGAACCACATCTCTTTACACAGAACAGAGTTCTGCCCCACAGCAAAGCCTTTAATCACAAATATTTTAAATGATGCTCATGGTGAGAGTCTACCCCTCATTTGACTAAAGAGATTTTTTGGTCTAGTTACACCAGTGGTTTTCAATTTCAGTTTACATAAAAGTCACTCATTGGGCATATTTAAAATGCAGATTCCAGATGTATGCGCCTTTTAATGCCCTGAGATTCTGATATCTTCAATTTGGTAGGGCCGGGCTACATACATTATTTAACAACTGCTCCCAGATACTCTGATGCAGGTGGTATGGAAACCTGATATCATAAGTACCTCTGTAAGCCACATCAAATTCTTTTTGGGATGAGGTAGAGTGCAGGTAGTCTTTAATTGAAATATTTAATATACTCTTTCCCCTTTAATTTTAAATTAATCATTTCTTTATTATAAACTAATAGTCTGGTTCTTTGGTTTCTTGACTCCCTAGAAGATCTCCTTGTATGACCAATATTTATGCCTAAGATTAGATATTTAAACTTGATTATTTAAATATGAATTAACATGCACATAACAAGTGTCAGAGGATGTAGCAAAATTGGAACCCATGTACATGGCTGGGTAGGAATGGAAGATGGCTTAGCCTCTTTGGAAAAGAGTCTGGTAGTGTCTTAAAAAGTTAAACACAGAATTACCATATGACCCAACAATTCCACTCCCAGGTATATTCCCCAAAGAATATAAACAAATACATGTATACACATGTTCATAATAGCACCATTCACAATAGCCAGATGTGAAAACAGCCGAAATACCCATCAAAGAATGAACAGATAAACAATTGCAGTATACACAAAAATGGAGTATTATTCAGCCATAAAAAGGAATGGAGTAGTGAGACATGTTACAAAGTGGATGAACCTCAAAAACATTAGGCTAAGTGAAAGAAGCCAGACACGAAAGGTCATCTATTATATGAAATATACAGAATAGTAAATCCAAAGATACAGAATGGGGAGCAACTGTGTTGGGGAAATGGGAAGCAACTATGTAACGAATATGGGGTTTCTTCTTGGGGTGCTAAAAATAGTTTGGAACTAGAGGTGGTAGTTACACAACATTGTAAGTATACTAAATGCTATTGAACTGTTCACTTTAAAAGTTAATTTCATATTAAAATAGTTAATTTTATACCTCAATAAAAAATGCAAAAAAGTATAAATTAATCTGAACTAGCTAATGAATTACCTTCAAAATGAAATTTATGTTAGAAGATTGAAAATTTACTCTCCGATTTTATCTGCTAGATTACATAAAATATCTAACTTATATCCGGACAAAAAAATACTTTCATAAACTATTAAATCATCAGTGTGATGCTTAGGAGTAAGAGTATTTGGTCTCTTGCATCCACTGCTTCAAGGCCAGCCTCCTCTCCTGGTTAATCATGCCTTTGGCTAAGACTCCTAAGAACTAAGATTAAAATCCAGATCCAACTTGAGAGAGTGCAATGGTTATTTTTATGTGTCAATTTGACTGGGCCATAGGATACCCAGCCATTTGGTCAAACATCATGTTGCATGTGCCCAGGAGGGTGTTTCTGCATAAGATTAACAATTGAATTGGTAGACTGAGTAGAGCAGATTGTCTTCCCAAAGTGGGTGGGCCTCATCAAATCAGCTGAAGGTCTAAATAGAACAAAAGGGCTGACCTTCCTTCAGTTAATAGGGACTCTTCTAGGGGCACCTGGGTGGCTCAGTCGTTAAGTGTCTGCCTTCAGCTCAGGTCATGATCCCAGGGTCCTGGGATCAAGTCCCGCACTGGGTTCCCTGCTCCGCGGGAAGCCTGCTTTCTCCCTCTCCCACTCCCCCTGCTTGTGTTCCTTCTCTCACTGTGTCTCTCTCTGTCAAATAAATAAATAAAATCTTTTTAAAAAAAGAAATAGGGACTCTTCTTGCCTGGCTGCATTTGAGTTGGGACATTGTTCTTCTTCCTTCAGATTTAAACTGTAATATCAGCTGTTCTTAGGCCTCGCGCCTGCTGGCCTTCAGACTGGAGCTACACCATCAGCTCCCTGGGTCTCCAGCTTGCTGACTATAGATCCTGTGACTATCAGCCTCCATAATCACATCAGCCAATTCCTTGTAAGATCTCTATTGGTTCTGTTTCTCTGAAGGACTCTAATACAGAAGGGTATTACAATAAGACATTACAGACTATGAACACTTCAGTTGCTCACTACTGAGTCCAGAAAGAGTGAAGAAGGTCTTGAAGGAGGCAACTAAGAGAGAGGGGCCCAGAGCCTAAGGCACTTCTTTGTGAGTCCACGACACAGGTGGCTTGAGGGTACTGTGTTCTTCCTGGGGAATCACACACCAAAGGAACGGAGAAGAGCCCAAAGGGAGACGAAGGGAGCCTGAAAATTGGCTTTGCCTACTTGCTCATGTTGCCTGGTGTTTTTCCCACTCCTATTAATGCCTATTTTTCTTGAGTCATTTTATCTAGAGGACACTGGCAGTATTTGATGGTTATATAATCATAAATTTACAGTACTAATGCCAACATTTCATCCTTTTCAAAAGCCCATGAACGTTATGGAATACAAAGAGTAACATGCGGCTTTGTGAAATAAAAGTAGAATAGGATGGAAGCAGCACGGAAAGAGTGAGCAAGTTTATTCAAAGACGGAGAGAGAGAGGGGCACCTGGGTGGCTCAGTCTGTTAAGCGTCTGCCTTTGGCTCAGGTCATGATCTCAGGGTCTCGGGATGGAGCCCTGAGTTGGGCTCCCTGCTTGGCAGGGAGTCTGCTTCTCCCTCTGTCCCTCCTCCTGCTTGTGTTCTCTCTCTTTCAAATAAGTAAAATCTTAAAAAGGGAGTGAGAGAAAAAAAAAAAACCAAAGAATAGATGTGTAAAGACCTCAAAAAAGATGTCAGGAGCTAGTGAGAACAAATAGCTGAAACAAAATAGTATGTCTTTATATATTGGTAAGGTTTGTAAGAAAGCATATTCAACTTCTGGTATTTAAAAATGCAAATATTTTGGGGCACGAGGTTGGCTCAGATGGTAGAACATGTGTCTCTTGATCTTGGGGTCATGGGGTTCGAGCCCCATGTTGGGTGTAGAGGTTACTAAAAAAATTAAACTTAAAAAAAGTAAATATTTCTTTAAGCTATAAAATAATTCAAGTTCATTATAAATCTAATTGTATACCTTCTATAGACAGACTACTGCAGCAGATCAGAGGTGATACTGGCCTCACAATGAAGAAACTTTTAAAAATACACATACTGCATGATCACAATAATAAACTAAAGACTAAATTGTGTTAATAACAGATTCCTCTTTTAAAATGTAAGCTTCATCTAAGATGTAGCTTTTGGACAATATTGGCTTATTTTAGGTCTCCTGACATAAGGATGGATCTTCTGTTGCCAGCACTCGGTAGCACACAACAATATGTTGGCTGCGTGGATGAGTGCAGTTATGAGTTTGCCCGAAGTATAAGAGCATCCTCTTGGGCATATAAGCAACAAAATAGTACAGGAGAAAGCAGGAGGGAGGGATCCAACATAGTCACGAGACAGTGGGAGAATCTGAGGACAGGAAGGAGAGGAGCACATTGAGGAGGAGACTGGATCGCTGGCACATTCCTAGACCCTTGTGAGCAAGGGAGTCAGAGATAAGAAGTCCTCGTACACAAAGCTCTTGCTTTCGGTCATGGCCACCAATGATCGCCTGACTCAAAGGCAATCTACTAGGCTGGCCTGTGAGGTGTCCTGTTATCCAAGTGGCAAATGGATCGAGTTGGATCTTCCGTCAGGCACAGAGAGGGGTTGCTTGTGACCAGGCGCCCAGGAAGAATGCCTGTGGAGAGCTGAGGAAGCTGGGCTATCTAAAAGCTGTCTCTGGTCTTTGGAGGGCCACTTGTGGGACTGAAGAGATTGCTCTCTGTGTGTCCTTGCTGTAATGAAACACTAGCATCTGAGCTAATTTGAATGCATATGTGATCTGAAAGAACCTGGTTTGGGGTGGGTATGTGAGTGTGCATGCACATGTGTGTGAGCAAGTGTGTGTATGTGCGCGCGCACACACACACACACACACACACACAGCAGAAGGGCAGGGAAAGCAGACTTAAGAAAAGGATGAGCATTATGCAGAGGTGGCCTGAGGTGGAGGGAGAAGAAATGGAAATGTGAAGAGAAAAAACAGCAAAGATACATTTCCTTTGCTTTTCACTGGGCCTGGGGCACAGAGCTGCGCCCATGTGCCTCTGGGAGTCACGAAGCCACTCTGGCAACGTGCAGGACTTCTTCATTTCTGAAGAATCCAGAAATAAGAGAGAGGAAGCACTCTAAAGGATGAGAACATGAATCCTGGTAACTTGAACATAGTAACGGGGTCTGGCGTTACTTTCAGAAGTCAGGCTCAAGAGTCTTAGTAATGAGATGTGCTGGAAGCTTAGTAATGTGGCCAAGTGAGACAGGAATTTCTGGAAACACCACTGGTTTTTCGTATTACAGGGGCATCCACTTAGAACCAAGGCTCACTTTTTCTTGATTAGAAAAGTAATGCACGCTCACTGTTGAACGTTTAGAAAATAAAGAACGCACACAAAAAACACACTGATATATGTGTGTGTGTATACCCCAGCAGTCCCAGAACCCAGAAAACTCAAGGCATTTTCTGAAGGTTGGTCGGCTACAGAGGTTTTGTCTAAACTTAAACTTGGACTATAACAGTGAAGGAATTAAATTTTAGCTTAGAATCAGTTAGCTGACACCAGTCTGCGGAATATAACTTTTGGACACCACAATTGACATGAACAAGCTGGTCATGAACCAGATTTCCGGGCCGTAAGAAAACACGAAGCTAGGACATTTTCCTCCACAGCTGACTTCGGTCGGTGCGTGCCGGCATGTGCAGCTAACCGGAAGTCGACTGGGTGGTTCTAGATCAGTGGCCACAGACAGACCCGGCTCAAGAACCAGGCTAGTTGATCTGAGGCACTGTGCTTACTGAAATAATTTCTGTTGTATCAGAAGAACAAGTTGCTCTTTCATTTTATAATGAAGTTATTTTTGGGTGTGCTTTCTGAAAGCACCTAAAAAGTCTTTAAAATTATTACAAGCTGTCTTAAACAAACACGGCCAGAGGATTAGAGCTTGAAGAGCCTGGAGTGGACTAAGCACGTGAGGGTGAGGTGGAGCTCAAAGCTGTGTCCTCAGCCTGCAACTGAGCCCAGAGCCCTGCTTCTGGCTGGACCAGGAGGAGCTTCCTACCCTCGGATCCAGGGACACAGAATGGGGAGGAATATGGGCCTCATCCCTCTGGCCCTACTGCTTCTTCTCCTTGAAAAGCTCCCTTTCTCCAGTGCTTTCCTCCCACAACATAACCGCTCATTAGCAAAGTGTTTACGGGTTAGTGGGTGCTGTAAGCAATTGGCTGTAACAAAAGTTGTATTCCTGATGAGCCAGGCATCCTCCCCGCCTCTAAGTCCAGAGGCCCACAGCAACTACACAAGAATTAAGGAAACCTGAATTCACCATAGCTTTCCTTTCTGCCCCCAGAACTTTATTCTTCGGCAAATGAGTATACAACTTAAGAAATCTAGGTGCTTCTATGACTGACTTTTTAATTACAAAAATAAATCACTTCAAAGTATTTGTTGAGCTAAGTTTCTGACCTAAAGCAAGAACTGCTCTTAAAAAGGAGCTTGCACCTGGACCTATACCAAGGTCTTGGAAGAATTCATCAGGTCTGTAAGTGATTACGATTCCCATAATATTGTGAAATTAAAAAGAATAAGAGGTGCATATTTACAGCTAATTGTCATTGTTGCTTAAGCAACATAGCTATTCCTTTTTCTACTACAACCAGTGGATAACAGACAACTAGAATTACAAAAACATCCTAGAAAAAAATGAATTACCTTACAATATATCATGTATTAAATTTTATTAAATGAAAGACAACAGGAGCGCCTGGGTGGCCCAGTCGGTTAAGCATCCGACTCCTGATTTCAGCTCAGGTCATGATCTCAGGGTCATGACCTCGAGCCCCACATGGAGCTCCATGCTGGGTTGTGGAGCCTGCTTAAGATTCTCTCCCCCCCCCACCCTGCCCCGCTCCCCCCCCACCCCTGCTGGCGCTCTCTCAATAAATAAATAGATATATGAAAAACAACATAATTATAACATGGGACTTATACAAAACTAACACTAACTCCTAAGATCCTGAGATAGAACAACAGTAAGATGACTAAACATACCTGAACTAATTCTGCTTTTAACTCTTCCCTTTCCTCCTCAGACAGCATGCTGGAGAAGTCGGCGCTCGCTACTGTGTCTTCATCTCGTGCTTGCAATGGTTCAGTCTCCAACAGACCTTTAGGCAAGAGTGACAAAACATAATGCAATTAAAAAAAAATGAATTTAGCCAACTTATGTCTCCACAGTCTGGAGATAAACCAGATACACTGACAGACCCTCCTGCTAAAAAACAATTAAAAAATTCCCGGGGCGCCTGGGGGCTCAGTCGGCTGGGCACCTGCCTTCAGCTTGGGTCATGATCTCGGGGCCCTGGGATCAAGCCCCATGTCTGGCTCCCTGCTCAGTGGGGAGCCTGCTTCTCCCTCTGCCTCTGCCCCCCACACCCGGCTCGTGTGTGTGCTCTCTCTCTCTCTCAAATAAATGAATGGGATCTTTAAAAACTAAATAAATGAAATAAAAAACAACTAAAAATTCCAGAAAAAAAAAATCTTTCTAAATGTGTAATGAGCTGCCAAGAAAGTAAAGAATACTAAGAAGCCAAAGAACTACGTCAAAGTGGGAAGCCAGAAGTGTAAACAAAAGAAGTTTTCATTAGTTCCACATTTGCCACCCAGACGAATTCCAGCTTCGGTGTTCACTGCCTGGGGGGCAGGGGGCAGAGGACAAAGCCTAGGGCCACCCAAGGAGGAGAGGGGCTCTGCATCCCCACAGGGCTGCACCCCGAGAGGAAGGTGACCTGGAAATCAGTACCATCGCTGCCCACAGGCCTCTGCGAGGCAAGCAGCCTTGACACTCAGCACTGGATGGACGGCAAAAGGAGCCCGCTGAGACTCCTCACCCTGAGCGGGACTGTGTGAACCAGCAGCTTGAATGCACACTACATGGGTGGCCCCAAAGAAGCTGGAGATAAGAAAGCACTGTGACTTTTTTCCACTTTGGACGTGGAAATCGTGTGGATTCGAAACCTGGAGCAGCAGCGGCTGTGGGGAGACATCACAGACGAACTGATGCTGGTGGAGGGAAACGCGGAAGCGCTTGGCTTCTTGAGGACATCACTGTGCCGCACAATGACCCCGGAACAGCACCACTTCTAACTTGTTCTGTGAGAAAAATGCCTTTCATCGAAAAAACTGACGTTCCCTAGTAGAGCCCCCTGGCATCTGGATACCTCAAACACGTATGTTCTCTGAAGGATCCAGAAAACAGGCCCCCACATATATGGAAGCTTCACTTAGGACACGAGCTATGACGGAGCTGGCATTTATAAATCTGTGGGGAAAGGAGGATCTTTTAGTAAGCTGTCCCTGGACAAATAGTTATCCATGTAGAAAAAATAAAATTGGACACCTTCACACGATTCACAAAGATCAAATTATAAGCACTTTAGAAGACAATAGGGTTTATGAACCTCTAGGTAGGAAGGGACTTCTTAAGACACAAAAAAAGGCAAATCATGAAAGAAAGAGTGAATAAAATGACAAATGTCTCTGCATCACACACACTATACGGAAATTAAAAGACATGCCACTAATTGGAAGAAGGTCTTTCCCATCTGTATAACTAGCAAAAGATGAGTTCCCAGCATGAACAGAATTCTTACAAACCAGGCTAAAAAATGGAAATAACCCAACAGAAACACGGCCCCAAAGACCCAAAACAGATTTGCTATAGGAAGAAATCACAAAGGGTTACCCAAGAAAATATGCTCAACCTCACTGATGTTTAGGGAAATACAAATTAAATCATCTCATATCCACTGGATCAGTAAAAAGTTCAGAGTCTGACATTATCAAATGTTGATGACTACGTGGAGGACGGAAACTCTTCATACTCTGCTGGCGAGAATATAAAGAGAGACAAATAACTTGGAAAATAACTTAACATGATCTAGTAAGTTCACACACCCTACCATCCAGCAATTCTACACCTATGTATATACCTGAGACACTCATATATGAGCACCAGAGGTTATCAACAAGAACTTGCATGGTAGCAAAAACTGTGGATCATGCAAAAGTCCATAAACAGAGAACGCACAAGTATACCATGATGCATTTACGCCAGCACGATTGACAACAGTAATGTGAGTAAGCTACACCCTACATGGATGAAACTCAGAAACAAGACACTGAGTGAAAAACACAAGTTGCAAAAGAATAATAAAATATAATCTCAGCCATATGAAGACCAAAAACATGCAAAACTAAGTAAAATATTGTTTAGAAATAAAATTATAAAGAAAAGCAAGACTAGAGTAAAAATAATTCAGGACCAGGGTATTTTCTGAGGTTGAGTGGGTGTAGATGGGAACAGGGAACTTAACAAAGGATCTCTATAGGGCTAATGGTAATGCTCCATTTCTAGGACACTGGATTTTCGGGTATGAGTATTTTCTACACTTTAAACTTTGTAAATATTCTTTTGTATATATATTATTATTTGAGGAAACAATTAAAAATAGAGTTTATCTAAAGTCAAAATGAAAGGTAAATAATTATCCTACAATATCAGGACATTTTAGGTAAAGAGAATAAAAATATGAACCAATCTGCAAAGTTCTTCTCAAGCTGGCCCCACTCTTGAGTCCCTTGTACCCACACCCTTTTGTCTGAATTAACAGTGTACCATCAGCCCCTTGTGTCACTGCTGATACACCCACACACATCAATGAAAGCAGCATCTTGCTGGTCCAAGTTCATCAGATTCTTGCCCCATCTATCTACTCCAGAGGCCAGTTTCAATGCTAAATAATTTTCTTTTTCGGGGTGCCTGGGTGGCTCAGTTGTTAAGCGTCTGCCTTCATGAAGCTCAGGTCATGATCCCAGGGTTCTGGGATTGAGCCCCACATAGGGCTCCCTGCTCAGCAGGAAGCCTGCTTCTGCCTTTCTCATTCCCCTCGCTTGCGTTCCTGCTCTTGCGGTCTCTCTCTGCGTCAAATAAATAAATAAAATCTTAAATAAATAAATAAATAATCTTCTTTCTCATGAGGAATACCTGTTCATTGTAGAAGACAGAAAAATAAAATTATCCCTTATTAATTAAAATGACTGTTAATCACACTACCCAGAAATAATTATCATTTTGGTCCATCCTTTCTGATTATTTCTTCTATGCATATGTACACATTTTCTTGTATATATTTCTATGCACTTACTGTTGTAAACTTGATTTACTCAATAGGATTCATGAAGATCCTTTATGTCTAAAAACCCAGCCACATTTACATATTTTTGATGGTTATACAGTATTTTGTCTCATGTATGATTGATAACTTACCCTGTTTACTGAGAAGCTACAGTGAACATCTCCTAGTAAAATCATTAGGCAAAATCTTGATGATTTCCTATACACCGGATTCCAGAGTCAAAGGGCATGAACATTTTGAAAACTACTAATTATCCCTCAGAAAGGCTGTGTCAGTCCTATGCAGACATCAGCAACCTATGAGACTATCTGTAGACTCAGTACAATAATGTTAAGCAGGTCACTGAAAGGGGGTAAACACTGTCATTTATTTCTGCTAGTAGATATGTATGCTTACACGTGGCCCATGTACTTTCAGTCAACTGTCTATATCAAGAAGTAGCAGCAGGGGGGCGCCTCCGTGGCGCCCTTGGTTAAGCCACAGACTCTTGGTTTCAGTTCAGGTCGTGATCTGCCCTGAACTGGTGAGTTGAGCCCTACCCTGGGCTCCGCGATCAGCGGGAGAGTCTGCCTGAGGGTCTCCCCCTCTGCCCCTCCCCCACTCGCATGCGCGCGCCCTCTCTCAAATAAATAAATAAATAAATAAATAAATCTTAAGGGGGGGCGGAGCTAGCTTCAATTCCAAGCACAGATTTAAAAGATGGACGCAGAAGGTAAGCTGCCCCCTGCCCTAGGGGTTAGGGTTCCAGAAGAGCCATGGTAGGAACCTCTAAGGTCCTCTGGCTCCCTAACTCAGCTGGGTCCAGGAATCGAACAAGTACTGCTTAAACTTAGTTCGTACGCCAATTCTCAATCTTCCCCTCTCTTGGCAGTGTGAGAGGACATGTACCATGGAACAGACAGTAGTTCCGGCTACTTAGACTTTTCAAGACAACAGACATCTTTAGTATCTTCTTATATTCTAAGAGAAAACAATAATTTGAAATCCATTTTAGTTGATAATAGGTTGAGTTGGGAAACTTCTAGTGAATTTAGGAAAAGGCAGAGCCCCGTATCCAGGAGCTAACTTCTTCTTTTCAGGGGAAAGAACAATGACCTCATGAAGTGAGACATGCAGCTGACCTTGGGCTCCCATCTGCCACTGTGCCCCTCCAAGGCCACATCCCCCAATCTTCCAAAGCCTCACTCCCAGAAAGCAGCCATTCAGGAAATCTGCCTGGAGGCTGGGTTGCTAGTTAGTTCAGGTCTAATTAGACCAGTTTCCTTCTTCATTCTTATTTTTGAAATGAAATGCCCGTTCCCCATCTTCTTTTCCTACTTATGCCTCTATTTCCCTGCCGCAGCCTCCTCCAATGGGTGTTCTCGGAGTCACACGGGTCAGCACAGGGTGCCCTGTGGACGCAGACAAAATGAAAACAAGGCCTGCTGTTCCCAGCATAATATGCTCAATTCACTGGGTTAGGGAAGCAGTCATCAAATCATGAGGTCAGAGGAAAATTCCAGAATCAAGGAATAGATGAAAAGAGGAGTTAAATAAAGATGGGATTCACAGTGAAAGTGAGTCAGAAGGGGGAGGAAAAATAAAAGCAAATGGTAAGAGACGCCAAGGGACAGACGAAAATGTGAGAGGACAGCGCAGTGAGTATAAAATGACCTAGTTACTATGGAAGCAGGTATTAGAGGAGATTAAATACATAGTTTTAATAAAAGCAATTATTAGAGGGCCAAATCACGCAAGAGACATAGTTTTTAGCAGACACCAGTACATTATGAATGTATGTAACTTCATGAATGTGATTCTCTTTCCAGATGTGCAAACTATGCCCCCTCTGACTAGCATATGCCCCCCCTGTCTTGGAGCCAGAAGATCTTGGACCCTCCCTATCTGTGGGTTTGCCGCTAACGACAGAGTACACTCGATCGCAATGATCTCATCTGTAAAACTGTTACCTTATAAAATCGTTGTTAAAATTAAATTATGTTAAATCAGATAAGACATGTAAAAATGTTATAAAAATTTTTAATTTCCATATAAACCACAGCAGCATACTGGTGAAATTAGGAGTAATCGTTTTAAAAAATATTAATGTGTTGGGGCCCGTGGGTGGCACAGTCAGTTAAGCGTCAACTCTTGATTGTGGCTCAGGTCATGATCTCGGGGTCGTGAGATTGAGCCCCACGTCAGGCTCCATGCTGAGCATGGAGCCTGCTTGGGATTCTGTCTCTCTTTCTGCCCCACCTCCCTCACACCTGCTCAAGAAAAAAAAAAAAAAAAAAGACATAGTGTGAATACATTTTGGGATCCTGCCATAGGAGTATTTTGCACCTAAAGACAGCCATTTTACTTTCATTTATATGCAATAAAATATATAAACATTTTAATAAGGGTAAACAAATATCCATAGGTCTGACTGTAATGCAGGAATTGTGCTTCTCTATTGGCCAGGCACATCTCTGGGAAGCAGGTAGGTCCTAAGGTAGTTGTCAAATGCTACCATGTGCCTACAATTGGCCATGATGACTCATTCAGGGCTGAATGACACAACATACCGAAGCAGATCCAGCAGAGAAGTGCACCCAGCCTTGTTGAGGGGGATCCTCACTTATGAACCTGAGTTCAGGGTTTTGACTCATTTGCAAACTGATGGCTTCTAAGTTAGGCTAGTCTGACTCCAGGGCCTATGTCCTTTCCTGTCCTACAACCTATGAAGAAAAGTAGACAAATACTGGCAAGTACAAATCAAGAAATGAGCTTGAGATTAAAATGCCCCTTTCAACCTTGCAATGAAATTGCCCATTGGCATCAATACACTTTTTTTTTTTTTTTAAGATTTATTTATTCATTTGAAGATAAAAAGAGAGAGAGAGCGTGCAGGGGGAGGGGCAGAGGGAGAAGGAGAGACAGTCCCAAGAAGACTCCGCAAGGAGAATGGAGCCTAACACGGGGTTCGAGCTCACGACCCTGAGATTCCTGAGATTAGGAGTCTGAGATCATGACCTGAGCCAAAACCAAGAGTCAGACGCTTAACCAACTGTGCCACCCAGGTGCCCCAGGATCAGTATATTTTCAAAGCATCTTGTTGAGCTCTCCAGCTGACCGATGAGGTCATGGCTTCATGCATATGATTAGAACAGTACAGACAGCTAGGAGTTAAAATGATTACAGACCATGATTTCAGATGAATGACCATACCCTGCATTGTTGGCAAATATATAAGAGTTGCAGGATTTCTTTTAAATGGCAAAATAATCTTGCATGGATGTGTGTGTACACCCACACTAAGGAATTAACGAATAAATATGGCTGTGGAACCAAGCAAAGGAAGAAAAGTGTGTATTTTCAAAAAGAATATAAAATTATTCCAGGACTTAATAAAAAGAAAGAATGCAATAAAATAAATGAAAATTCACCTTGGTTTAAATAATAAATCTAAGACTGTAATGTTTATTACTTACTTATATTTTCATCATGACTCAGGCATTCTTTTCACATAAAACTTCAAACTATCTCCATTTATTCTCTCCGGGAAAAACTACTGAGCTACTCTCACTGTTGGATTTATGGTTATCTTAAAGTGCACAAAAACTAACACATGTTAGTTCAAGGTGGGTGGAAATTAAAGATTTAAATAAAACAAGTTTCTTTATTTGTATCCTTTCTGCACATTTACTAAACCTACCACCAAAACCTAAATATGATTTCTTATGCACCTCCATCATTGAACTGCTTTCCATTCATTTACTAGCAACTTGTATCTAGCCTATTATTGAATCTCATATCTAGTGTTTAAACGTGTTTTTTCCTGTTGCCCTGCAGTTTTGGCAGTGGCCTCAAATGCTAAGAAGAATAATGGGAGCTTTACACCCCCACATCATAAAACCAAGGCTTGAACCCTAGTGCATGACATGCCAATAGATTTTATAATTGGTTCTGCCAGGGGTGAGATCACCTTCCTCTAGCCCTTGAGTCAGGGTGAAGAATGGAGCAGGGAGGGTGTGGCCTGTAGGAAATTTGCATACACAGACAAGCAATGATTAAAAACAATACTCTCTTCTCCCAGAGATCATCACTATAAAACCTTCATGTACATCTTTCCAGATATCTTCCTATATCTGCAGCACATTTTCCCCCACATGTTAACATCTCTGAAAGTGGGATACCTCTTACAATCAATGGAGTCTTACCATTAATTAGCAGCATTTTTTCCCGTAGTGATATAAAACAATAGGTATCTTAAAATCTTTGACATCTTAGATTTTAAGAATCTGATATATAGATATATACGTATAAAATTGAATATATCTTATATATATGTATATTTAGATATATCCATATAATTAAAAATGAGATCAGGGCGCCTGGCTGGCGTAGTTGGAAGAACATGCAGCTCTTGGTCTCAGGGTCATGAGTTTAAGCCCCATGTTGGGTGTAGAGATTACTTAAATTTTTTTTTTAAATGAAATCACACTATTTTGCAACTTGATTTTTTTTTCAGACTTTTTTTTTTTAATTTTATTTTTAAGTAATCCCTGCACCAGTGTGGGGGCTCAAACCCATAACCCCAGGATCAAGAGTCGCATGGTCCACCCACTGAGCCAGCCAGGTGCTTCAGACAACTTTCTCTTCTCATCTTTTTTAAATCTCATCTGAAACCAGACCATATCAAAGGTCCCCAACTGATCCTATAATGTATCCAGAGCTGGTTTTCCCAAACCCATATCTAATCCGCAGCTGCATACTCACCTGCTTGTTATGCTCCTTAAGCCTCTTTTCCTCTAGCTAATTAATGGCTTGTGGAAGAGCCCAGGCTTTGTCTTGGCAAATTCATCCCAATAGCTCGATTAATGATTCATCAGGTGACTGCAAGAATATAGTCTATTGGGAAGAGACCCCTTTCGGGAAAACTAATCTTAGGAAGAATCCCAGCTCCACCCTTTTCAACTCTGTGACTACGATAGTTTGAAACTTGGTCTTCTCATATGTAAAACTGGTGATAATGTCTACCCACAAAAGGAGGTTGTCAGGAGTTACAGTTTTGCAAAATACTAGCACTGTGTCTGGTAAATAATAATCGGTTAGCACTGGTTAGCACCCAGTCTGGTCACACATGAGTAAATTCTTCCTTGATTAGAATTATTTAGAAAATTCAAGTGCTCTGAGAGAGGAAAAAAAAAAAATAGAAGCTACTACTCTGTCCTCAAGATGTGAAAAAAATTTCACTGCAGACACTAATCACTCACGTATGTCCCTTAAGTAACACCAGCACAGCTGGCACACAATTATACGCACAGTGAATGCTCTAGAGAAACCTGAACCCTCATGCCGTGCTCTGCTTATCCTTCTGCCCGCTCCCTAGAAGGAGCCCTGCGTTCACACAGTACTACCCTTTCTGGCCATTGCTTCACGGAGCAGGATGAAGACCTGACTCAGAGGCAGCCTCTGGATTCCTCTCTCAAGATTTTAAACTATGAGACAATGGATGGGTTGGTGGAACAAGGTTAAAGCAGGTACTAGCAGAATTGGTAGAGTGTGGGCCTAAGTCTTCCTCACAGCTGCCTGTGTTTGTTTATTCGTCATCCATTCAACAAATACTTATTGAACGCCTAACCAAGTGCTGTGCAGGTCTTTGCTTTCACAGAACTTACAAACCTGCTTGTCTGGAGGCCGGTTGTTTGACTTCTGAATTTCCATGAGCTTCCTCCTCATCATTAAAATAAACCTCATTTTCATTTGAGCTAGCCTGAATGTCTTTCTCTTTTTCATACACATAAACTCTTGAATTAAACAGAGACAATAATATTATCAAATTCAGGGAAAAGAGATCATTATGAACTCTACCAAGTTTTAGCTCCGTGATGTCAATGATTAGTGGTCGATGACCTCAAAAAAAATTTAATTAAAAGTTTGGTAAATCATTTTGCCCCCTACTTCCTCTAAATCTGAAGTCACTCTGTCATTTGTACAGTCTCTAAAATCTTTTCTAGATAAATGGTCTAGGAGGCTAACTCTGCTAACCCAGAGCCCGGCCCCCTTCACTCTCAGAAGGCAAGGGAGGGGGGCTGAAGTCACCGAGCCACACCCAACCCAGCACTTGCGGACCCAGCAGCACTGTTCCAGGCCTTGGGATTCTCTGAGGCAGATGCAGCTGTAACTAGCAATTGTTGGACTAGGGTCTCCGTTTGGATTCTGAAGGCAGATCTGGTCCACAAAGTTTGGCTTCTCCACATCTTAGTTTATCTGGAAACACCCTCATACATGCCCAGAGAAAAGCACAGGGGTCCGGGCTAAACCAGAAGAGTCGGAGACACTTCTGGGACTGTCGTGAATGTACTGCAGAGGCCGACCGGGAATTTCCTGGAGCTGAGGGCCCGAGACTGGATTCCTAGAGTTTCCTGAGTAGTCTACCCCACAACTGCGGGCTTGTCTTTAGGAGCGTGTTCTCTTTACCCGCCCTGAGAAATGAGAGACGAGTGTTCTCTACTCCAGTGTTTGGGGCCAGGCTCGCCGTGCCTGGCTCTTCACAGCTAATGCCTCCCGACAGCACTGGCCAAGTCAGAACCATGGTTCCATGCTGTTCTGTGGCCATGGGTGGCGGTGGGCTTGCTGGAGGATAAGCCTAAAGCAAAGTATCTAAAACAAGTTGGGCTGTTTTCCAAGAAGTCTGACCCAGGTAACGTCCAGTGTCAAAGTTCAAGGTTGTATGTGGGAAATAAGAAAAGCTGGGTCGGAGCCAAGGCACAGGGTAGAGAGGAGATTCTGAGAGCCTGGAGGCAGTTCCCAGCAGTGTCCCGCAGCGGCTCCGTGCAGGCTCCTCCTGGCCTGGGCTGCAGCCGAGGCCTGCCTGCTCCTCCCCGTCACGTAAAGGCTCTCGGCCCTGCATGCTGCCATCTTTGGTCAGACTGAAGGGCCTGGAGTGGGGGGTCAGAGTGGACTCCGGAGACCACGAGGGCTCTGGCCCCACTCTCTCCCTTGGCAACACCGTCAGCACTGGTCTCGTCATCACGCTGCACCACTCTCTGGCACTCGCTACCGTCCCGTTGTGTTGAGTCCATTCCACTCCCTGTCTTCTCTCCCGTACCAGAATGTAGGCTAGTGAATGACAGAAAGCCAGTCTTGTTCACCTTGCCAGCCCTGCATTCCTAGCATGATGATGTTAGGGCAGACCGCAGCTAAGAGCAAAGCGTACTAGCTATGCCTAGAGCCACTGATGAGAGAATGTCTCTCAAAGAGCGACTTAGGATCAATCACCTGAATGTCACACTCATGTGTGCAAAAGTGACTACAGAAGCTCAAATGCCAATCCCTCTTGGGAACCATCAATTCTTACAGGGACCATTTCTTCCATCTCTCCTTTGGATTCTCTGAGAGAGCAGTTTCTCTCCTCTTCCCCACGCCCCAACCCCTTTTCCTCCCTCACAGATAACCATCTTAGATGAACCATACCTCTCCTTGTCCCAGCTCAATCCTAACGAACTATATACAGAATTGCTATCAAGCTGTTCTTGTTGCTCTGACACCTCTTGGCCTTGAGAGAAGCTAGTGAAGAACACCAGACTCTCAGCTGCAACAGGGCAGCATACTCATCTTCTGTTCTCAAACTTTTTTGAGGTCCCTCTCACAGAATCACGTCAAAACATATCCTGAGACTACACAAAGGATGTGCCCTGACACGGAACCTGTATTAGAAAGGGACTAAATGTGTCACGGTGAGAACCTTCTCTCAGCAGCTTGGTCAATTACTCTCTTAAGGGAAGAAGTAGAATAAATGCTTTCTTTTTAACCACCTGGTATGTGGCAAGTGTGCTACATACCGCATCCTGTAGATACATACTAGGCAGGTGGCATCGAGATAAAAGGTCTCAGATTTTATCCAACTCATAATCTAACAAGTTAGCCTGCTAGTCTCCTAGATGCTGGCAGAAGACCCAAGGCTCCCGATCAGAAGCTTAGAGCACAACAAGCAGCACGAACATCATGTCCAGGTTTGTGCCACTTGCCACTAAGTCCCAAGGGGGGTGACATGGAAGGGTCTGAATGGAAAATACTCACACAGTGGGTTTGCATCACAGCTAAAGAACCTTGGGAATTTCTCAGGGAATCCAAATCTTTTATGATAGGCAGTTAGCAAACCTGCCTCACCTTTGCCGTGGAGGGAGACATCATCTTTCTTCTGCTGGACAGTATGCAAACCTGACTTCTGCTCTAGAGAGAGACACTATCTCTATCTTCCAAGGCTGTTCACTACAAATATCCTTGAAAAGATTGTCCAGAAAAAAAAGCCATCAGCATCTCTGCTTGCAAGACAGGCAGAAATGCAAGATATATGGAGAATCGTCTTCTACAGGTGGTATTTTATCACTTTTTCAAATTAAGAACTATTGTTCAGAAAGTTAAATAATTAACCCAATCTCACATGGTTGATGAGTGAGGGACTTAAGATCTGAATGTGAATCTATCAGGTTACAGAGTTCACGCTTTTTCAACTTGACCACAACACCTCATGCACAAGTCAGACAGGAACTAAAATGTCTCTCTATCCCATCCCAGGAAAACCTCCATAAAACCTGCTCAGCAAGACTGAGGTTTACTGAAAGCCAAGGTCTGTAGCTTTAAAATATGCAGCCTTCCCACTACTGAGTCCAAGGTGGCTTTTCATCTCCCAAACTCTCTCATACAGGAGATGCTCAACTAATGCTTGTTGAACCAATCCCCTGGAATAGAAAGTCAAACTGTCAAGTCCTCTTGATGCTCTTTCCGTATCTTTTCATTATCTGTCATATTTGTCTATCCTTTTAAACTTTCATTGCTATGACAGTGACTTAGGCTTTTATCCCTATACACTTAGATTACTGCAGTCTTAGCTAAATTTTATCACCTTGCTTGCAACCTTTAAACACAACCCAATCTACACAACACTCAAATTAATATTTTGAACACATTACTTTCATCTTGTCAAAACTCAGTTCAAAAAATATTCAATGGATAGAACTGCTTCCAGCCTAAATTTGAAAATTCTTATGTGAGCCTCCAAAACCTCCCATGGCTGGCTGAAAGTGATGATTCCAACTAGCCTGGCTATGATTTTCCGATGAAGGCCTTGAAACCAGCCAGGCTGTCATATGCAGTGTCCCTCAGTTATGCTCTATTCAGTCCTATGCTTTTGTGCCATTCTTTCACCCTCAAAAACCTCTCTCCCCTTCATCCTCAGTTTCCCTTCTAAGAATCCTACCAAGTTGCCAACAACACTAGGAGAACAAGTAACATGCTGTGTGCCTTAAATTGATCTAAAATGTTGACTTTTTTGCATTCTATATATATCATTATATACATTACTATATATAAATTACTACTAAATATTGTATAGAGTATAAGCTATATTACAACTTGCATTATAAGTTGCTTTAAGACACATAATACTATATACTACCATAATTATAGTTAAACAATTTTGTGAAGAAAATCTTTCAGACTCTGTCCTGTAAAAGTTTGTTGTCCTTCTTAAAACATGAAGAACATATGAGTCACCACTATAAATAGCATTGTTTTCTCAAGCTTTAGTTTCATTTAATAATGTAGCTAAAAAAAGAAGTCATATTTGTAATGCTCAGCCTGAGAGTGTACTAATCATAAAGAAAGATTTTATGCTTTTTACCAAGTATTTTATCTGAAGATGCTTCTGAGGTTGTAGTAACTTAAATTCTTATACTTCATCCTTCCACTTTTTTAAAAAAATATGCTACTTAGGTAACAATCCACATAGTTAGATGCTGATTAAAATGGACTCTAATCCCTTAAAGAAAAACTTGTGACCGGCCAAAATCTAACTTTGGCTAAAGATGGAAGTGATGTGCCATTACAGATAGAGATCTACAAATATATGGTGACATTTCCTTCCATTTCTCATTCACCCGTACATGCAGGGTGAATGTCTTCTGACTGCAGGAGGAAATACACCATTGATATAAGATTTTCAGGTTCACTGTGTATTGATGAGGTCACCAAAATTCAACGGAATACTAAAGATGGCATAAAGTGTAAGTACATGGCCCTGAAGGGCAGGCTATCTTCAAGAAACTCAAGCCAATTAGTGATGCACATAAACTTGAATTATTGGCTAAGGTCTGACAAGCACTCCTACTCATGTCAGAGAGCCTGAACTGGACCCATTTACCCAAGACTTTCCGGGTCTCATGCGCAACCCATGCCTTTAGGTGTTCCTGAAGGCGCTGAGAACTGTGGGAATCTGGGGCAATGGACAGAATCTGCTTGTCCTATGGCTTGGTGGCACTGTCCAGGGACCTGGGAATGGCTTGCTTCATGGCATCATTTTACTGGGCTCACTACAGAAAATGTCATTGCATTAGGACACACACAGCTTCAATTATTGTGTAAGATCAGCTGGCCATTCACGCTGGGATCCCCAGGTTGGCTGCATAGTTGAGAGATGTCATATTCTAAACTGTCATCTGTGGTTTGTTAGGTCCAGAAATTTTATTTCACCAGTTCACATAGGGGTGATCAACCTCTTAGATGAGTTTCTACTAATGAAGCTCCTGGGAGATTGATTTGCCTAGTAGACCAAATGTCTTATGGCAAATTTGGTGCTCTTTACTTCCTCAGAACAAAATCTACTTGAGAAACCAAATGAACAGCAAAAGATTATTTGGTGAGCATTGGGAAGAATAAAGAGTTAGATGACTTCAAGATATTGTAGCACTTATACTATATTTTAATTGTATGATTCATTATCTTTCTCCTCCTCTAGATTATGAGGTACTGTATGCACTGTTAATACCAGATGCTCAGTAAATATTTGTGGAATAATTTAACTAGCCATCATGACCTTACATATGTACTATTCAAATGCCTACAAATTAAATCTAATATTCAGCCAGGGGAGCATCTCTCTTTTCGTAGTGTTGAAGATAAAATGACCAAAACTTACAATCAATGCAATGGCCATTGATAGGAGTAGCAAATAACACGTGACAGAGAAGTAACAATCAGCACACATCTAGTCCCTTTCAAGGAATACATTAAGCCAAAGGCTAGCCTTCACTTTATCAATGTTCTGACTGAGTTTAGACCTTTATATTCCCAGATAAAACAAATTCTAAGGCCTTGGAAAGTCTACTTCCTTGTAAAAGCTACAATAAGTTAAGTGAGAAAGATTAAGAGGAATTAGTATCTTCAGTACATGATGGGTGATGCCAGAATGTTGCTTGCATTTGGTAACAGACACTTAGAGCAGAACCTTATTCAACATCCTGGCAAGTTGAAAACTGATATATACCTGGGACTGTTTGTGCTAGAAAGGTGTCTCTTCATGTCACCAAGACATAGCTGTGTTATACTTTCACATCTCCATGTTAACTTACATTATTTAGAATATTTTATTAACTGTGAATACTGCATAAAAAATTTTAAAAATTGTTGTATAAGTAGATCAAGTAAACAAGTATAGAAGACATCAGGTTTTCTGAAATGAAAGCCAGAAATAAAGAAGCATAATTTCCTTACAGGAGATGTGGTAGATGTGTTCCTCCAGGGGCTGCTTCTGAACTTCACTCCACGTGGAGCCAACTTGAAGCACAATCAAAGAGTAAGCTGCTCAGACCTGAGCTTTTATTCCTCACATGAGGTCACATGGTCTTATCCACACCAATGGCTTCTCCTAGTTATGAGCATTTCAGTGACCACACTCAAAACCATGGAGAAAAAACACTAAGCCAATTTTCAATTAAAAGATGTAAACTATTTATCACAAATCTCAGCTTATCCAATCACCTACATTTCAAGTATAAGATTAAGGCATCTGAGATATTCTTCCCATTTCAAACCTTTATTTGCTACTCTTTCAAGGCACAGCTTGACCCACACAAAATAGATGCACACTGGATAAATCTGAAACTCAGACCAAAACCACCCTAAAATAAAGTCACAGCAGTCACAAACTTGTGAATAAAAAACTAAACAAACAGTTATGAAAAAACAAAACACAGCTAAGTTTACGATGGATAGACTCTAGGAACTTCCTTCTTTGAATAAACTCCTACATTACATGAGGAAAAAGAAAACTACTGAAGGAATGTGTACAGACAAACCAAAAATTGGTGGACCATCTTAACCATTAAATCATCCTCTTCTCTCTATCCCCACCCTTATTTCACCCTGTCACCCCACATACACATTCAAATCTATCCCTCAGGGAGTGTGGAAAAAGGAAGCCAAGCTGGACAGAAGATAAACCTCCGAAACTGTACACCAGGCCTTAGATTTTTGCCCTGAGCAAGGGAGACAGTCTCCCTTATTATTATTATAAGAAAACTCCAGGGTAATAAATTATTGTGAATTCAAACTCATTAACAGAAAGTAACACTCATGTAAAAAAAAAAAAAAAAAAAAAAAGGAAGAAATATCTTCTCCTTTTCTCCCTTCCCCTCTGATCTTTTTCTTACACCATCAGAAATACTCATTTACTTGGTAAGTTGTCCTGAGAAACTCAACATACAGTCAGCACTCTGGGACCAGTTTCTCATCTCCTCCAATCCCTGAGGGAGTGAGACAGATACAAGCTGCACATGCAGACAGCTCTGCTAGACAAACTACAGTCCCATCTTCAGTCATTCCTTGATTGCCTGCTGGTCTTTGGAAAGTGCTGGGTCATCTTTTAGGATGAGTTCAGGAAAAATAGTAAAACCATTTACTTTGCAATGGAAGACATTTGCTATGAACATGAAGCAGAGCAAAATATAGCTTTTATTCCCAAGGCATATTTAAAGAAAGGAGTAGATAGTAAGAAAGTCCTCCTCAGACAGATCTTAGCTTTTTAAAGTTCTCCAGTCCCTACACAAGATCAAGGCTACCATGAGAAGTAAGAGGCTGAAGCAGGGGGGCGGGGTAGCTTGGACCCCTGCCTATTGGTACTTCAGCCATTCTCAGAGCCCTGGTCCTTTATTTTTATTTATCTACTTATTATTTATTATTTTTAATAAAGTATGGTTGACATACAATGTTATATATAATAGTTTCAGGTGTACAACCTAGTAATTCAACACTTGTATACATTAAGTTATGCTCACCATTTTAAGTGTAGAATAGAAAACCCAGAAATGGACCCACAACTCTATGGTCAACTAATCTTCAAAGCAGGAAAGAATATCCAATGGAAAAAAGACAGTCTCTTCAACAAATGTTGCTGGGAAAACTGGACAGCAACATGCAGAAGAATGAATCTGGACCATTTTCTTACACTACACACAAAAATAAATTCAAAATGAAAGAAAGAGCTAAATGGGAGACAGGAAACCATCACAATCCTAGAGGAGAACGCAGGCAGCAACCTCTTTGACACCGGCTATAGCAACTTCTTGCTAGGACCCCTCACAGGAGGGAAGTCTGCGCCTCTTAATCCCTGTCACCTATTTCACCTACCCCTTCCCTTCTGGCAACCACCAGTTTTTTCTCTGTATTTACGATTCTGTTTCTGTTTGTTCGTTTGGTTTTTAGATTCCACATATAAGTGAAATCATATGGTATTTGTCTTTCTCTGTCTGACTTATTTCACTTAACATAATACTCTTTAGGTCCATCCATGTTGTCACAAATGGCAAGACCTCGTTCTTTTTTATGAAATATATATATATATACACACACATATAGCACATCCTCTTTACCTATTCAACTATCAGTAGACACGAGTTGTTTCCATACCTTGGCTATTGTAAATAATATTTCAATAAATATAGGTGTGTACATATCTTTTCGAGTTAGTGTTTTTGTTTTCTTTGGGTAAATACCCAGTAGTGGAATTACTGGATCATGTGGTATTTCTATTTTTAATTTTTTGAGGAAACTCCATACTGTTTTCCACAGTGGCTGCACCAATTTACATTCCCACCAACAGAGCACAAGGGCTCCCTTTTCTCCACATTCTTGCCAATACTTGTTATTTCTTGTCTTTTTGATATTAGCTATTTGGACAGGTGTGAGGTCATACATCAGTGTGGTTTTGTTTTGCATTTTCCTGATGATTAGTGATGTTGAGCATTTTTTCATGTGTCTGTTTGCCATCTGTATGTCTTCTTTGGAAAAATATCTATTCAGGTCCTCTGCTCATTTTTTAATCAGATTTTTGGAGGGTTTATTTTTGGTATGGAGCTGTATAAGTTCTTTATATATTTGGATATTAATCCCTTATCAGATATATCATTTGCAAATATCTTCTTCCATTCAGTATGTTGCCTTTTTGTTTTGTTGATGTTTTCCTTTGCTGTGCAAAAGTTTTTTATTTTGGTATAGTCCCAGTAGTTTATTTTTGCTTTTGTTTTCCTTGCCTGAGGCGACATATCTAGAAAAATGTTGCTAAGGCCGATGTCCAAGAGATTATTGCCTATGTTTTCGTTAGGGAAATTTATGGTTTCGGGTCTCATATTTAGGCCTTTAGTCCATTTCGAGCTTATTTTTTTGTGTATGGTGTAAGAATGCAATTTAGCTTCATTCTTTTGCATGTGGCTGTCCAGTTTTCTCAGCATTTATTGAAGAAACTGTCTTTTCCCACTGTACATTCTTGTCAGAAGCCTGGTCATTTAAAAAGCACTGGTCAGGGGTATGGGCAGTCTCCCCTTCACTTTAAGCAATCAGTTCAGTAACGTGCACATTTCTCCAAGTTTGCTTATCAAATGTTTAACATTTCAAATAGCTGCTACTGACAATGCCCAGGAGAAAATCTCTTTTTCTCCTGAAATCTGGGTAGGAAAATAAATGCTAAAGGAGATAGAAATATGTGTTACTGAATCACGAAATGTTCAGCAAAAATAAAATATGCAAGAATTAGAAAAATTTAAGGCAAGTCACATACAAGAAAATGCAATGGCTAAATAAAATATGAAAAGACAACCTTACCAGTAATAAGGAGAATAAGGAGAATGCAAATTGAAATCGCAAAGATGTGCCATTTTTCATCTAAGAGATGAAAATGCAAAAGTTGGAGAACAGCCTATGTTGGCAACGTTGCAGAGAAATTGGTCCTCTAATTCATCACTGGCTTCTGGAATGTGCAGCTGATTGGGAGAGCCTTTGACCCTATCATCCCACTCTTGAGAATCAATCTTACAGGGAAAAAAAAAAAGCAGACCTAATTAGATTGGTTTTAAAAACTTACTGCAGCCTTGTTGGTTGTGGTAGAAAACTACAAAAATTTGGACACCTATCAGAAGGGGAAGAGCTGGGACGCCTGGGTGGCTCAGTCGTTAAAAGTCTGCCTTTCGGCTCAGGTCATGATCCCAGGGTCCTGGGATCGAGCCCCCCATGGGGCTCCATGCTTGGTGGGCTGCTTCTCCCTCTGCCACTCCATCTGCTTGTGTTCCCTCTCTCGCTGTGTCTCTGTCAAATAAATAAAATCTTTAAAAAGTAATAAAAAAAAAGAAAGAAAATTAAGTTAAAAAAAAAAAAGAAGGGGAAGAGCTAAAACAAAGACAGAAAACCCACACCTCGTACTATCTCTCAGTCGTTAAAAATAATGAACTGGATTGACATGCACTGACCAGAAGGAATGTTCATTGCGTATTGCTAAATGTGTAAAGCAAGTGGCTTTTGTTTTGTTTACACATGCTACATTTGGGGAGAGCAATAAAAATTGCTGGGAAAGGCAGTCTCAAGCATGCAGTCTTTGGACCTCCACTTGGCCTTAAGAAAGGGCTTTGGGCCTGAGATACTTGCTTACCAAGAGATAAAGGGCCCACTTAGCCTGTCCAGGACTTACCACCTTGTGGGGGATTATCTTTCCCTATCTTATGCTCAGTGAGTGCCCTTTTGTTCCGCCTAAACTTGCACATCATTGGCCCTCAGGCACACCCTCGCTTTCAGTATTTCAGACTCCACAGGGGAGGGGCTGGAGAGTTTCACTTTATTGCTGGTATTGGTGGAAATAAACAAGAGGGTTGCACAGAGGCCAAAGGAGGAGTCAGCTACAGTGGGCACAGTGGGGGGCTGCTGGTCCTGAGGGAGCAATGCACATTACTGAAATGGATCCCGCTCCGTGTCTTCTCTAAGTAAAGTGTTGTTCCATCCACTGCTTGACTGTGTTGTTTTCCTTGCAACTCCAATACCCAGGCACAATGAAAAGAAGTGTTTGGAGTCTTTCCCTGATACTAGTACACAGTATTCTGCTCCCTTGGGATTAATAACCAGTACGCAATACTGTGCTCACATATAAACATGAACGTCCATGTGTTTGTATGAGCACTGAGAAGGGTGAGAAAAGATACACATTGAATTGTTAATGCTGGTTACTGCAAAAGAGTGAAACTGGAGAGGGAAAAGGAGATTTTTTACAGACCTCTGTATTACTTGACTGGTTACCGTGAGCATGTGCAATGGACCGAATGTGTTTCATCAAAATTTGTATGTTGAAATCATGATCTCCAAAATGATGGTATTTGGAGGTGGTGCCTTTGGGAGGTGATTAAGTCATGAGGGTAGAGCCCTCATGAATGAGATTAATGCCCTTATAAAAGAAACCCCACTGAGCCCCCCAGCCCCTTCTGCCAAGTGGGGTCACAGAAAAAAGATGACCATCCGTGAACCAAGAAGCCGGCTCTCACCAGATATGGAATCTGCCGGTGCCTTGATCTTGCACTTCCCAGCCTCCAGGACTGGGAGAAATAAATTGCTGTTTAAGCCACCGGGTCTATGGTATTTTGTCATAGTACTCTGAATGGACTAAGATAGCATGTAACTGTTAAAATTCTTCAAAATTTCTATTTTAAGTTATATTTTAAATATAAACAAAAATGTAAAGGATTACAAAAGTTGAAAATCTCAAGGACAGCCATAAGATACTGCCTATCATAATCAATCATGGTAAGAAGGATAGTACTTCAATCCTGGTTGTTTATTTTCAAAATATCTGCAGAATGAGACTATAGGTTCAAGAGTCCCATGGTCACACTGTCTCACAGTTGTTAGAGTAAGGGAGTCCTTCCTAACATCTAACTCAAATTACCCTCACTACCATCCAAGCAAATGTCTCCTTTCCATTCAGATCAACCAACATTTGTTTTTTTTTTTTTCAGCTGAATTAGTAAACAAATATACCATATCACTGTTGTGGTATTATTATGCTTTACCCATATTAACTGGGATGTTTAGCAAACCACGCTGACGACAAATATTGAAGATAAACAATGACAAAAAAGGTGAAGTATGTTGTATCTCCCAAAAGGGAGGATTGTTTATATACTTTCTAAGTCCATACAGGGGGGACATTATGCATCATAAAAAGTAATTTTCCAGAAAAGCAATTAATGATAATATTACAAGTTCAAAATATCACATTAACTTAAAAAAATGCCAATATTTAGTTTCAAGTTTTCTATCAAATATCATATAAAATGCACATTTTTCTATGAATAGAAAAAGACTACAAAAAAAATCCACAAAATTTTTAAAATGAACATAACTGGCAAATGAATTTATCGGTGATTTTTTTCATTTACTTCTAACAACTCTCCTGGTTGTTAGAACTGGTGTGGCTGGTGAGAAGCCACTTCAAATTTTCTACAGTAAACATGTTAAGAAAAAAATGTAGATCTTTCTAGATTGGGTTCCTCGGGGACCTATCCCACTGAATGTCTATTTAATCACAGTAGAGCCTTTGATGGCTTTTCACTTGGCACCGGGTGAAATATAACCCTCTCAGCAGAGCACGGATATCAGCTAGAGCCCCTGTGCACAGGGCCCTTCAGCCTTCCTCCATCAAGCAGTCTCCTCACCAGCCACACCAGTTCACCATCATTCTCAAAGCACGGGGGCTTTCTGCTCCCGTTCCTCTACTCATGCTACTCTTTGGCAAGTCATGGCTTTTCTTGTCATCTTCATGTATCCAACTTGGCTTCACATGTTCAAAGACCAGATAATTTCTACATTGTGAAGCTCTTCTCTCAAGTAACTGCTTCCTCGTGTGTCTTACCTGTTCTCACTGGTTCTAGTATGTACCATACTGAGTTTAGTGCTAATGAGCTAACTCTTCAGGAGTAGAGACACTATCTTAATCGTGTGGGAATCTCCAGCACTTAGCACAGTTGTGGCATATAATAGGTGCTCAAATCTATCTGATGAATAAGTGAATATAGCATTGAATAAAAATGAAGTACAATTTTATGTCCTATGAACCACGGAGAATTATTGGACCCTCCAGCCAAATACAGAAAAAAAAAAAACAAGGACTGTTGGATCAGTGAGTTCTTTCTAAGCAAGAGTATCACAGTTTTAGAAGAGAAACTATCTTATAAATTGCAATTAAAAATTGAAATCAAAGACCATTTTTTAAAAATCCATATTCAAAAAAAGATAGATTTATATATATACAAGAGTAGAAGTAATTAGATGAGTCTTTTTAACTCTCAATGTTATCACCAAAGGACCAAAATTCATTTCACTTTAAACAGTTTTGGTACAAACGGGAGGCAAATGTACAGTCTTCTAAATCACTAATGACGATTTTATTTCAGATACCGAGTATGGTTTGCATGGCAAAGTGGGCCCAGATTTTAGAAGGTGGCTCAGGGGACAGCGTGCTTAGTGCCCAGCTAGGCAGAGACACACAGTCCCAAAGTTCCTGCCCTCTGTGTCTCTCAGACAGTGCTCCCATCCCCACTGCAATCAGAAGTCACCGGAAGATTCTCGACTGTCCCACCCTCACACACACACAGCCTTTGTTCACTCTGGAGATAAAAGGATTACTGAGGAACATTTAAAAATGAGGTCATGTTGAATTACTCATCTCATGATAAGAAACTGTGTATACCTTTTGTCTCTATTTTCTGAAAGTATTTCTGCTATTTTGAATGTAAATTTTTTCGAAGAAAATATGTATTTAAATCTAGTACAATTTTGTACACATGCAATCCATTTTTAACATATTTTTAACAGATGACTAAAACTAGGACTATTTTTTTTAAAAAATAGAAGATCAAACTCTCTTAAGAATTTATTACTGGAATTTATGGCATGCTAAACATAGAAGCAGGAAGGGGCTTGGGTCCTCTTTTAAAATCCTTCCCAGTTAGGAAACAAAACTGAAAAACCAAAGTCTGAAAGTAAAATGGGTTTTAATAATAATCAGTGGCTTTGAAATGCATGTTCCTTTAGAAAGGTGGGATCCCAGAAGTGAACACAGACTAGCAACTGTTACACCTGGCACTGACCATGGGCTCTCCTGTGTCCCAGGTAGCCCGGCCGGGCAGTTAGGCGGTAATCCCCCCACCAAGGAGGCTTCACCTAACAACAGAACAACACAAAAATACAATGAAAGTCGAGCTTTAAAACTGGCCTTTGACTCCAAAGCATTCTTATAAATTAAGTCATTTTAAAATTTTCATCATCGGGGCGCCTGGGTGGCTCAGTTGGTTAAGCGACTGCCTTCGGCTCAGGTCATGATCCTGGAGTCCCTGGATCAAGTCCCGCATTGGGCTCCCTGCTCGGCAGGGAGTCTGCTTCTCCCTCTGACCCTCCCCCCTCTCATGTGCTCTCTCTCATTCTCACTCTCTCAAATAAATAAATAAAATCTTTAAAAAAAAAATAAAATAAAATAAAATTTTCATCATCATCTGATCTCTAGTATCTTGTGACATTAGAGCTCAATTCAGCACATTTCACTTGTATATGGAAGGCAAGGTAAACTTAGTATCTTTTTCCTTTAGAGTTCCATTTGAGTTGAAATAAGTCTCTAAACAGAATTTAACACTTGACTTTTGGTTCTAGGTGTCATGCAGACATAATTATTTATAAATCATACAAATCTAGCAAAAAGTTTTTAGGCTGTATTATTGGGAAAGATTAAAATGAACAAAATCCAGCCTTAGGTCTTTCAATCCATAGTTCAATAAATCAGTTGAGTGGTTAGAATTCCTTATTTAAATAAGAAAAAAACAAAACACAAACAAAAACTTTACTTTCTCTTTAGAATTAAGGAGAAGTCTTCTTCCATCAGAATGAGATTTAATTTCACAGCAGTGTCTAGATTCGACAGGCTCTTTGTCTCTAAATGTTAGTAGGTTAACATGTTCTTTTTCCTAAGGATAAAGCCAACCTCGTCCCTTTTTGCTATGACTTTATGACTTTCAGCTGATAAGTTTCTCAACGCCGACACTATTTGACATTTTTCAGGGGTTGTTTGCTGTGGGAGACTGTCCTGTGTACTGCGGGATGTTTAGTAGTATATATGGCCTCTGCCAGCTAGATACCAGTAGGATCCTTCTCTCCACCTCCCCACCCCGACCCCACGTCGTGATTATCAACTGTCTCCGGGGGCACCTGGGTGGCTCAGTCTGTTGAGTGTCTGACTTCAGCTCAGGTCATGATCTCAGGGTCCTGGGATCCAGCCCCGTATTATAGGCAGGCTCTGTGCTCAGCAGGAAGTCTGCCTGTTCCTTTCCTCTTCCTCTGCCCTTCCCCCTGCTTGTGTACGCTCTCTCTCAAATAAATAAAATCTTTAAAAAAACAAAAAGACAAAACTGTCTCCAGACATTTTTCAATGTCCCCAGCAGGGCAAAACCACATCCAGTTGAGAACTACCGAGGAAGCTCTGCTTGGGCACAGAGACAACATCCACAATTACGGACCCTTTCGTTCATCATGTGTCAGGCACTAGGCCAAGGGTTTCATGTACATTAATTCATATGGTAGGCATCACTATCCCTAATTTATACTGCTACATTGAAGAAAACTGATATTCACAGAGACAAAGTGGTGAGCTGGGTTCCCCTGCTCTTTCTATATTCAGGCAACCTATCATCTTAGTGTGTCTCTGGCCCTCCCAACTTTGGAAGCTGGTCATCCGTTTGTAAACCCATCTCCCTTCTCCCATGCATGCAAGCAGGTGTTGTGCAGGGAGAGCCCCGGGGCAGCCACTGCAAGGGAGTAGAGATGGAACGTAAAGGAGGGGAACTCTGCAATGTTTCCGTCTCTAGTGAAAAATCACTTATCAACCCACCACCACCGGTTTCAAACACTGTACAACATGCCTACTGTCTACAACAGTAGACACAGAAGTCTCAAATTGCCTTAGATGGTTAAAAGCACTGGAAAAGCCTCCTAGAGGCTGAGAGCCTTCCCCCTGCTGTAATCGGGATCCACTGGGAAACTAACTGCTGATCTTTGTCCCTGGAGGCAGGCAGACCTTGGGCTCCTTCTCTCTGGAAGCAAAACAGAATTCAAGATCACACTCAAATCAGGCAGAGAGCCAACATCTGGGCTTGAAGCCCTGGGTATAATCCTAGTTCCTGGTAGGGCGCTGACAGTGTTGACCTTCCCAGATACTAGCCCTTAGTTATTGAACTGGAGCCATGAGCTCACTCAGAGGTCGCTGGGCTAACTGATCCCTTGGCCAACCGCACACTGACCTGGAGCTGCAGGGGCTCTGGCCAGCCTCAGAGGTGTGGGCGCCGGCAGTGGGCTTGTTAGCCTTACCCTGCTGGGACGTTCCTCACCTTTCCCTTTTAGCTCCTTTTTTTCTGGACACACCAATGACTCTACGGTTTCAAGCAATGGACACCCAAATGCCTTTTTTAGACTCTCGTAACTGGATGGCACAACCCTTCCCCTCTGACGTTTAGTGGGCTTCACTTCCCTTTGGATTCTCCCACTTAACCAATTATATCCACTTCTGCTGACTTAGTTCCTGCCGTCCTTCTGAATCCTTAGCACTAGAATAAAGAAAAGGCAACACGGCAAGTGGGTATAATCTTTTGGGGGTACAGATTAGTTCAGAGGAATCACTGAAAGGTACTGTTTCTTGTTTCTGAAGTGTGGCCTAACAAAATACTAAATTACATGTTATTTTAGAAATAGCAAGTGTGCATACCTGATTAGAACTTTATATCATATCCTACTTTGGGAAGGAAATGGACCTTGCTTAAAAAAATCCTTCCCACTATTCTGCCTCTTAGAGCTTGCAGTCTTACACTCAAACCTTTTACTTTCAGGTCAGACAGGGAGAAACAGACAGGAGTGTCTCCTGATTTGGGGAACAAACATCTCTCTAAAATTCTCCTTGGTAGAAAAAGAACTCAGCGGAGACATAACAATGAGATGCAGAAAAATAAGGGAAGTTCCATTTCTTGCATTTCTGAACATGTGAACTTGATTCACACTGTTCTGTATTGAACGGGATCCAGTGGTAAATGTGAGCTGTTTTGAACTATTCAATTAGAGATTATGAAGAGAAAGGACCTACCAAGATGAAAAAGTAAAATGATTCAAGGGTTTGGAAGGTCAGAGTGATAACACATAAACACAGATTTTATTCTGGAAAAGGGACATCTCTAGAGATTGTTTACATCAGGAGGCGTGTGAAAAGGAAAAGGGCAACAATTTTTTTTTTTCTCAGCAAGCAATAAGAAAGATGAAATAAAATTTCAGAAAGCATGATAATGAATTTTTTTTTGGAAATATTTTCAGGTTATAAATTAAATGTAGCTCCCCATGGTCTAGAAAAGGTTGGGAAAATCTTCTCTGGAGATAGCCAGTGGGAGATTTGCCATAAGAATGTTCTGATTAAAAGGCCCGAACGGGCCAGATTATCTCTGAGAAATAGTTTTAAGGTTGTTGTTTTTATTTTCCTGCCTAGTGATTTAGGACTATGATGACACCTTTGATATGAAGGGGGAGGAACTCCAATGCTGGAATCTGCCACTACGCTGAGTGTGTGGCCCTGAACGAGATTCTTACTCTCACGTCTGTGTCTCATGTGTAAAATCAGAGGGACAGCATGGCATAAATGTGTTTAGATACTCTGGTGAGGAGGGAAGTGGAGAGTCTAAGAATAAAGTCTGATATCAAAAACACAAATGTGAGGGAAAAAAAGAAATTCTATGTTCAGGGAAATCTGTGGTACAGTTTTAATAGAGTGATAAACACCAAAGTAGGTATTATAGATAAGATAAGCATTATTTCAAGGTATTCAATGTCATGTACTTTATACGAGCTAATAGAAAAATAATCATGTAACATGTAGTACATGTCTTTAAAATAACCTGGCGATTGTTGGTCTTGCAAGGAGACTGAAGCCCAGATGACAATTATTTACATTTCCTTTATTTGTAGAGCAACATCCCCAAACTTGTTTCAACATTGAAACTGTAATTACGCTCTTACATTACTGAAACCATAATTAAAACTTTGGAACTGCCCCAGATGTTCCTGTGGCTAATGTAAGTTCATGTTTGATCTTCTCATTATCTCTCCGTGACAGTCACGAGGATTAAGGGTACGAGATGAGGATTTAAAATAAAATGCAGAAAGTCTTAAAACAACCACAGCTTTGGAAGCTATGGAAAGTTTATCTTTCCTTGTTTTCCAGAGACTTTGATGATTCATACATTTAGAGGCAAGTTTAAGGGCATCATTCCGGGCCAAATGAGTTGGAATCCTTGAGATCCACCTTGCACATCTGTGTTTTTTCTTAAGTCCCACAGGTGACACTGATGGGCAGCCAATGTTGAAAACCACTGATTTTAAATAAAATAATATGACCTAAGTGGCACCACCGTGAGTCTGGTACCATTCTATGTCCTGGAAATACAATGATTATCAGAACAGACATGTCCTCTGCTCTCATGAAGCTTGAGACACATGACGGCAGATCAGCAACTTCCCTGGTTGTGGTAGAGCTTATGGTACACCAGGGGGTCAGTGACTGGAAACAGGGTTTCTGTCGCAACACAAGACCAACAACGGCTCTCTTTAAATGGGTCAGTTGTGCTGAGGCCAAGAGAGAGCTGCCATGTAAAACTTGAAAAGAGATTTCCAGGGAGAGGTAATAGCCAGCTCAAAGCCCTAACGTTAAACCTTATTGCAACAAAGGATCAAAAAATGAAGGTGTTGATTAGAGCAAATCAAGGTGACAATGCTGATTAATCTGGTATTATCAGGGAATATCCCATAAGTGCCTTTTCCATAGATCTAAAGTTTACTTATGTTAAACTATGTAAAAATTACTCATTTACTATGAAATCTTTCTTTCATTGAAGGGTGAGGCAAAAAAAAAAAATGCATGACATGCTTCTTACTCTCAAAGAACAGAGGAGAGATCCTCAACGTGCCCGGCTAACTATAAAATCAAGAAAGAATGTATTAAACACTTTAGCCAAGGTCTAAACAGTGTACCATTAGCACAGATAAGAAGTGTTTAAATCCCATAGCTAATCCTGAAGGTCTTCACAGAGATAATGTTATTTGAGTTTAGTCGTACACAGTAAGAGGATTTTGACGGGAGATGAGAAGGGAGGTCCTGTAGGGAAGGACGGTGGCAAAGTATTAAAACCGAGAAAGCTCAGGTATGGTAAAAGAATGAAGAGTTGCTTGACCAGCTGGTAAGAAATATGCCCAAAAGGATATCTGGTCCAGATCAAGGAGAGCCCTGAATTCCATGCAAAGATGACTGAAAGGAATGGAGAAGCATAAAAGGTTTCTGAGCAGGGGAATGACAGGATAAGAGATGTGCTTAAGGAAAAGAAAGCAGTCATTTCCTGGTGCCGTGATGTACTTAACGGATGACTTCAGGGACCGAGTTAGAAGGCTTTGTGCCCTTCAACAAAAAGCCCCCAAATGCCAAAAGTGTAGAGTTAGTACTTCTTCCAAATCATTCCCTGCTATCAACTGCCATTTCTAATTGATTGTAAACTAGAAGTTCCTAAGGTACATGAAATAGTCACAATTAATATTAATCCTATAATTGAGTAAATAACCTGGAACTCCAAAGGTGGTTCCAGTCAGCTCTCAGGGACCAAAAAGCATGAAGTCTTGTATAAGCTTTTTTCCCCACAGAACTGTCTGTCTGAATCATAATGATCTAAGAGAACTCATCTGCAAATTGAATTGTCAGTGTTATCCTCAAGAAAAACAAAAGCCCTCTGGGTTGTGCGCTCCTTGAAGGCCCAGGCATGGCTTTCATCCCGCCCACTCCCCGGACTCACTCTGTAGGGCTCCAGGAAGAGCTGCTGCATAATGAATGTACAATAGCTTTCACCCTTACTAACAATGAAGCTGGAACTCGGAGAGGAGGAAATACATACCTAGAGTCTAATATAAATATATTTTTAATACGTATTTTCTCATATATGTATATTTATTCATGGATATGTTTTGTATATGTAGGTTTCCATACATATGCATTTTATGTACATGTTGCATGTCTTTTTATAGTCTTTCACATACATGGGAGCTGCCTTCCATCCTTCTTCATCACTCCACAGCTACGCGTGCCACCTGAAGTCACACCATCACAGAGAGAACACCCCACACAGGACGTCACAGAAGAAATGGTCTGGGGATTTGTCAGCCCTCCTTCAGCCCACTGGTTCCCAGCTACCTTTCCTTCAGCTGGCTGGTTCTCGGCTACTTTCCCATCATGGTACTCCTGAGGGCGGTACCACACCCCTCCGAGACAGTGACTCGGTGTGGCCGCGACCTTCAATGGTGAGGACAGGCAGCAACCCCCTCCCTCCCCAGGAAAGCATATCAGAATAAGCAAAAAGAGGGGAGGAAGAAGGGGGAACATGGGAATGGGAATGGGAAAGGAGAATATAAACACAAGCAGTTGGAGAAAATTCCCTGAAGTCCTCCTGCCATACACCACTGGGGGCAGTCCTTGCCCCAGTCCTCACCCAGGACGATTTAAGAAGATGGGTCTCTGGAGCACACTAAGCCTGAATCTAGTCTTAACCCCACGATCCTGGCTTTTTTTTTTTTTTTTTAAGATTTTATTTATTTATTTGACAGAGAGAGAAACAGCAAGAGAGGGAACACAAGCAGGGGGAGTGGGAGAGGGAGAAGCAGGCTTCCCGCAGAGCAGGGAGCCTGATGCGGGGCTCGATCCCAGGACCCTGGGATCATGACCTGAGCCGAAGGCAGACGCTTGACGACTGAGCCACCCAAGCACCCCCGATCCTGGCTATCTTATTTAGGTTCCCGAAGCTTCACTTTCCTCATCTGTAAAACAGAGAAAATCACAGAAACTATCTCTAAGGGTTGGCTGGAGGATTAAATGAGATTAAAGTATGTAAACTGTTGGGTACCAGGCCTAACACCTAAGGATAATGAATAGATGTTAGCAACGATTACTGAAAACAACCTGCCAGGCAGAGCTGAACTGCAGTCAGTGCCCTTGTAATTAAATGCTTGCCATGGACGACATGGATGCTAATAAACTCTCTCAAGAAGTCGGGTGGGACACACGTGACAGACGCAGCTCTCACTGGAGTGGCCACACACAGGCCGGGCTGTGTCAGTAAGTATGTGCGTGTGTCGGGTGCAGAGCACAAGGGAGGCGAGCCCCACAGGGGTCAGTGCAGGTCGGGCCACGGCAAAGAGCTTGACTGCTGTCTGGAACCACGACCAGTCGTCTCTTTTCTCTCTAGGTTCTTATTAAAGCTCAGAAAAGTGGACTCAGCCCTAGCTGACAAGTTAACAAAGGGGGTTAAAATAGATGCCTATTTCCTTAGAAATGCAGATGGGCAGCAGGGAGACCCACTGTCAAAACGCGACCCCTTCCTCGTGCCCCATGAAGTGCGAGTGGCGGGTCCCCTACTGGCCAGCAGAGTATTTTCCATTAAAGGGACAAAGCCTGAATGAGCCATATCACATTGGTATGTCCGTTTCTCCTCCCCTTAGTAGATTATATTTTGAGCTAACGGTATGTACGTGTTGGGATCCTGCTGAGGTGCTCCCGGGTAAGGGAAAGCACGATTTTCTTTTTTTCTCAAAATTCTGATTGCTATGGATTAACCCAAGAGAACTTCATGCTGCTAGGATCAGCTGGGTTCTGAAACCCTTGGCATGTAGGGCAGATGTCAATTTGACGAGGTGACAGTCACATACCTAGAGCTAGACACCATGTCTGGTGTCCTGAGAGCCAGCCAAGTTTGTCAGGAAGACAAAAATTTCCACTTGGAGTCAAAGCCATCCTCAAACCCCACCCCCCCATACACACTATTTTCCTACAACAAAAGCCCTGAGGGAACATAACCAAAGGAACAGTTTTCTCCTCCAACGGCATGTTCCAGAAGTCATCAGGAAAGCTGGGGGCTACATAATAGCCTTCATTCACAATTTGCTCTAAATCTTTCACAATTCTACTTCAATTTTGCCTTACAGTAGCAAGTTCCATCTGTTATTATACCAAGTGAATATTGGTTCTTTTTTTTCCTTGAACATACCTTGTTAAAAAAACACTAATATTCATCATGAGGGGCTCTGCTGTTGTCTAATGAACAGAAGGGAGAAAAATCAGGTACTTGATATTTCAAGACTACGAAGGACTGAGATGCCCCACAGTTGTTCATGTCTTCCTTTGTTCAGAACTTTCTCTTTCCTCGGATGACAAGGAGAGAGACATGCTCAGAGCACGTCTGGTCTTACAGCTACAGTATCTGCGCCCTGTTTCTCTATTACAAACACCATGTGACAACAGCCAGCCAAATGGAAAACCCTGCTGTTCTCAGGCCCCTTCAGTGTTGCACCAGTGATACTCGATGGCGGCTCGGTTCCTCCATACTGTTTCAGTTAGAAGAAATAATACCATTTACCCAGTGTTGAACACATCATTATCCCTTCACCATCTTCTTTTGAAATGACAGAAAAAGAATTAAATCCATATTTGGTGGAACCTGGAAACAGACATCTGTTTTCTCTCTTCTTCATTTAGAAAGGCCGTGTGGAAAAGCTGCCCCCTGTGCCCTCAGAAACACACAAACCAAGTGGACAATGGGCGAGATGCAAGTGTCAAAGAACAATTTGTTCTTCTGTGAAATCGCCCACTAGGAATATTACCGTGAATAAAGAAAGGGAGAAAATATAACTTGAACAAAATAACCAAACCCACACACATGTATACATAAACACACGTCAAGAACAAAACAAAACGTGAAGGTAGTGAGGACTATTCAATTTTTAAGAAAACGTTAATTACAGTTTGGAAGACAACTGAGTTTAAAATCATATCAAGATTCCATAAAACATCATAGAATGTATTAAAATCCCAAATCAATAAGTAGAATGGAGACAGCAGTAATGGATGGTTCCATATCGTTCCCTTGGTACAGCAAAAGAGAATATGTTGAGTACATCATAAAAACCCTAAAGCATGCTGATGTAATGTTGATGGCTCTCACTCTCATCAATTTCCCATCATTAGTTTGTGGCAGTGACCCCCACACGTACTGTTCTCAGAGAGAATGACCTAGGACTTACTCTGAAGCTGGAGCACCAGGGGGAATCGTCTGCCACCCCAGGAACTGCTCCCAAGTTTGGTGTCTTATTTTGACAGCCCTACAGACCAAGAGAAGCATATTAATTCTTGCCATTTGTCAAGTCACAGCTGGTAGAAAGAGTTCAAATTATGACCCCTACAGTTCACAGAAACGGTTTCGAGTCTGGCACTTTCCGTTACTTGGACGTTAGTTAACTGTCTTCAGCTATATAAAGAAGTGACCCATGTCTTAGGAGCAGAAAGCTCTAGCTATCCTTCCTTTCTGTCCTAACCCCCAATACTTGAGAGCTGGTAGAGAGTTCCAGTGAGGGAAGGAAGATGGAAGGGAAATTTTAGGAGGACCTACAATGAGACTTTCTATATCTCAGCATACTCTTTCTGTTACGTATTTTGTCAACTAAATAATTGTGGCTATTGCTTTTACTTTACATTCTTCTTTCTGTGAGGTGTATTAAATAAAAACAAAAAATGGCTCCATTTATCTCAAATACTCATGTAGTAAGGAAATAAAATCAAGTTCCTGCGGTATCAGATGTGGAATTACTTCAGAGTGAACAGGAAATACCAGTGCCATTGGTGAAAGCAGTCTTATGGAAAAGCACCAAGAAGAGGGAGGTTGCCAATCCTCGTCTCTGCTCTTTCCCGGTGTGATGAGGTATCTTTTGGCAGCACCCACAAAATCAAAGGCATCAATGGTAACCAGTAGAGAAAAAAATAAGTTAGAAAAATCAAGTTAACAGCAGGATATTAACAGCTTTCTTTCTTAATGAATAGCTAATAATGTTTTCTATACACCTCTTAAATTAGGCAAGCGTTAAAGGATGCCATAGGCAGAGTCCATTTTCTGCCTTCTTTTTGAAATGCTTTGCTCTCAACCCAAGTAGATATAACACACACCATGCTTCTTTGCAGTCACAGTATGAGTCAGGTTTTACTTTAATACTTTCACATTAAAATGCCTGCACATAAACCACCTCTGGTGCTCATGGTCACCTAAATCCTGTATTTGGAACGGAGCACACGCCTGTTCTCTACTGGTCCAAAGAAGAATTAACTTAGCAGTTTGCCCAACTAGGGTAATTACTTTAAGGAATAGAATTATTTGTTGTTTAGTTTGGTATGGAAATTCTTCTTTTTCTAACTTGAGTATAGAATTTTAAAGTCTAAGTGGCAAAGATAATCCAAGAATGCTTAGGGCAGAGGTGAAATCAACAGAGATGACTTCTATTTATAATAAGATGACTGGCCTTCTCATGACAATTCCAACTGTTGGGTGCAAATCAGTTACCTAAGGCATCTGTCACTGCAGTAAAAAAGTCTATGTCCCCATTTTAAGCTAATTCTCTGAAAGTATCACAATGCTTTGCCTAAGACTTAAAACTACCTTATGAAATCTATCAGAATGTCTTCTGCATAAGCCAGCCTTACTGGCATATACAAAATGAAGCAGAGCTTTCTCTAGGCATGGACTGGACTGCACTGAGTTAACTGCCTTACCAGCCCAGTGGAAATATTCTGACCATGCAAGGCCATGCATGCAGTTTTGATAAGAATCCCTTGATGAGGTATTTTTTTCAAACTGCAGGTCACTACACCATTTAGTGAGTCACTAAGTCAACTAATGGGCTGTGACCACCATTTTTTTTTAAAGAAACAGAACGGACTAGAATAGAGTAAAAATTATTAGGCATGCATATAATAAGGGCAAGTAATGTTTCAGAAATTTTGTTTCAGTTAGTTATTTTATACACACACACATACATATACATACACACACACTATATATACACACATACCCCAACGTAACAGAAGGCAATGTAAAATGTATTTGTTATTCTGTATCAAGATTTGAAAAGTTTGAAAAACATTACTAAGAAGGATATTTAATTCTACTGTTTAATACAATAGCCACATTTTCCCACCCTACTGATATAATTCCCTCTTTCTATCAAGGTAAGGGTGAGAATAAAAAATAATAAAGTGAGGCCACTTTTAGCTGTACTCAGAACACAGCTGTGAAAGGAAAAATCAGCACAGACCACGGAGAAGACAGATCCACTGAAGCATAAAAATGTGCCTTTCCACTTGGATAACAAGTTGATGACACAGATATCTTAACAGAGAGAGGCGCTGTAAAGTTTCCACTGGAGTCACTGGTTTTCTCAGCTACCCTAACTTGTTTCAGAACCTAACCAGCTAGGAAGGCTTTGGCAGAATGTACAATATGGTTGGGTAATTGTGAGATAGCTTATTTGATAGGTGATGCCATAAAACCTGGCCACCTTCTCAACAGAAACTTCCCAGACAAGATCTCTACTAATTATTCTTAAATAGGAAATCTTAACTCTCTCCAACCCCCAGCTAAAACCCTTTGTTCCTCAACACCACAAAAAGCCTTGGTATATGATGAGGAGATATAAAAATAAAAGTGCACCTAGCAGTTTCTGGATTTCAGATAACACCAGACTTTGTTTATTCTTTGGCAATGTGTGTATGTACGTATGTGTGCCCATGCACATTTATATAATTACACATACACATGCACTTTGTAGCCAATGGTCTGACAAAAATGGCATTGTGTTTATATACTCCTCTGCCTCTTGCTATTCTTTTTTTTTTTAAGATTTTATTTATTTATTTGAGAGAGAGAGTGATCTCGAGAGAGAGAGAAAGAAAACACAAGCGGGGAGGGGTAAAGGAAGAGGGAGAAACAGACTCCCGGCTGAGAGGGGAGCCTGAAGCGGGGCTCAATCCCAGGACCCGGAGATCGTGTGGGCATGTTTTATGACTTTATAAATTGTGCCTCTTTTTAATTTTTTTGTGCTTTCTTTCCAATATAATTATTGTTCTTCATACTTTTGTTTGTTCTTTGCCCTGTGTATTTTGCCTCATGTATTTATCCCTTTTTTCCCTCAACCCTTAAAAAATATTGCTTGAGTATATTTCTTGTGGCAACTTTCATCCACACTTTTATTGTTAACCCAACAGTCCCTCTCTTCACATAGGCGTATTTAAACCTTTTACTTAAAAAAAAAAAAAAAAAAAGATTTTATTTACTTATTCAAGAGAGAGAGCAAGCACAGAGGGAGAGTGTGAGGGAGAAGCAGGTTCCCTGCCGAGCAGGGAGCCCAACACGGGGCTCGATCCCAGGACCCTGGGATCATGACCTGAGCCGAAGGCAGATGCTTAACTGACTGAGCCACCCAGGCGCCCCTAGACCTTTTACTTTTTTTTTTTTTTAATTTTTTGTTATGTTAATCCCCATACATTACATCATTAGTTTTAGATATAGTGTTCCATGATTCATTGTTTGTGCATAACACCCAGTGCTCCATGCAGAATGTGCCCTCCTCAATACCCATCACCAGGCTAACCCATCCTCCCACCCCCCTCCCCTCTAGAACCCTCAGTTTGTTTTTCAGAGTCCATTGTCTCTCATGGTTCTTCTCCCCCTCCGATTTCCCCCCCTTCCTTCTTCCCCTCCTGCTACATTCTTCTTCTTCTTTTTTTCTTTCTTAACATATATTGCATTATTTGTTTCAGAGGTACAGATCTGAGATTCAACAGACCTTTTACTTTTTAATGTAACAATGGTGTGTTTGATTTTTTCTTATTTTATATTTGCAATTTAGTTTACTTTTTTTGTTTGTTTACTATTTTGCTGGCTTGGTAGCATTCTGTCCATTCCTTTTTTTTTTTCTTGTTAATGTAAAAGTTCTACTACTCTTTTCAATTCTGCAAGTTGTTGCTTCCTCTTCAGAGATACCTGTATTAAAATCATCTGAAAACAAAATGCCTAATACTAGGAATCAGATAAAATCAAATGTTTGCTATCTTACACAAACAAAATGCCAACTATTTCTTCCTTCCGGACATATTATTCCTACATTGTTTCCCCCTCGCTCCTGCGAGACGAGAGCTTTGATTCCCTCTGCATGTGGATATACCTGCCTCTACGGTAAAATCCCAGAAGCTGATGATCTCAGAGCCAGAGGGTCACATGTAACTTCGGTTTGGTCAGTCAGAAACTTCCTCAGGAGATTTGTGAGAACAACAAGGAAGAGGCCGCTTTTCAGCCACTTCTGCTATTCCTGAAGCTAAACAGCCTGGGAGTCGCTGGCTTTCTGTGGCTGAGGTCCCAGCGGTCCCCTCTAACTTCACGGAGTGACCCATCCGTTTTACTGGGACAGACGGGAACAGGTGTAGTACGGTTCTGCAGCCAATGGCAGGAGAAGCCGCTCGTGACAAGGCACACCCGACGGCCGCGGCTTCTTCATCCCAACGGCTTCGTAATGGTAGCTGTGGCAGCAGCAACACTGGCCCCAGTTCTGGGAGGAGCTGTAAGAGCTGTTCCTGAAAGTCTAGAGTTTACTACTTCAGCTGTACAAAGACTCTGTGGCCACTTAACATGGCTCCGTAGCAAATTCCTTCCTGTTTAAAATAAATGGATGGCGGGGCGGGGGGGGGGGGGGAGGGCGGTGGCTCAGTCAGTCGGGCAACTGCCTTCGGCTCAGGTCGTGACCCCGGAGTCCTGGTCTCAAGCCCCGCATCGAGCCCCGCATCGGGCTCCCTGCTCAGCGGGGAGCCTGCTTCTCCCTCTGCCGCTCCCCCTGCTTGTGCGCTCTCTCTGTCAAATTAATGAATAAACATCTTTAAAATAAATAAATAAATAAATAGGTTCTGTCTTCTGCCATTGGACCCTGAGTGGTACTTCCTGGATCTTTCTCCCCATACAACTTCCAATTTTTTGCTGCGGTCATAATAATTTAGTACTTTTGGTTTTATTTATTTATTTATTTATTTTTAAAGGTTTTATTTATTTATTTGACAGAGAGAGACACAATGAGAGCAGGATCACAAGCAGGGAGAGAGGGGGAGGGAGAAACAGGCTTCCCGCGGAGCAGGGAGCCCGATGTGGGACTCGATCCCAGGACCCTGAGATCATGACCTGAGCCGAAGGCAGGCGCTTAACCACTGAGCCACCCAGGCACCCCATAGTACTTTTGGTTTTAGACAAAGTTTCCTTTTCAATGTCTCTTCTATGTCAAGAATCCTTACTTAGCACTTACGTTAAACATCACTATCATTATTTGTTTACATTGAACCAACATTTGAGTATCAACCAAGTTGCCAGGGAATGGGCTTTGCAGGAAAAAAAAGACTACTAAGACTTGATCCCTGTCTTACTGTTCTATAGTCACCTTCACCAATTTTATAATTTATAGTATTTTATAAATATTTTCCGATTTTCTTCTCATACAATTCAGTGATATTTTCCTCATGGTTTTTATTAAAAGTACTTCCCTGCAGGTCTTCCAAGTGGAGTCATACAGAGAAATCTCAACAACATCGAGATGTGCTTCTCTGTTCAAGGCCCTTTACAAGCACCCTTCACCTACGCTGCTTTCACATATTTATATCCCGTCATTTCGTACTACAAAAACCTGGCTCCAAGCTCACCCCTCCAAGAGGTTCTCCCACACAGTGACCCAGGCTGCCCAGCCTGAACCTTCTGGATGCTCCAGCGTTCTACACATACCTTTAATGCTACTTTCCAAGTATTCTTTTCACTCCTATTTTTCATTGCTATTTATTGTATAAGGACTGGTTTCTACTGGAAATTCCTCAAAAAAGGGGAATCGGACTTTTTGGCTGTCCTCATAGTTTTTACCATAGTGACTGGCATGAAGTACTCAAAAATAACATACCTTCCATGCTTAATCCCCACAACATATATGTGTGTGTATTCACGTGTGGCATATAAACACAGGCGCGCACACACGGTGATTTCTGAGTCCTTGGTGCACAAGATGCTTAAGCTTTCTTGTCCTCCATCTACTCATCTGTGAGGTAGAGACACAGTCACGTACTGTGGAGCTATGTTCTGGAGAAGATTAAATGGGATCCTGTACGGCAATGCTTCCTCAGCCACTGCCCAGGGCCCCAAGGTGAGGAAACTGTGGGGCTGATGATGTTGGACAGCCAAGCCGGCGCTCCTCACATCCTCACTCCCTCAGCTGTTCTCAGCCAAATTTATTTCATGGTCTTTCCGATGTACTCCAAAAGCAAAGGCAACTTTAAGAAGCAGCCATACCAACACCTGGAATGTCATCACATAGCCAGATGGCGGGTTCCCTCCCTTCCTACCTTCAACCAACTCTCAAAACCACCCCCTCAAGACAATCTTCTATTACAGAGGGAGCCACTTCTTTTCACTTCACCCTCTAGAAATGCAACTCCTACAACACTTCACTCACGACTTCCAAAAAAGGCAGCTCGTACTTATACGTGGCCAAAAGTGGCAGAGCACTGTGCGTTTGCTCGGGGCTTACATACTTCCCCCATGCCTTTATGTGCTTTTGATGTTTGCACATCTGCCCTAGAGAGGTCACGGTTGCTGTTTAAATTGGTTTGTACAATGCCCAGCCAAGTAACACACAAATACTGGCTAAAGAAAGGTGCCTGGAGGTGACTCAGCATCTATGCCTACCTACCTTCCTAGGGATGCTGGTCATTATGCTTAACTGGTTTCTAGAATGTACAGCTGCCGAGGAACACAGTAGTACCTCCTTAAACCCAGTACTGTCCAATGTGGGAAACAAAGGCCAAAAAAAAAAAAAAATTAAATCTCCTTACTACTTATAGCTCACGGACAAGTCCTTGAAACAGAGTGACATTCCTCTAGGAGCTCAGCTGCCTCGATGGTAATACTTTGCTAAGGGCAAGAGGCAATCTTAGCTTAACATTACCCCTACCCCCCAAAGTCCTGTAAGTCTACTTTAACATATAAAAATTCCTTTGGAAAACTTCCTTTATTTCTACCCCCACCCCAAGATGTATGTTGGCAATCATCCCCCAAGCATCTGAGCCACCAATATACATCTGAAGGGTCTCATGACTAAGCTTTTATTAGACAGTAATAAATGACCTTTTCCTAACAATAGCTAGCCCCCTCAGGGTCCTGGAAATCTTGCTTCCAAAATTCCTTAGAGACTTAACGCTATTCCTAAGCCCCTCCCAACTTGAAAGGATATAATCAGTCACTCCTCACAACCCCAGTGCGGCTCCTTCTGCCCACGGGTCCTGTCCCCGTGCTTTAATAAAACCACCTTTCTGTACCAAAGATGCTTCAAGAATTCCTTCTTGGCTGTTAGCTCTGAAACTCAACATCTTTCCTACATCAGTGTCCCAGAGGCAGCCTTGTCCATAAGAACTGCCCTGAAGGGGTGATCTAGACAAGAGTCACCAGGAGAGGGGCAGTCCAAAGTCAACTTTCCAAATGAAGCCCAAGTGCCCCCCAGAATCTTCCTAATGTCCCAGAGACTCCTGAGACCCTGGAATCAGTAGACTATCCAATACTGACTCCCTGTAGGTCTCTTGGAAAATCCTGGCCTTTGTCAACTTGGGAGAAGAGTCTGTCCTAGTTCATCATATCCCCAGAATCTATACATTGCATAGCACACAGAAGATGTTCACCAAATGTTTGTCAGTAAATAAGTATCATAAAATAGCATATGCTTCTAACTAGGTCTGCCCTCGGTGCTAGTATAAAATACCCAAATTCTATAGTGATTCATAGTCTAATATTTAAATCCCATGATGCTGATTAAGTCTTGGTTTGGTTTCTTCTCCCTCTTTTTTCTGTAGAAACTAGACAGCACGTACATAATAAGGTAAAATAGCTTATTGGCCTCAACACGATCGCTGAATTCCCCAGCTGCCTTAGTTCTTTTGTTGTACCCTGACTGAAATGTTTCTTGAGTCTCTTAGACAGATGTGTTATTTAGTTCTCTTGATTATTCCTAAGTTTTCCTGAAGAGGTACTTGTATTCTGACCTCTTCGTTCTCCTGAATTTTGGTCTTGGTATCATTATGTCTGCTAATCATTTAGATCATGTATTATCAAGTTTGCTAATTAATTACTACAAATTAATTACTACAGGGTATAAATTAAAAAATTATGACATCATATTCATTACTTGGTTCGCTGCCATCAGATTCTTCACCTTTCTGGATTTTCTTTTTAAATATATATATTTTGGGGGCACCTGGGTGACTCAGTTGGTTAAGCGTCTGCCTTCGGCTCCAGTCATGATCCCAGGGTCCTGGGATCAAGTCCTGCATTGGGCTCCCTAATCAGCGGGGAGTCTGCTTCTCCCTCTCCCTCTGTCCCCCATCCTGCTCACGCTCTCTCTCGCTCTCAAATAAATAAAATCTTTAAAAAAAATTTTTTAAATAAATATATATATATTTTTTATTTTTAAGTAATCTCTATACCCAAAGTGGGGCTTGAACTTATAACCCCAAGATCAAGAGCCTCCTCACACTCCATGGACTGAGCTAGCCAGGCGCCCCTTACCTTTCTAAATCTAAAAGAGAAAAGCCAACTGTAGACTTGAACACAACTTCTAAGATTACTCTAAGCCATCATTTTCCCCTTTTCTGGTTCTAGCCTTGTAATTTGCACAAGAGTAACACCAGCCTCCTTCACACTACCAGAAAGTACCATGAATACTCACAATTAGACGTACCAGAAAGCATTCAGCTAATATAAAGGGCTATGCTAATAGCAAGTCATTTGGCTGTGATTCTGTGGGCCCCCAGAACAGAAGCTCGTAGGATTCTGTTTCTTTATTTAAAAGAACTCTGAGCAAGGAAATACAAAACATTCTTGATACTGAATATATCATTAGAAGGACCAGGAAACAGTGTCTTATATAGATGCTAAACAGTCTCATTTTGTGTTTTCAATTGTAAGTGGAATTATCCAGAATGTGGTAATTAACACTCTCCTTTATGTTCTCTGATCAAGAAACATCTGACTGGTTATAGCCATACATTATATAAATATATATATATATAGTTTAGTTACTGAAAAATTATGTACCACATTTAATTTGCAAATTCTAATGTGTCAGTAATTTCAGGACCTTCAAAGTTAAAGTAAAATTTTACTCAATTAAAAAAAGTTATAAACCATGCTTGGCACTAACTGTATCCAATTAACCACAGCAGGTGGTAGGTAATTGTGGAAAAACACTTATTGCAGATTGCAAATAAATCTGTCTTTTGAAAATGTAATAGTACAAGACTGCCTTTCTTTTCCCCTTCCTTCCCTCCTTTCTCCCTTTTCTCCCTAAAGGAGTCAAACTGGCTTACAACATTATATATGATGAACTAACAATTACATACAAATAAAATAGGGGAGTTGTACAGTGGTTATTTTAAAACACAGAGGTTAAATTGAGCTGTTTGATGATGCTCAAAGACTGAGTATAACAGTCACCCACATGATAGAGCACAAACTGAGGAAGAGTAATACCCAGAGCTGTGGGTTCAAGGTGAGGAAAAAGTGGGGTCAGGTTGGTATCAGAGTTTTGTCCAGTGGTGGATTCAAGTGCACTCACACTCCAGGTAGAAGGTGACTTTGCTTATTGAAATGGCTTTCAAACATCCTCCCTTAACCAGACGGTCCATAAGATGCTGCTCCCCAGAGCACCACAGACCTGTTAAAACCATTTCCAAGTATTAGAGTGTTTAGATAACAGTATCATGCTTGAGAGCAGAAAAGACTCATTTTAAGTAAGAGCTGCCTTTTCAGCATTTCTGTCCATAAAAAGATCACGGGTATTCAGAGTGGGTAAATTGAAGGAATAGGAAAAAAAAAAAAAAAAAAAGAACTTAGTATCCTAGAGTGAAAAGAAGGAATGGAAGATCATTCTGCTGTCTTGAAGCTTTATCCTATGAAAAAGAACTTGTGCCTTAAATATATACCAGGGGCAATGAAATTATCAGCACTGTAAAAACAAAACAGTAGTATAATTCTCATTGTAAATAATGAAACAGAAAGAGAAAAAAGAAATACAAAGAGAAAGGACAGGAATAGAAATCGAAATGGGAAAAGGACGATCTGCTTGTAAAATACTTTGAATGATTTTTCAAGTTAAGTATTCAACTACTAATATGAAGGAAAACTAGCATTCCTATAGTGTTAGTTGACCAAGCGCTTTGAGGCCTGCTTGGGGAGCGGGGGGTTTTGGGGGGGGGGGGGTTACTATAATTTCGATTCACACTGAGGGAGTCCAGTCTCTGAACAGCTGTCTGCAACCGGGAGGCAGAAGGGGACAACCCCAGGTCTCTGGGCTGTGCTGTCCTGCCTTAAACAGCACGCAGTGAGGGCGGGCTTGGGTAGCTCTATAATGCACCGTGATAAAGGAGAACGAAAGACAGCTGACACAGTGTTTTGCTCTGGAATTTCACTGTCTCCTGGAGAGCTCAAATTGATCAGGAAAGTGACTGAGGAAGTTGCGTCCAACCTACAGGACAAAACCACGAGGGGTGCCTGGAATTCAGTCAGACATGTCTGTGAAGTGGCCTGAAGAGTATGAAGGAATTACATCAACCGTCTCTACAGTTGGGTGGAAAGTCACCTTTCTGTTTTGTAAGAACCAAAAAAAAAAAAAAAATGCAAAATCCAATCAAGTGATGTGGGGGCTGCAGGTTTCCCTTGAGAAGACATGGAGTTATGGACACGGCAATTATATTTCAGCGATTATTCACCAGGGTCACCAGTGGGAGGCCCGGCAATGCCACAACACCAATTGCTGGCCTTTGTACAAACAACCTCAAGAGTACTCAGAAAGCCACCCCTCTCTGCTGGGAAGGAAGCTCAGTTAACCCTAGTGTCTTTGCACAGAGTATCAATCCCAGAGAATAATCTACAACCACCACTCCACTCACCCCTCATTTCACCGCCCCCCTTTCCCAATTTATTGTTTTCCTTAGCATTTACCAACTTCCAGTATATCTTTCATTAATTTGTGTTGTCTATTCTTTGCCTCTTCCCAGGAATGTGAACTTCCTGAGAGCAGAAATTTTCATTTTGTTTGCTCATGTTTTCCTGGAGCCTAGTACAATGCCTAGTACACAGATAGTTTAAGTGATTATTGAATGAAGCAATGAATGGATTTAAAAAAAATGAATAAAACCAAAACCAAGAACTAGTGTTTTTGTAAAAGGCATCTGAATATTTGGTATTTTATATCGTATTTGAAAGAATTTGGTCTATTGAGAGACTATCTGGCTTATAATTACAATTTTAAATGTTTGATTAGGTAACTGGTTTAATGTGACTTTTAAGTGGAAATTCAGCTAAGTTCGTAAGTAATATTGGAATATTTAAGAGAATTCTAGATTTACTGTATTTATATATTTGATTTTTAGATTTATAAGGTTTAAGTATTCAGGAAGGCTAGTCAATTAGAAAACTGAAGTACTTATATATGAAATTGAGTGTATCAACTAAATCTGTGTACCAGTTACAAAGTTCCTTTAAAAGTCTTTATTAACATTTCCTAATTTTACCAATAGAATAAGATTTGCAAGCTGTACTTAGGTTTTCTGAATCTGACTTTAATGAATAAAATGTTAACTTTTAAATTTTAAACTTTTAATTTTAAATTTAAATTTTAAATTTTTAAATTAAAAATAAACTTTCAAAAGAGTCTTTTCAACAGGACAGAGAGACAAATCACCACAGTGTGCTGCAGAAGGTGAAAGGCTGCATATGTGTACAGAGAGAATCACAGAAAACCCAAGTCCTTGTTCTGGTGCCCTCACTTATAAGAAACTAGCCTAGGTCAATCCCCTCATCTCTTGGGAGTGATTTCATCCACAACATGAGATTGCATGAAAGTCCCTGGAATTCTAAATTATGACACTGTTCCTTAAGGACATAAGACAGATTCAAAATGCTGCAGGGGTTGAGAAGAGGGGGGATTCGTTGCATGGGGAAAATCAGGAGTTCACCAGTGGAGAGGGATGTGACAAGTCAAAATGAGGGGAAACAGCATTCGAGGCACATGAAACCACATGAGCAAACGCTCTCGCATGGGAAAATGGAAAGTGGGGAGTCAGTGGAAAATGTCCAGTGGTGAGCCAGCCAACAAGTCTGGTCAAGAGAGCACTCCACCACGCCACCAATGTGTTGAAGAATCTGTCTCACAGCTCAAAAGGCTAACGTATTAGTAGCAGCCTTTACCACATCTGCCAGGATATAAGAAACAGTTTACTAACACATTGATAGTATTTACATAGGACCTAAACAAACAATTAGTTATCAAAATTATTTTATCCATTTTATTAAGATTAGATTTTACAAGAAGGATGTTTTTAAATTACTCAGTAATTTCTTGGCACCTTATTTAAAAATGAGCTACATTACTTCATTAGCCTAAGATGAATGATGACTCAAATATTCATCTTACAGAATCCATCTTCAGTTCTATGAAACTGAAAGAATACCCACATAACCTGGAATTTCTGTAAAAATTCTCGACAAAGCTAAAAATACTCTCCACTGAAAGGTCAGTAAAATTTGGAGATGAATGGATTCATATTCATCAATATTTCAAACCCTAGCAGGCTATCAGCGAGGTCTTGGGGGAAGGAAATAAGCGTTTTTCAAGTTTCATTCAGTAACTACTTGCAGCCTGCATGTTTTTAAGCAACACAAGAATAAAGACATATTTTCTCCTAAATCTTTATAAATTAGCTAAGCAAAACAGGCCACATGTACATTATAAAAGAAAATGTCACCAAATTATTGTAGCTTCTATCTCTATAAAGGAGACTTTCGGGGCGCCTGGGTGGCTCAGTCGTTAAGCGTCTGCCTTCGGCTCAGGTCATGATCCCAGGGTCCTGGGATCGAGCCCCGCATCGGGCTGCCTGCTCTGCGGGAAGCCTGCTTCTCCCTCTCCCACTCCCCCTGCTTGTGTTCCTGCTCTCGCTGTGTCTCTCTCTGTCAAATAAATAAATAAAATCTTTAAAAACAAAAAAAAAAAGGAGACTTTCATCTGTCCAGTTAAAATAATTTGAACAGGCGTTGCTGACCCAAGATTTTCAAATTGCATTGAAAATCAGCTGCTCAGGCAAACCACTCCCAATGGGATTGGGTTGAAGCTCTGCTGCTCATCCCTCTTCCACCTTGTTGGAGCCCCCACACCAGGACAACCAGGAGAACATGGGCACCCGAGCACACGGTCCATCTGCACACCTCACACTGAGTCTCAGTATTTGCTCCATGTTTGTTCAGTGGAGATTAGAGAAACAGAATACCCATTTCTTTGTATTATACATCAGGTATCCAGTGACCTTTCTTTTGAGCTGTCCCACAACAAAACTATTCCCACAGAAAATCTGAATAAGCAATGCAGAATTTACTAACTGAATTTACTAATTTACTAAATTTACTAATTTACTAACAGAATTTACTAATATCACAGGGCAAACTAGGAGGGGATTTATAACTTTTCCTGGGCCGACATCATTAGAAGCATCTCTCTCTTTTTTTTTTTTTTTAAGATTTTATTTATTTATTTGACAGAGAGAGACACAGCGAGAGAAGGAACACAAGCAGGGGGAGTGCGAGAGGGAGAAGCAGACTCCCCGCTGAGCAGGGAGCCCGACGTGGGGCTCGATCCCAGGACCCTGGGATCATGACCTGAGCCGAAGGCAGACGCTTAACGACTGAGCCACCCAGGCGCCCCTAGAAGCATCTCTTGTTCTAAGTTTCTCCCCCTCAGCCCTCAAGCATCTCCTTCTCTCACATTCTTTCTTTTTTTGTCCCTCCAGGACTCAGTTTCTGTGTGCCCTTTCCACTCCACGTCCCCTAGCTCCCCCTGACTCTCTCCAGATCCCCCTCAGTCCCCTTTTATTAAGACGAGGAACTTAATTCTGTCCCAGCTTCTGTGTTTATGTTGACATAGCCCAACTCCTAAGTTTAATGATCATCTCCAGGATTTTAACATCAGGAATGACACTGAACGACAGTGGAGCCGTACTGAGAGCTCTTACAATCACCCCAGCGCTTCTTCAACTTGGGAAGCTTTTATGAGAAGTTATAATACAATTTTTAAAAAAATATTAATTTCTTACAAAAGTTGAAATGTTCACACACACACACACACCCCCAATTACACTCTGGAGGGTCATATATGACGTATCTACTCAACATCATTCATTCATCGTTTCCCCATAAGTATTTACATAGCGTTATCCATGAATGAGTCATTTTCTAGACACTGGTGATATGGCCATAAAGAACAGCTGAAGTCCCTGACCACAAGGAGCTTAATGCTCATTGGGAGAAAAAGAAAATAATTATGCATAAAATAAAATGCCACAGTGCTACAAAGAAAAATAAGGCAGAGTAAAGGAGATAGTGATGGATCATGTTTTTAAGTGCAATATGTGTGTATGTCTATATATATATACACATATATACTAAAAGTTTTCATTTGTGCCTTTTTTTTAACATTTAAAGTGGCAAGAGCAGAAATCTACAGTTGTCATTAGAAGCTTTTCAGAATATGGAGAAATCTCAAACAGGCTGCTAAGCAACAGACACCAGGATTTTCAGCCTTGCCATCCAGAACACATACCTATTTTCATGGTTTTGCATTCCTTCAGCACAGCTGCGCGGAAATAACCTCAAAGCTACGAGAGACCAGAAACAAGATCTGCTAACCGAACAGATAGATTATCTCTGCGGCATGTTCCCCAAAGATTTATTAAATTATTATGAGAGAAGCCATGGGAACATAAATAAAAAATTTAACCTGTTCATCCTCAGAATGTGTCCAAACAATAAATGTTGCTTTGTAGGTCTGCTATGCACATCATTAAGCTTTCATCCAAGTAAATAAAGAAGGACTAAAAGAGCAACCATTTAAAATATTTACGCTCTTTCAGTGCATTCTAGTAGGTACAATTTATGCTTCAGAAGACAACTTTGCACATGGGCCAGATGTCCAAAATTCTATCAACTTATCTATTTATTTCTATCTTCAACCGACTCATCTTTCCTTAGCTCCAGCAAGCTATTTTTAACTTTGTGGTAGGTGGTATACAAAATCCAAAGAATTTTCCGATAAAAGAATGCATTAAAGGTAGTAGCTCAACACCTAACTGCTATAACAAAAATAGGGCAGTAGGCTCACAGAGGAAGGACTGTGGTTCATTCACCTGTTTCCCTACCCCCTGGCCCAGCACAGAGGGTGCGTGATGCATATTCCAGGAGGAATTAATAAATGAATCTCACCTTGTCATACCAGTACCCAAGTGCGGTCACAAGCACCTCACACGCATTGTCTCAGTTGTCACAAAGCCCGCAGGACGGCCGTCACTTTCCCACTTTGTAGATGAGCTAGTTAACTGAGATGTGAGTAAGATGAAGATCACGTAGCTAAGAAGGGACTGAAATGGGACATGAATCAAAATCTTCGTGACTACATCCATGCTTGCCACCACCAGGCTAGAGTCCCTTTATAGGACAGAACCTTTCTTTTCCTTTCATCTAGTTTATTCCTCTTGGCTTCCCCCCACAGGACCACAGTCTCTCCTCAGCCTGAGGAAATAGTGAGTATATAGTCATTGACTAAATGCGAAGGACCAGCCTCTGGAGTAAAATTTTAGGAACTGCATTTGAAAATAAAAATACCTAACCTGACTGCAAACTTTCCATATTAAAATGGGAGCAAACTTGCTTCAAGGAACAGCAGCTTAATACATGGCTACTTATTTCATCAACTCACAAGAAGAGTCTTCCCTCCAGTACCCTAAAACGGTCTTATTAAAGTAACATCATCAAGGGAGTACCATCCCATCACGTCTGTCATATTCTATTGGTTAGAAGCAAGTCACAGGTCCTGTCGGAAATCTGGGGGAGGGATTATATAAAGGTGTGAGTACCAGAAGTCAGAAATATCTGGGGTCATCTGAGGGTCTGTCCACCACAAGCACCAGCAGGGGCTTTACACACATGCATGTGCATGACCTCGTCCAGTGAGTTAACAACAGAACTGGAAATGAGGCGTGTGCATCAGAATCATCTGGATGGTATGCTAAAACACAGATGTCCTGCCCCCAAGTTTCTAATTTAGTAGGTCTAGGGTAGGAGATTGCATTTCTTACAAGTTCCCAGGTAAAGCTGATGGTGCTGGTTAAGGGATCACACTTCACGACCTATAGACTAGAGTGTCCAAGCCACTTCCACTGCCACCTCCCAAAGCAGCCAGCTCTCAGTCCTTTAGGATTAGGAATGTACATACTGGCAGCACGGTCTGCCCATGGAAGGCGCATGCAAGCCTGGTGACACACAGAGGGCTTTTGGGGCAGACAATTCTGGAGTCCCAGATACTTAGAGCATGGTCTAGAAGATGAGGAACACGATCTAGGTGGGCCTATAGACATTCTCAACAAGGCTCAGACAGACAAAGTTAAAAAGACACCCTCTAAAATTAATGGCTCAGGACAGGGGTCAAGAATCGTGAAGGGTCAGACTTTAGCCTACTTGCAAGCTACCAAATTAGCCTGTCAGCTTCACAGATCTTGGCAGAAGACACAAGATGCCTGGATCACAGAAAAAAAGACAATTATAGCAATAGCAATAGCCATAGTAACATCATTGCATCAGTTCCTTGAGCCCTAATTCCAAAAGGGTGACATGATGAGGGTCAGATGTTGCCTGTTTACACAGTAGGGTGTGTTTCAGGAAAGTAACACTGAGATTAGGAAGCCCTGATTTCATAAGGTGGCTGCTAGCAAATCTACCTGACACCTGGTCCAGAGGGAGACTTGATCTTTATTATCCTGGACAGTAAATCAATCTGCCCCAAGGGAGAGTCTCTCCTTTCCAAGGCCCCTGTTATGCCAAACATCCCTGAAAAGACAGTGCAAAGAAAAGTAGCTGTTAATGCCTTTGCTCAGAGGACCAGTTGTGCAGAAACTTGAGAAACCTATGGAGAATTGTCTCCTGACAACAGGGGTCCAGTTGCCAGGCCTCAGGGTAACCCTGACTGGCAAGATGAGGACATAAGCCAGCAAGGTATCTGAGGAAGAGTTTTTGAGGCAGAGGGATCAGTAAATTAAAAGGCGCTGAAGACCAACCAAAGGGAATTAACCAGCAGGGTGTTGGGACACAGGGTCAGGGAAGTTACAGCGGAGGAAGGGGAATATAGATCACAAAGCATCCTTCCTTTCGGCTGGTGTAAGGACTCTGCACTTTATTCTGAGTGAAATGAGGAGTTACTGCAGGGTTTTGAAGGGAGGCGTGGCATGGGACCAAATGTTTTGAGAGGATCGCTCTGGTTACCATGTTGGGAATGGATTGAAGATAGGCCAGGGCCAAAACAGGGAGACCAGCTAGAAAACTCATGCAGAAACCAGGTGAGAGATGGTGATGGCCTGGGCCAAGGCCCTATCAACAGAAGGGTGGGAAGTTGTTGGACTGGAGGTATATTTTGGAAGTAAGACTGGAGATGGGGTATGGTAGGGTAAACCCACCCAAGACAAAAACCTCTCAGGCTTTGGGCTTCTGCATTTGAAATGGACTTGCCATTAACTGACAAGGGGATAAGTTGGGGAAAACTAGCGATATTTGGGGAGGAAGGAGATCAGAAGTTCAATGTTAGTCATGTTAAGTCGAGATACTTATATCAGACATTCATGCAGACGTATCAAGTGGGTATTCTGAAGTTGAGGGGAATTTGAAATTCGGGAGCTGTTAGTGTCTGGATGGAATTTTAAAAGCACGAGTCCTGAGTAGCTCACAAGAGAAGGAGTTCAGATAGAAAGCAAAGGAGCTTGAGACAGGGCTTGTGAAGAAAGAGGAGGAAAAAAGAGGCCGATGCCCTGGAAACCAAGAGAACAAAGCGCTTCAGGAAGTAGTGAGCATCTATGTAAGTGGTGCTGGTAGGTCAACCAAGATGAGGACTGAGAACTGATCACTGGATTTTTTTTTTTAAGAGGGAGAGCTAATTGGGGCACCTGGTGGCTCGGTCTGTTGAGCGACTCTTGGTTTCAGCTCAGGTCGTGATCTCAGGGTTGTGGGATCGAGCCCTGCTTCTGGCTCCAGGATCTTTCCCCTCCACCTCCCTCCCTCTGGTTCTTCCCCTGCTGACACTGGCACATGCATGTGTGCGTGCTTCGCTCTCTTTCTCTCTCAAAGAAATAAATAAATCTTTAAAAAAAAAAGATAAATCGTAAATAATTTTAAAAAAAGAGGGAGAGCAAATTATCTCTTTCCTCAAATCAACTGGAACCCAAATTCAAAGCTATTTTGGGACCATTATGCCTCCGCCAAATATAACAGGTCCCATTACATTAATCTAAAATATTTATTTTCCCTCAGCCTTGGAAAAGGGCTAAGTAGAACAGACAAAACTCTGAGAAGGACAGAGGCCAGCTCCACAGAGTCGGGCACAGGGCATCACTGGAGAGTAGAGGGCACTGAGCCCCTCAGGAATCAAACAGAACACCGGCACCACGTTCTTTCTTTTCCAGAGCTCAGATCTCCACAGGAAGGTAGTTGTTGTACCTGGATATGTTGTAAATTCCTGGCTCTTTGCAAACAAGCATATTTAACTGTAAGTTCACAAAATGTGGGATGAAGCCAAATAGAAATGGGTTTTTACCCTTGTTAAAAAGATGACAGGCCCAAATGAAGTCGCTTTTGTTAGTCCCACCTCAGCAAATCAAGACTTACTACCTAACCTAACTGCAGTCTCAGCCTCTTCCAGCGATGTAACCTTTAACCAGTGAGGCTGGGGTCAGAGGTCAGCGCTAGTGGGGAAATCCACCTGATGGACCTCTTCTGATCCCCACAGATGGGGAAGGTGACCTTGCCTGAAACGATGCACTCTTTGCTAGAAATTTCCTTTTTCTTTCACATCCCCTTCTGTCTATAAAAGCCTGCCATTCTATACCGCTCCTCAGAGTCCCTCTCTGCTTGCTAGCTGGGACACTGCCCAATTCACGTATTGTTGAAAACAGCCAATCCGGTCTTCAAATTTACTCAGCTGAATTTTGTTTTTATAATAGCCTCCATTAGCAAAGGTCATCAAAAGTTGCATCTGTATCTAATTGTAAGATATGGGATAATGACGTGGAGAACAAAGGCAAAAAGAAAAAAAATTAAATTTTCTTACAACTTACAGCCCATTGAGAAGTACTTGAGACAGGAACAGTGACCTTCCTCCCCAAACTCAAGTGCCTCGATGTTAATACCTTGCTGGAGGCAAAAGACAACCTTAGCTTGACATTAGCCAGACGTCCAAGATCCTGGAAATCGTCTTTAGCATATGAAAATCCTTTTGGAAACTTCCTTTATCTCCATTCCCTCCCTCCACAAGATATAAGTTAGCAATCACCTTCCAAGCATATGGTCCACTGACATACATCTGAAGGGTCTCACGAGCACAAGTTTACTAGACAGTAGTAAATGACCCCTCAAGGTTCTGGAAACCTTGCTTCCAAATTCCTTAGAGACTTACACTATCCCTAAGCCAACTTGAAAGTATATAATCAATCACTCCTCACAACCCCAGTGCGGCTCCTTCTGCCCACAGGTCCTGTCCCCGTGCTTTAATAAAAACCACCTTTTTTTGCAATGAAGATGTCCCAAGAATTCTTTCTTAACCATTAGCTCCCAGACCCCAACATTTCACATCAATAGCAGGATATAAAAGGGTAGAGCTAGATACCACTGATCGACTATTTGCTCCGAACTCGTTAATGAAGGAAGGAGCAACCCCATAACCTAACTGTTGAGGAGAACAAAGGCAAGAGAAATGTAGCGAAAATTAAATTTCCTTACAACTTGCAGCCCCCTGATAAACACGGGAGACGGGCTGAGTGTGACATTCCTCACGGAACTCAGGGCTGCCTGAATGTTGATGTTTCACTAGGGACTAAAAGCAACCTTATCTTGACAGTAGCCAGACCTCCCGGATCCTAGGGATCCTAGAACTCTTCTTTAACGTGCAGACATCCCTTTAGAGACGTCGGTGATCTCCACCCGCCCCCCAAACTTTAAATTATATAATCAGTCACTCCTCACAATCCCAGTGCAGCTCTTTCTGCTGACATCCTGTCCCCGTGCTAGAATAAAAGCACCTTTTTGCACCATAAGACGCCTCAAGAATTCTTTCTTGACATTGTGCTCAAGGACCCTGCATCAAGAACCAAAAGGAATTTAAGTGGGGGAGGGGAGGGGCAATACTGTGAACTCCAACAGTTTTCAAATGCGTATCTGAACCTCTTTCCAGATGTATTTTCCATCTGTTTACTGTTACCCAATCCACCTTGCTTTTTTTTTTTTTCTATACAGTACTTGCTTTTTAAATGTATTAGACTGTTTATCAGTAAATACAAGGCCTTCCTCTCTGGCAATGCCAATGCAATTTCCGGCCAGAGGAGCCAAGCTCTTCTCCAAAGTACAAAAGGATCTGTCAAGTGCCCGTGAGCGGCCCTGCCAGGAAGTAACCACCTTCCTTCTGGCTAGTGGATACTCCCCTCACATCTTCTGGGCATGCAGATTTCTCAAAATAGCAGGATCACATTTCAAAAAAATTTCTGAATGTGTGTTCTTATTTCCACACATTCTCAAAACTGTCGCGGTGGAAAAAATGCAAGTCCTAATTCTCCCAACATGCTTCCTTCTTTCAGGGACGGCGTCCTGGAGAGCAGGCTCTGGGGACCTGTGGAGTGAGCATCTCATAAATGACTGGAACCCCGCCTGGCACACAGTAGGCCCACAATAAAGAGGTATTTTCCTTGCCGGTAATGCGCTTCTTGGACTGGGGAAAATGTGAGGAAGCGATGAGTAATCGCTTGGGAAGAAGCCTCCCAATCTTTTGAAACAAACTTTGCAGGAACCATGGATATGTTGAAACTCCCAGGTGGGGCCCTGGGGTATCAAAAATGGAATAACAGGGGCCAAAGACTGCACTTTCCTCCTGGCCTGCCCTAACTCTTTTAAGTAAGGGAACCCATCTTTCCATGATGCCTTCATGTACAAATGAATCCATCTTGGAAGCCAAAATGTTGGAAAATACAGACAATTTTCTTTGTAGCTCTCATTATTGCTACTTTCAGCTCATTCGTGTGCGGGGGGAGGGGGAGGGATCAGAGAAAAAACAAATATCTGACAGCTCGAGACTCGGAAATCAAGAGATTTGAAGAGATCCCCTCACCCAAGCTTTTTCTTTTGAATGAATCCGCTCCACTTCTAGGATCCTTCACGAGGAGCTTGCTAGTGATCGACAAAAGAAATGTCTAATTATAAGAAAAATGCATTTTGCAATTTTCAAGGGGTTGGAGGATTCTGTATTTTAGATACACATCAGGAAAGTGTAATCTGTAAGGTACAAATAACCATAGGTAAGTTTGGAGATGAGGCGTAACGCACACATACATTTTCAGTGCATGATACATTATCTGGCTAAGCGCAAATAGCAAAGTGCCAGATTTTTGTCTTTTGAAAAGGAAGCAATATGTTGGTGACAAAAGGGTATTCTTGAAGATCTGTGGTTGTATTTTGGGAATTTCGTCTCCTCTGCATCAAAATGCAACACTTACAAAAGACTCACGCTGTGAGAAACTATTTAAAATTTATCTTTCCTTGAGGACCCAAAGCTTTCTTTTAGCCAACTCAAATTCATTTAAAATGTTCTGTTGCCTTCCCTGGTGCATTAAGGATGATTCTTAATTTAATACAGATATTTTAAATAAATTGCACTGCATTTCTTAAATATCCAATGGAAGGTAAAATGACAGGCTTGAAAATTTAGTTTGGGATCATCCTTTTTGTGTTCTTCACTGCATCCTACCTCAGTAAACTGAAGAGGTGGCTTCACAGCGTTGGGGACAATTCAGACCTGCAATAATAGTGAACACGTGCACTATATGGAGAGCAAACCAGGGGGATGGCTGAGGCTGATGCCCTCTTTTTTGCCATTTTAGACCAAACATTTAACACGGAAATTGCTACAGTAGCTTAAGGACAAATCCACTGACTATTCATCTTTTCCACTAGGTATCTTGTTAAAGTAGGTATTGTGCTAATATGCTTAGGAGACAGGTAAATAAATAAAACATATTCACGTTAACAAGTAATTATAATACTCAGGAGACTAAAGATCTTTCCTTTTCGGGTACTCCTTGAGATTAGTCCTTTCAGCCAGCATCCTACTTTCCGGAAACAAGCGTGCATATCCTCATGTCTCTTATTTATTCTACAGTCCTGAGATTACGGATATGAATGAACACCAAGCGGAGTAACATATTTGAACCATTCCACATTTGAACTGGCTTATCTTTGCAGTTAGTAATAAAATTCTATACTGGTTCTAAGAATCACATGGCTTGTTGTGACTTACTGAATTCATCTTGAAAACAGAACTAAAACAACACATTGTTGACATAAGAGCACACTACCACCCCACCCTACCTCACCCCACCCCCGCCCCCAGCTTGCCATATTATGGGGCTTATTCTTGCAGACCTCAAGAATTCTGGTCATATTCTTTCAGACCTAGACCCTGCCCATATGTGGGATGGACAGTGGGATTAAGGCCTGCCCTTTTAAAACCCCCTTGACCGTATGAATGTAAAGCAAAATCTATGATTTGTAACTCTGCACACTGACTGCTTATGCATACCAATGTAAGGAGATGGTACAGAACAGTAATTAAAATCCCAATGTACGAAGTCAAACTTTCGGATTTCAAATCTGGGCTCTAACACATCCAAGCTGTATGAGTTGGAGAAAGTTGGGTAACTACTATCTTTCAGTGTCCTCATCTGTAAAATGAAAATAACATTACCTTCTTCAGGATTTCATTTTAGTTATTAAATAACACAATTCTGTAGTGTATAACATGGCATCTGGCATTAAAAAAAAAACCACTAAAATATTATTGTTATTGTCACCCTCAATGTGAATTAGTTCTAATCGGCATTCTAGTATTCAAAAACTCCCATTGGGATGGAAATATGTAATCTCCTCAGTTCTGTGTGCATTACCCACGGAGATGGCTCTTCTTAGCTATCCTCCCTGGAAAGATGACTCATGTCAAATTCATCTTCGTCTTCTGCTGGCATATGCTGTCCTGCACATGACTGTGGGGCTAGTGTAGGGGTGAAGTGGTGAGGCTCAGACTCTGGACTGAAGCAGACCTGCAGTTAAATTCTTCCTCCCCCACTTAATTTTTCTGATCTTTAGTTTCCGTGTCTACAAAATGAGTTAAAAATAATGGTATCTGGGCGCCTGGGTGGCTCAGTCGGTTAAGCATTTGCCTTCGGCTCAGGTCACGATCCCAGGGTCCTGGGATCAAGCCCCACATTGGGCTCCCTGCTCAGGGGGGAGTCTGCTTCTCCCTCTCCCTCTGCCCCTCCTCCCTGCATGTGCACGCATGCAAGTGTGCTCTCTTTCTCTCTCTCTCTCCCTCCCTCTCTCTCTCAAATAAATAAATAAAACCTTAAAAAAAAAGTAATGGTATCTATCCCATAGTGTTACTATAAGAATTCAATAAGATAATGCATGCAAAGTTCTTGGTATATGCCACTAAAAGCAAGAACCAGTATTTATATAGTATTTATCATGTGCTGGGAACTGTTTTAAAGCATTTTGCATGTATTAACTCCTTAAATCCTCAATACAATCCTACGATATAGGTACTATTATTATTCTCACTTTATGTATGGGAACATCAAGGCCCAGAGGGATCAAGTAACTTGTCCAGGGTCATATTAATGGTAAGTGAGAATGACAGAATTAAAATTCAGGCAGTTTGCTTGGATTCTGGAATCTTAACCATATCCCCTGTTGCGTCTCAGTAGTAAGTGCTTATCGGGTATTTGCTATTACTACAGTAATCAATAAATACTTGTTGAAATATTTAGCAAATCAATATTTGCCGAAGGACTGATTTATTATTTACTGCATCTCACTAAGTACCAAATCTTGTCACAGGCCACAAAAATGGACTCTCTTGCTTACAGGTTTTTTGAAGCAACTTCTCAGATTCTGCCTACCCAAAGTATTAAGAAAACAAGTATATTAGGGCAGACAATTTGAAATAGGTTCCAATATACTATAATATCTATCATTTATATGATTAGATTTTATGAGTATTTTAATTAAAATAACAGTATAAGATTTGCGCAAAGGACTATCTTTAATTATGGATACAATACTACCTATTTTAAAACTTTGGGGGGAAATAAAACTACAGGAGGTAGCTTTGAAGGCAGTAAGAACACTCTTAAAAATTTTTTAAAAATCATAAATTAAAATATGTAACACCTACCTCCCATAGTTTGAGGTTTATGATTATAGTCCCTGAAATATACAAAACAAATCTTTTCCTTGAGTAATCTGATCCCTACAACATAAGAGACTTAACCTGTGCTATTTGGCATGGAGAAGAGGGATTATTTTATTGTTTTCTTTGTAAACAAAGTATTACAAAGCAAAACTGTCTTCCATGAAATATTAAGAAAAAGGATATAACTGTATTCAGTTTTCTACGGCTTCATTCCTTGCCTCATTTTCTGTTCTGATCCTTGTTTATTTTCATTCACCTGTTTCTAATTTACATTATCTTGCTGTGTTTTTTAAACATGTATAAATTGCCATAAATTCTTCCTGGAACAAGATGGGTGTAAATAAATGTCCTGTGAACAAAGTATAGTTATAATGGAAGTTACACATGACATTTTCGTTTTAATGGATTTGGAAACAGGTAAGATTAATCTGACATTTATAACTTCACATCATTTACAGATCTCTGAGAATCCTCCTGAGTAGACTGTCTGAATTTAAAAGTTACTGCAGTAGGCCGAATAATGACCCCCAAAGGTAGCAGGTCCCAATCCTTGGGACCGTAAATGTTACTTTATATGGGAAAGGGGTCTTTGCAGATGTGATTATTTAAGGATCTTGGGATATGGAGATTATCCTGGATTATTCAGACGAGCTCTAAATGAAACCACAAGCATTCTTATAAAAGACAGAGAGAGATCTGATAGACAGAGAAGGCAACGTGACCCCCAAGGCAGAGACTGCAGTGATGTGGACAAGGAATGCCGGCAGCCACAAGAAGCTGGGAGAGGCAAGGAATCAGTTAATTCTTAGAGCCTCCAGAGGAGCAAAGCCCTGCTGACTGTTTAATTGTGGTCCAGTGACAGTGCTTTTGGGCTTGCAGCCTTCAGAACTGTAAGGATAAATTTCTGTTGTAAAAGTATAATGTTAGAGTCATCCTTGATACCATCATCCTACATACCCATTCCAAAGTTAGCTGATTTTTTTTCCTAAGTAGTTCTTAAATCTGTTCATTTCTCTCCTCCCGGCTGACCGTCACCCTAGTCCAAATCTTCCGAAGACAACTTCACTTGCCCTTTAAGGTGGGCTCCCCACCCACTCAGATTCCACCCACTCATGAAGGGGAGGGAAGAGTGGCAAAGGGGGTAGGGGGACATAAATGGGGACTTCAGTTTTCTTTTTCCTCCAAAAGCGGCAGGCTTTGAATGGGACCAGCACTCACTGCGTGCGCTCTGCTACCCACCCTCTACTTGATGTTAAAAGGAATTCACATGCTCTGCCCGTTTCCTCTCTGGAGAATGGGAATGAGAACACTACCTCATGGGACTGTTGTGAAGAAGTGAGTCAACAAGTGGAAAGCACAAACAGAAACACAGTAAACAATCTTCACTATTTTGATTATCACCTACTAGGCCAGACTTTCAGGCTCTCACTGGAGCTATGTGGCCCTCTTTTAGATCACTAACACAGCTGCGATTTTACACTTCATTTATCAGTAACTATCAAATTACTGTCTGTTACTTCCTCTACTATAAATGTCATGAAGCCAAAATCAAGTCTGTGCTTGCTCCCCCTAGCACGGTACTTGGCAAAAGGAAAGCACTGGAATATCTGTTAAGTAAATCTCGCAAGTAAAGCAAACCAGTGACACTGACGGTTCCGACCTATAGTTTAGCTGTCTTCAGAATTCAGATGAGTCTTACTCTCCGATGTCAATGAATAACCAATTACTTGGGAAGCTTTCAAATATACCCATGCCCACGCCCTCGAGATTCCACTTTGATTGATCTGGGATCAGTCAGTATTTAACACTGCAAATAATTCTAATCTGCAAGGCAGGTTGGAAAGCTCCAGTGTTGTTCCCACCTGCTTCAGGTCAGGAGTGAAGGCTGCCTTTGAATCTGATCCACAACCCCCACCCTTGGTTGAATTCTCCTTTCCTAATTAGATAATGGGGAATAAAAAACACTGGAAGCAGCAGCTTTATGGGCAGGATCTTGGCTGATGGAACACACCAGGATGGTTCCTACTGTTCACACAACTGTAATCCTGGCAGCAAACCTGTTGGGTGGCTTCAGCCCAGGCCCAAGCACCCACCAAGTCGCCCTCATTCAGGAAAGGGTCTTGAACCTCTTCTTACCTTTATTTTTTAATTTTTTAAATTTTTTTAATGGGCACAGTTCCATACGGACTCCCTACCCCTGGTCCGAGTGTGACCCCAAGACACGAGGCTGCCCTTGGTGACGCCGCCGCCACGGGCTCCTACAGCAGGCGACCCCGGTAGCGGGGAGCGAGGCGGCCAGAACGCGGCCGGGGACCCTGCGCGCCCGGCCCGGGGGAGGCAGAGGTCTCTCCCTGCCCTGGGAAACCGGGACACACGCGTCTATCGCTGGAGATCCCCGGGCGGGTAACGCTCTCCTGCCTCGGAAGGCAAGTCCCGGCTCCGCAAGCCCCCGGCGCAGCCGGGGGCCCCGGGTCTCCGCGGAGCCACCACCCCCGCGCGCGCCGCCCAGCCCGAACTTGGGACCGGACGCCAGCCCACTGCTCAGGCCTTGAGGAGCCGCGTTCCCTCCCTGTTCCCCCAAGGGCCAGGGGAACGCCTCGCGGATTCCGGACCCAGCACAACAGGTCCTCCGGACACCCGCGAGGTTGGGAAAGCGCGCGGGGGGGGGCGGGGGTCTGGCTGGGAAAAGAAGTCGAGCGTTCTGTGGGCGCATTTCCAGCGGAGGGACCTCCCCACTTAGCATCTTCACTGGCCCCAGCCACACAGCAAATCCTGAGTTTGGGGAGCAGGGATTATCCCGCAGGCCCGGGTAGGAGCGGAGTTGCGGCCGTGTGCAGATGGCACCCATCCGCTCCGTCCGAGAGCAAAGTTACGCGGTGCCGGGAAAGCGCCTCTCTGCGCGCCAGGACGCGACCCTCAGGGCGACGGGCGACCACTCACCTTGCGCCTGCGCCTCCATGGTGGCCGACGTCGGAGTCCGCGCGGCGGGGCTCCCGGGCGCTTCCAGAAAAGCAGGCGGCGGTGCCCGAGCTCGGGACGCAGCTGGCCCCGCCGCCCGCGTCCGCCCTCCCCCTGCGCACTTGTCGCGAGCGCTGCGTGGAAGGGGTGGGGGGCCGGGGGCCGCCTGCACCGCCGCTGTGGTTAGCTCCGCGGCGTCCAGTGCACCTGGCCCGCACCACGCGGGGAAGGAGCCCGCCGCTGGGCGCCACCTGCCGGCCGCTCTGCGCATGGCGCCGGGGGCGCCCACTCGGGGCTCCGGGCGCCTGCTCGGGCCCTACAAGCGCCTGACCCAGCCGGAGCGGGCCCTCCAGCGCGGGGGCCCAGGGCAAATCCCCAGGGAGAGAGGACGGAGGGTGGATTTACAATACTGAACCCTAGCTCCCGGTGGAAATACGGAGTTTGGATCCTGTGATCCCCTGCCCTCAACATTTTTGTCAAATGATCAATGTATAACCTTGTTTTATGTGGGTTTCTGTTTAAAGATACCTTATTTATGTATTGTTGACTCATGAACTTTGAGCTCAGGGCCATCATCATTAGAGCTGACACCTGAGTGAAACCTAGTAAGCTTATTTAACTGAACAACATTTCACGGGAACCATTTTAAATAGCAAAATCAGCCCCCTCCCCCCGAAAGCACAAAAATGGTGTATCTGTAGTCTGTGAAAAGGGCACTTGTTTACCGTCTGAGAGCTGAAACAAGGTAGAGCTTAGCCTTGTCTGACCTCAGCTGGAAAGGCATGCCGCCTGCCCGCCCAAGTTTTTCGGGGCTCTGCCCAAGTCTGGAATGACCGCGAAAGCCCTGCATTGATTTTGCTGTCACAAACAAATTTTAATAATGAGGCAAATTCACAGATATGGAGTCCTCAAATAATAAGCATCAACTGTGGGTATATTTTCTAATTTGGAACCCATGAGCCATTCCTGTAAGCTGATGAAGCAGTCACATTTTCAGAGAAAAGACTAGAAACTGACAGTTTTGTTCCAAGCCTGGCTTGGCAGGGTGACTAGAAAGCATAGCAGAGAAGAAAAATCAGCTCATGTCTCACCTTTTCAGATCTTTAGCCCTTACACATCTCTTTCTCTTCACATCTACACATTCTCCATCTGTAAAATGAGAGATAGTATTTATTTACATTTGCTCTTGAATGGTTTGTTATTATTTTTTTCAGGTTTTTTTTTTTTCTCCTTAAAATAGATGTTAAAGTCTGTCAGGGTCAAGTATGTGTCCTTTATCAACCACCCCCCCCCCATTTCTTGCCAAAAAGCCTTATACAAATTCATAGCTCAAAAAAGATTTATTGGGGTGCCTGGGTGGCTCAGGTGGTTAAGCGTCTGACTCGATTTCAGCTCAGGTCATGATCTCAGGGTTTTGAGACTGAGCCCTGAGTGGGTTCTGTGCTGAGCGTGGAGCCTGCTTAAGATTCTCTCTCTCCTGGGGTGCCTGGGTGGCTCAGTGGGTTAAATGTCTGCCTTCAGCTCAGGTCATGATCTCAGGGTCCTGGGATTGAGTCCTGCATCAGGCTTGCTACTCAGCCAGCTTCTCCCTCTCCTTATGCCCCTCCCCCCCCCCACTCATTCTCTCTCTTTCTCTCAAATAAATAAAATTAAAAAAAAAAAGATTCTCTCTCTCCCTCTTCCCCCCTTCTCACTCTTGCTCTCTCACTCACTCTCCCCCTCTCTTAAAAAAAAAGATTTATCGAATAAGCAACTAACCAGTAGGTTCTATTTCATCCTCGATCAAGTTACTGTCAAAGTACAGACTAATAAACATTAATAGAGTCTTACATTTTCGCTTGAAAAAAGGTACACCTATGATTTTATGGCACATGTATAAACATGTCAGTGTTTTTTGTTATGTTAAAATGCCCCTGATTTGTAATTATGGACATAAAAATTGCCCTACGGAACACCAAGCACAGGGCTTTTATGTGGCTTCTGGTGATAGGGACCGTGGATGCACCAAGTAATGAATCAGCATCACTAATTACATCACTTTCAGGGTCTATCCAGTTGTTCTGGTCCTCTCTACCCTGGAAATTAAGCACCAGGGTAGGTTTGACTTCCAGCTGTCAAAAGGAGCTAAAAAGAGTTCATGACTTTCCAGCTTGGGTCATCTAACCTTTATCTAAGTTGTGACTCATTTTTCTGATGTACAAAATTTTAAGCCACTACCCCCCTTAATGTCCTTTACCATTTTTATAATAATAAAATATTGACAGTCATTCTGAAATATTAATTGAGTATATTCTCTGTGCCAGGGACTGTGCCAGAGGCTAAGGATACAGGTCAAGGGCATGATCCTTCTTCCCCAGGGAGTTCATGGTCTGGTGAAAAGGAGAGAGAAGCAGATACTTTATAAGGCAGTGCAGTGTGGTAAGGGCAAAGGAAGTCCTCCTAACTCAGACCCGGGAGGAGATAAAGGAAGGTTTCCGTGAGGATGTTTGCCTCAGCGGAGTCTTGAAGGAGGAAAGAATTAACGGGGTAGGCTGTGCTGGCCCCCAAGTTATGGCTTAGCCATGGGAGACTATGTTTTTCCCTTCCATTTCCTGGTCACTTATGATGGTGATTTTCCTTAACTTCCTTAAAGCTTAGTAAAGCAGCCGTCCTGACCCTCTTCTTCATCTCTGGCTGGTCTTCCACAGGGAACACACTGGGTGGGTGTTTGATTAAGTCAGTGAAATCCTGGTTTGCCCCTCCTGAATTGATCTTGTTGCTGATGCAGTGGGAACCTTAGATGTCCAAAGGGAAGCTGTATTCAACAGTCCTTGCCTGAACCAGTTACATAAGGTGCTGAGGGGGCCCTTGAGCAGTGGAAGAGGAAGGAGGAAGAGGAAGAAAGGACAGATAAAATGTGCCACTCTGGCTCGGGAACCTTACTACTACACTGAAAGAGAACATGGGCTTTGGGGCTCCATTGTTAGGTCTTTACACTGAAAAATTACTAGCTGTGTAACCTGAAGCAAGTTTCTTAGCCTCTCTGTGCCTGGGCTTCTGCATTTTGTGACGGGATGCAATATGAACTAGGAATTGATATCTTTTTTCCCTCCTAGCCCACTGGGCACTTGTGTTTCTAGAGCAGGGGTTCCCAGCCCTCTTATGCAGTGTGCCATACAAGGGATTCCTAAACATTTCTAATAGCTGGGCCTCGCTCCCCAGGTATTCTGATTTGATTTATATTTTGGAAAGCTCTCTAGATAATATGAATATGCTTCCAAGATTGAGAATGACCGTTTTAGAAAATGTCCACCACAAAGATGAAAGGTACTAAATTCTTAGCTTTTAAATTAAAAAAGTTACCACCTGGGTCAACAGAAAATAATGAAAAAGAAATGTGAGCAGGCAGAGCAAGGACTTTTTTTCTTTTCTTTTTTTTTTTTTTTTTTGCCCCTGCTCCCTGCTTCCAGGGGAACTGGGGAGGGAAGAGAAGTTTGATGGAGAGTTTAGACATGGGTCTGTCTATATGCGTCTGTCTTACCCTTCCCTTCCCTACCCTCATCAGAGCAAAGAAGACTGGCCTTGACAGTTCCATCAGGAAATCTGATGGCCAGATAGTTTTGAGAAATGTTAGGGACAGAGTGGACACTTTGAATTTCCCACCCTTTCAAGTGAGATAGGGAAACATCTGGGAGTTCCCTTGAGTGCCATGGGGGGCGTGGACATCAGGGGAGAGAGAACCAGCTAGTGAGTCACAATTTCCAGGAGACTGGAGAGAGAGAGAGGCTCCAGAAGGAAAGGAAGAAGTGCAGCAAAATCCCTTCGGAAGGTAAGAGGGCTGCCCTAGGGAGAGGCAGGGTCTGTGTGGGAGCGCTGCCTGCCAGAGGACGGCTAGCATCACCCACATCATGCTACCGAGCAGGGCAAGAGGAGATGAGGAGACTTTGGTGAGGTATTGCTCACAGAGGGGACTGGGACTGCCTTCTCCCCATCTCTACAAACTACCTAGGCTTCAGGAGGACTGGAATGTGGCTCCTATACCAGTCCACTTGCCAAGGAGTTGGAAAATTAGTGGACTGTGGTCTTGCCAGAACCGTTGAAGTAGAAAGCCAAGAAGTGAGTATCAGGGGAGGGCAGCATGAGGCCATCAGCTGGGGTCCACCAGGACCTAGGAGAGCCTGAACGTCTCGTCCAGTTAAATATGAGTCATTTAGTTTTATCTCGTCCTCTCAATCCTCACCCCACACTCCACAAAGAGGAGCTGGTACCTGGAAGAGAGGAGGGCCAAGAAATCAGACTAACTTTTTCTCTGTAACTCTCCAACACACACAGACACACAGACACACACACACACACACACACACACACACATACACACAGAGTGAGTTTTCCAAGCAGTACTGAGAGAGGGGAGAAGAGGTTTACTTTGAGACTGAGAAGAAGACTAGATCATATACCAACAAAAGAGTGTTCTAATAACCAAAGCTAACTGAAATGAATGAATCAGAACCAGCTGCCTGTGAGGGAAAAGTAATTAGAAAAGTACAAAGAGTTCATGTTTATCCCTCCAATTGCTGTTGCACTAAATAAATTGGTTACACTATATAAAGTTCTTTGCCCAAACCTATTGGACACATTTTGCTTTCTCTAAGTTCCCCTCCAAAATTTCTAGAGATAGTCTCTGGATCCGTAAAATATTCACGGACGTTCGGAGGACAAAGATGCTTCTTTTTCATTATAAAGGGACATATTACTTATTGTACTCTCGAGTTCCTACACATATAAATACTAAAGCTTACTCCTTCAGGCTTTAAAACTGTAACATATATAATCATTTTTAAATAGCAGTCTCTCAGGGTCCATAGTCTGAGAAACAAACTGACGGTTCTAGAGGGGAGGGGGTGGGGGGATGGGTTAGCCTGGTGATGGGTATTAAAGAGGGCACGTACTGAATGGAGCACTGGGTGTTATACGCAAACAATGAATCATGGAACACTACATCAAAAACTAATGATGTAATGTATGGTGATTAACATAACATAATAAAAAAAATTAAATCGCAGTCTCTAAGACACATTGAAAATGTATTCGTTTTCTGCGATCTTAATGCAGGGCTTGTCAACCTCGGCATTGCTGACATTTTTTACTCAGTAATTCTTTGTTGTGTTGGAGGATGTAGAAGAGCATCCTTGGCCTCTCCTCACTAGCTGCCAATAGCAACTCCTCAGTGGTGACTATCAAAACTGTCTCCAGACAATGCCAAGTGTCTCTTGAGGGCAAAGTCACCCCCGGATGAGAACCACAACTCTCACTATCTCTTGAAGATGCAGAATCATCATGAGTAAGTTATTACCCTGTGTACTATAGTGAGGCCTACAGCATAAGAATGCCCCCTGAGCTTCATCAGCAAGGGGATTTTTGCCCCTCATTTCTACGTGGAAATGTCTTGCCTCTTTCCATTGTCATCAATCATTCCTAATTTACTGCCTAAACAGTCCAAGAAAGGACTAAGAGGGGCTTTACCTTATTCCTAAAGAGACCGGAGAACAAGAGAAGGATGAATGAATGATGTGGCTATTGGTCTATAACTCATACACTGTATGAGGAAAGTGCTGGAAGTTTTTTCCGTTTTTGAGGTTAAACTATTCCATTATCGGTTCTGCCCAAGGATACACTTGACCCTTGAGTGACAGTGTTCTGAGCCCAAACTCTTTTCTTGAGAGAAAGGCATCAAAGATGATTGGGAAGCCATCACTTAGACGGGCCTTCAGGTTAGAACGAGGCCATCAGACACAAGGAATCTGAGATGGGGAAAGCAGCCTAGGCCCACATCAATCATGTTGTGATTAGCATTCGGCTTTCTTCAGTTCCAGAACCTAGAGTTTGCAAAATTGGCTCTTTTCAGGCTGTTTGCATTTCTTTTGTTTATCTTTTGGAATTTTTTTTTTTTTCTGCTTAGTGTTTATTGTTTCCTTTCAAAAATGTTCAACTCTTTCAGTAGCACTAAGGAAAGAAAGAAAAGGCACATGTTGTCAACAGGGCTAGACCAGCACAGAACACGGCAGGGGTGATGGAAACAAGAGAACTCCAAGAGAGACGCACCAAGGGACAGAAAGAAAAGATGAAGGCCTCTACCACACAGTCAATTCTCTCACTCCTTGGTTTGCTCGTTCTTTAGAGGATTTTTGACTTATTTATTCAAAGGTGCAATTTCCTTACAGCTCGTTGCTGATTGGAGGGTTCTCGTGGTTAGCAGTTGTGTTTCCAGAGGCTGCCCTTGTCAGAGCTTGACCTCTAGATAAATGGATATTACCACACCATTCTCATAAAACAAAAACAGAAAGTCAGGTGTTATCCAATTCTTTTTCAGACACAATGTACACGTCTGGCTCCATTGTTTATGAGTGACATTGAAAAATTAGAGAAAGGTTAAGTAGAACATCACAAAGATTATTGATAAGGTCGTTAGGGATAGTGCAAGGAGCCAGAGGGCTCATTCATTTTGGTAAGCAGGAGTCTAGGTGATATCTCGACAGCACACACATCCATTGTCCATGGTTACGGGATAGATCACAAGCAACACTGTAAAAGGCAAAGGACTGTTTAGTGGCCACGACAGACTTCAAAGTGACTTACACTCTGAATGAATCTAAACTGGGTCTTAAATAAATATGATGGACAAAACAAATAGATCATAACTAACTGTGCTGGAGGTCAATGACGACCTACCAACGTAAGTTGTGTTACACCAGCTTATGTCCAATTCAAGGACCTGGCTTGGTAGGTATGTATGTCTCAAGTAAGCCCCAGTCAGAAAGCTCTGTGAGGGATGTGAATAAGTGAATAATATTAACATTTGTTTTGCGATCTATAACATGGAACGAAATGATTTAAATTTGAATTTGAGAAAGGGCATATTGCCCAACATTCCCACATATTTGTGAAAGAAGGAAAAAATAAACCCATAATTAATAATTATTCAAAAGGATCATTTTGGAACACTATAAACTTCAATTCTTCATATATTCCAATATTTTAATATTTAATATTCCACTCTTGAAACTTTTCAATGAAGGCTAGCAGGGAAAATGCACTCATAGAATTGTGCAGAGAAAAACATTTTCATGAGATTTCTCTTAGAAGTTCTTATTTTTTGGTAGTCATTCCTCTTATCTGTGAGGGGAAACCTACTTCTCTAGAGAACTTTCCTGCAATAAATTGAAGCAAATTATATGGGAAAAATTGGTAAGTCAAACACATCCCATGGGATATTAAATCATAACTAACTCAGGAAATATCTATATTTTACATTCACTAATTCCAATCAAACACATATTCTATGTTTTAAATATCTGTAAATTTTATTTTACTTAAAAGATTTTATTTATTTATTTATTTTAGAGAGGGGAAGACAGAGAGCATGCACGGGGGGAGGGGCACAGGGAGGACAGAGAGGGAGAGAATCTTGGGCAGATTTCACCCTGAGCGCTGAGCCCCATGAGGAGCTTGGGGCTAGATCTTACCACCCTGAGATCATAACCTGAGTCGAAACTAAGAGTCCAAAGCTCTTCAACTGAGCCATCCAAATGCCCCTGTAAATTTTATTTTATTGCTTATGTATACAGAGTTGTTAGTTAATTTCAAAACTGAAAAAAAGTTGTTTAAGCAAAAAATAATCATGTCTTATTGTGAAAAATCCGTGAAATGCTTTTTAGTACATTTTTATTTTATTTTTTTAAAGATTTTATTTATTTGAGAGAGAGAGAGCATGAGAGAGAGAGATCAGGAGCAGAGGGGAGGGGTAGAGGGAGAAGCAGACTCCCTGCTGAGCATGGAGCCCAATGAGGGGCTCGATCCCAGGACACTGGAATCATGACCTGAGCTGAAGGCAGATGCCTAACTGACTGAGCCACCCCGGTGCCCGGTTTTTAGTACGTTTTTAAAAGTTTATCTTTAAAATTTAAAAAATCAAAGCGTTTTTATCTTTTTTTTTTAAGTTCTGATTAGGAACGTTGAAAATTTCAACTTACACTTTCTTTCCACCTCATGCATCAAAATTAATTCCATGGAAATTAAAATACCAAATATTTTTAAGCTAAGAAAAACTAGAAGAAAATGTAATTGACTATTCATTAACTTGTGAGGTCTGAGGGGTACTTTCAAAGTTTAGATATGAAGGAAATTAATTATAAGGAAAAAGATGAACATATCTGGCTTCAAAAATGAAAACTCCTATCCATCAAAAATAACCCAAATTAGCAAACTGGAAATTAACAACAAGGACAATAGGAAACGGGATGAAATCTCTAGACTTGGAAAGACCTATATAGCTATGACCTTGATACCGAAACCCAACAGGACAGTCCTAGGAAAGAAAATTACGCAAAATTATTACTATCAGTGCAAAAGTTCTAAATAAAAGGAAGGCAAATAAAATTCAATGGTGTATTAAGTGTGTATGAGTGTATAATACTTTATCAATCAAGATTGAACGAAGGAATCCATGGATAATTGAACCTCAGAATTCTAATATAATAATGAAGCCAGTGGAGTATTGGATTTAGCTTATATTGGCTTGTGAGAACTGACTCAAATTTTCAGGAACTAGAAAAGGATGTTATTCAGGAAAAAAGAAAATGAATCCAGACGATAGGTCAGAAATGTAGAATGGAATGAAAAACAAATGGTGAATAAGAGTAGTAAAGCACAATAAATATTGACTATATACTATAATAAAAAATAATGCTCTGCAGGATTTAGCATACATCTGGAATTTTAAAATATGCACAATTGTATGTATGTCAGGAGTTTCAATGTTCTAAGTTTCTTACATTGTCTGAGAAGAGAGTAAATCACCATTGAACATTACAATTTTGTAAGTCAAGGATGAATGATTTTAGTCACCTACAAATCAAGACAAATAGATATTAGCCCAATAAAACTGGACCAAGATAACGAAAAGGCAATTCAAGAAGAACAAATAAAAATGCCCCAAAAATCCATAAGAAATACTCGAATTCACTGGAAATCAGAGAAATGCAAATTACCATCACAACAAGACATCATGGCACCTACACCAACTTAAAAGGGGGAGGATCTCCCAATGGTGCCAGCAGGAGGAAGAGCAATATGAACTCCTACCCGTTGCTGGTGTGAGTATACATTTGTATGGCAGCTTTAGAGAAAAATTTGGTCATATCTAGTAAAGTTGCTTCAACCCTTCAAATGAAACCTCATAAAGTAAAACATAAGCTTTAACCCATCAAATCCATACCTGGACCTACACCTTGAACCTGGAAGAATCCTTGTCCATATGCATAGGTAGACATGCACTGATGCTCATTGCTGTATTTGTTGTAACAGCAAAAATTTGTTTTAAAAAATAATGCTCTGCAGGATTTGGCATACATCTGGAATTTGTCTCATTGGTGGATTAAAATCCACCAATGAGACAATGAGTAAATAAATGTATATTTGTATATGTATGTATACATATAAGTATTTGGAGCTACACAACATGGTTAAATCTCAAAAATATAATGCTGAGCAAAAAAGCGACTTGCCAAATACTACTGTAATCTCTCTCTCTCTTTTTTTAAGACAGGCAGACTGAAAAAAAAAAAAAAAGAAAGGCAAAATGCCACATGCAACTCCTCATTTGGATGTGTCTAGAGTTTGGGCAGCTTGACTACTTTACACTGTCCTACAAATGGACCTTGAAAGCTTGTTCCAAGGTTCTAGCAGGGAGGGGAGCGCAGCTTGGTCCTCCTCTATCCGGGAAGGTCATCGTGTTCCACCCAGCGGGCAGCTTCGGGAGGGACGCATATGGAGCAGTGAGGAGGAAGGGACACACACCTAACCAGCCAGGTCAGCCCAATCAACCTGGCCATCAATGGGGTGACAGATGTCGCAGCCAGATCGCCCTCACATCCAGTAATCTCTTGTCTCTGAAGTTTGAAAATGTGCAAAACAATGTTCTGCAAGATTGATGGATAAAGGCATATTTAAAAAGAAGTCTAGGAATAAAATGTAGAAAATTCAGGATAACATGGAAGAAGAGAAGGGAAGGGGATCAGGTAGAGGTACACAGGGCTTCAATAATTCTTGTAATGTGTTATTAAAAACATTTGACACAGCATCGGTGAAAATGTACGAATTTGATAGAACTGGATGGTAGGCACACGGGGTGTACATTATACTTTGCGTTTTTCACTATTATTTTTATGTTTCATAATTAAATAGAAGTTTTTAAAAGAGGATGGTGAATCAGATGAGACAAGAGAGTTATTGTGAAAATGGAAAGAAGTGGAGAGAATGAGAAATAGGTAGAAGGTAAGTAAGATGTAGTATGGGGTTATGTACGGGGAAGAGGGAAGTGCAAGGCTCTCGGCCTCTCCCAGATTTCAGACTTGCGCGACAGGATGGAGGGTGGTATCATTCATGCAGACTAGAAGTAACATCAAAACCACAATTTTATGTTTTCTAACAGCGTGGTCCTGCTTGCTAACCCCACGCCAACGTTCCGTGAGATGGGTAATAAATTGGTATAATCCTTGTGATAGTTAACATTGACCTAGTGCCCACTTAGGAAAATCTATCCTAAAATCCTTTCTAAGCACAGAAACCAGTTTATGGAGAAACATGTATCTATGGAAAATTATCATAAAAATTTGCAAAAATCCAACAGTCCCAATTGTGGCATAATTATTAAATAAATTGATATATTACTTAGGAGACATTATAATTCCAAAGAATAGATAATAAAATAAAAACTATATAGTGCACAGAAAAGAATATGATATGAGGTTCTCAAAATAAAAAGCTAAGGTAAAAATTATAAACAAAAATGTAATCTAACCATGTTTAAAGCTGGGGAAACTATGTTTTTAAACAACTGAAGGAAATCCATGTTAATCATAATTGTTTGTGTTATGAGACTATGAGTGCTCTGGGTTCTGTGTTTTTCCAGTTGTGCTTTCGTGACCACATATTAGTTTTTCAATGAGTAAAATAAACATGTAAATTTAAAAATTACATTAAGGAAAAGAGCAGGTGTCATATTGGTTGGGTTAAATACATAATATAATTTATGCATCCATTTTTCCCTCAAATGTCATTTGAGTTGTTTCCCGTTTTTGCTTCTCATAAATCAGGGCTACTATGCACATTTTTGTGAACTTATTTTGGTGTAATCATATAACACTGTTGTTCAAGTGTACACTCAGGAGTAGAAAGACACCAGATATTCAATTTGATGATAAAACTCTAAATTATCTGGGGCCCCTGGATGGCTCAGTCAGTTAAGTGGAGAACTCTTAGTTTTACCTCAGGTCATGATCCCAGGGTCCTGGGATCTTGTCCCTTATCGGGGTCCCTGTTCCGAGGGGAGTCTGTTTCTCCCTCTACCCCTCCCCCCATTCGTGATTTCTCTTTTTCACTCTCTCAGTCTCAAATAAATAAAATCTTTAAAAAATTTGTAAAGCCTAAGTAGAACGAGCTAATATGATCAATATTGATCTTTATAATTATCTGCACAAACTTCGTCAATATGCTTATTTTCATGAATACTTTTTATTTCAATAGAATGTTTCTTTGGTGTTCTCTTTCATCAATTCCTACTATTTCCATGAATGTCCTTCTTCAACATCACTGGGTTATTCTTTGTTATATTTCTGACTTCTTAACTTGGATGATTAGCTCTTTCCTGTTTGCTTTTCTTTTTTCTAACATATACAAATAAGGTTGTATATTTCCTTCTCAACATCACTGTACTGATAGCTCAAAATTTGCTATCCAGTGTTTTTATTATGATTCAGCTCTAAGTAATTTTAAGTTTTAATTTTTATTTCTTTTTTGACATAAGAATTTTTTCAGAATCATGTTTTTAAATTTTAAATATATGGGGTCTTATTAAATTATCTTTTTCTTTTCTTTTTTTTTTTTTTTAAAGATTTTATTTATTTATTTGAGAGAGAGAGAATGAGAGAGAGCACATGAGAGGGGGGAGGGTCAGAGGGAGAAGCAGACTCCCCGCCGAGCAGGGAGCCCGATGTGGGACTCGATCCAGGGACTCCAGGATCACGACCTGAGCCGAAGGCAGTCGCTTAACCAACTGAGCCACCCAGGCGCCCCTATCTTTTTGTTTTCTAATTCCAATTTAATTTTATTGTGTTTAACAAATGTAGTCTTTATGACATTACTCCTTTGAAATTTGTTGCATCATACCATATCACCCAATAAATGTGTAGTCAATATTTGTAAATTTTCCATGTATGTTTAAAGGAATGTGTATACTCTCATTCATAAGTATCTACATGTTCTTTGGATCAAACTTCTTCATTATGTTGTGAAAAATGTTTATATTCTTATTGATTCTTTTCTGTACATTCAATCACTTACTGAGTTGTGTATTAAAGGTTTTCACTATCATGGTTTAGTTGGCTAATGTCTCCTATTTACAGTTGCTACATCCTTCCAGTGAATTTAATCTTTTATCTTGATATAATGATGCTCTTTATTTTGCCTCAGAAATCTGTTTTAACAAATATTTAAGATATTTATACATTTCTTTGGGTTTGTATTTACTTGATATAACATTTTCCAACTTTTAGTTTCAACCTTTCTCTGTTGTCTCTTGTGAAAAATATATTGCTGGATGTTTTCTGTTTTTATACTTGAGAATCTATTCCTTTAACACTGATTGCAATTACTCATATGTTTTAATTTATTTCTGTCATCTTATTGTATACATTTTATCCTTTCTAATTTTTGTTCTGAATCTTGTGTTTCTATTTATTCCATTTACTTCCTTGTCATTTTCAGTATATACACAATACTTCTATTCTTTTGGAGATTATCCTTCATACATTTAAAAAAGATTTTATTTATTTATTTGTCAGAGAGAGAGAACAAGCAGGGGGAATAGGAGGCAGAGGGAGAAGCAGGCTCTCCGCTGAGCAAGGAGCCTGATGCGGGGCTCGATCCCAGGACCCTGGGATCATGACCTGAGCTGAAGGCCATCACTTAACTGACTGGGCCACCCAGGCTCCCCTGTCCTTCAGATTTTAACATGCATATTTGAGAAAGCCTAATGTTAGGTAATAACTTTATCCGCCTTCTGCATAACACAGAATTTAGAAAGCTTTAACAAATCACTTCTTTCCACTTTGTATCAATTGTACTCCATTATTTTAGCTTTGTCATGTTATTTTTAACTCTTAGGTTACACATTACTATTGTTTTATATCATTATTCATTTTTTTAATTCATTTTTTTTGCATCTTGGATCTTACCTCTGCAATTATGTACATTGTTTAGAAGTCCCTTTCTTGGTGGCTTCTGAAAGAAAGTTTGTTTTTCAATACCAGGTTGAAAATTGATTTGTTTTAGCATACCAAAATATTATTCCACTGTCTTATGCCTTTTATTGTTGCAATTGAAAAGTTAGCTATTACATTAATTTTATTTCTTGGTACATCACCCCTATTTTTGTTCTGGCCTCTTTCAAAATAATCTGTTTGTTTGACATTTTGTTCTGAGGCTTCTCAATATTTGTCTACGTTTGGATTTCTTTATATGTTTATGATTGGATTTGTTATGCTATTCTTCAACCAGGTCTGGAGAATACTTAGTGATTAATCATTTTGAATATTAATTCTCCTCTATTCTCTCCAGTATTATTGTCCTCATTTACAGACATATACAAACTGAGTCTTCAATTATTTGACTGGCTGAGGTCAAGTGGAGTGGGGGTATGAACCCAGATTAAATTCCTTAGCCTGTGTTCTAAACACACATACCAGACAACCTCTAATTCCTAATTTTCTTTCTCTCCATTCCTGGGCACTTAAAACATTACTATCAACGTTTATTCTGTAATAACAGTAGGGAATATTCAGTGAAAATATAAATTAAAAACCAAATTTAATGGATTAACTTCACTTGAAATAAGTGTTGCATATCAACTGAAGAATATGAAGGAAAAAAATACGCTGACTTTACATCTGTATCAAGATTCTTCACTTCCTATGCAACTAACAGATTGCTATCTGTTAGTCAATCACCTTCTTCAGAGAAGAAAGAAAAGGGCTGCAGTATTCATGAGCTGGGTCAACAGTTTAAAGTATTCATTAGGAAAATTAACACAATCTGACAAGCTGCAGGAATTCTCAAGCAATGTGGCATTTCAAACCGGTTCAGTAAAGAAAACGTGAAACTATTCCCCATATGAGTATAGCAGCCGCTCTAAATGCTGGGGAATAAAATTAATTTGAGAGCAAACAGGATTCGTCAGACTGCTTGAATAATTCAATGTCCTGGAAAAAAAGATTTCCTGCCCTTTTTACTCCTCGTATATTCAAGGAGTTTTGCTTTCTGCCTTAGTATTCTTTTTCATTCCACCTTCTCGATCTCCAACCCACTTTTGCCAAAACACTACCCCACACTAAGACACACACACACACACACTCACACACTCACTCTAGTTCTGATAACTCACAATGGTAAGATTCACTACTGCATTCCTCTATTTCATAAGCTAAACTGTTCCACCTAGATCTATCATTTTCAACAAAAGCAGCCAGAGAATTTTGAAGTACACAATATGGTTAATCAAATAAAAGGAAATAATTTTGTCTATTATCTGTGTATTGCTGTTGAGCGTTTATTATACCTTTTATTCTATCATCATGGGTCCCTATTTACTGTTACTCAGATTTGCTGACCATTGTACTGATTTCTGCTTTCTACATCATTCTGAGAAGTCTAGCCTGTCATTCCGTTTTGTCTCCTAGGCTGTGTCATTTCCTCCAATAAGGTCCATTGCTTTATTTAACAGGTGTTCTTTTTTTTTTTAATGGCATAAATTACTGCCTTCAAATCTGTAATGCCCTGGAACTGTGTTTAGCTCTCATAGTTTAAAATTCATGACATGCGGTGATTGTGTTATGTTTTCTGCACATGGATCATTGGTGATTCAGCCATATTCTAACTCATTTGGCAGCCTCTAGTTTTTTCTTTTTTCCTTCAAGTCAGCCAACATACTATCAATCACCAAAGATCTTTCTAAAACACAAATCTAATCATGTTATTACTGTTTTTATTTAAAAAAAAAGTTCTCCATGACCTAGGGGCATTTCTCAAAATATATTCCACCCAATATTACATATATTGTTCCTAAAATAAATAAAAACAAATAAGGGGCGCTTGTCTGGCTCAGTTGGTAGAGCATCAGATCTTGATATCTGGGTCATGAGTTCAAGCCCCACATTGGGCATGGAGCCTACTTAAAAAACTAAACAAATAAACAAACAAATAAAAACAAAGAAGACAACATTTAAAAAACGACTCCAAGAGCAAACATATTGGGAAATGTGCAGATTATAATTCCCTCATATTATACAGTGCCCTGACAATTCCTGTAATTAAAAATGCTGCTTGGGGCACCTGGGTGGCTCAGTCGTTAAGCGTCTGCCTTCGGCTCAGGTCATGATTCCAGGGTCCTGGGATCGAGCTCCGCATCAGGCTCCCTGCTCGGCGGGAAGCCTGCCTCTCCCTATCCCACTCCCCCTGCTTGTGTTCCCTCTCTCGCTGTCTCTCTCTCTGTCAAATAAATAAACAAAATCTTTAAAAATAAGTAAATAAATAAAAATGCTGCTTAATTTGGTTTAACTCAGAATTTCCCTAACTTGACACCACACACACACACATCCCACACCCACCCCTGCCACATATATATTTGGGGGGTGGTGAAGGAAAACATTTACTAAAATCTCGTGGAACTCTATTCTTGGGAAAATGATGACTTTACATGAACCAAGTCTGCAGTCTTCTGCATGACACAGGGGGCCTCCCCTGCTATGGCCAGGCCCACCTCTCTTCATGTATTGCCTGTCTGCCTCCAGCCAATTACTCACTTGCTCTCTGGGTGCATTTGTAACATCTTGCAGCTTCCCCAGTGACTCAGTGTTTCTACAACTTTGTATCTTTAGTTGTACTTTAATCTGTGTTGGGAAAGTCCTTGGTCCTCTTGTCCATCAAACTAACATCTCATAATTCTTTGGGATTCTCTTTTTTTAACTGTTCCTTTCATGAAGCCTCCTCAATTAATAAATGAAATTTATTGATATAAAATAAGATTCCCTGAACTGTTGTATGAGATATGATGCTGGTTGGTACTGAAATTGAAATTTTCTATTTTAATGGTTCTCTACTTAACATAGTTATATATGTTTAAAACATACTGGTCTTCCATTTATGATAATAAAAGAAAGCTGGTTTTGGAAATATATTTATTTTTTCTTAAGGAGTAAACTAGTTTAAATAAAAATATTAAATAAGTTACAGCTCATTTGGTTATGGTAAAATAGCATGTAAATTATAATACCTTGAGGAAATACTGATGGGAATTTTAACACGTCCCTATTCAAAATTGTAGTGTCCAATATGAACGCCAGAGGGCTCCAAATCATAATCACTTTAAAACATAAGCATGTAAAAGATGGCCTTATCTCAACGGTAACAAATCCATTGGTGGTAATAGCTATGGTTTCTTGATTATCTACTCTGCTTTAAGCATTTTGCTAGGCAATTGACATATATAAACTCATGTATTCCTCACAATATCCCTTAAAATGAGCTATTATTATCTCCATTTTATGGGTAAGATTCAGATAATGACAATGCTTAATTTTTGTGTTTTGATCTGATCTTTGGAATTCAACATTGATTCATGCACTGTGCTAAGGCTTTGATATAGATCATCTCAGTTATAATTTACAGTAACCCTGTGAATTATATTGCATTCCTTGTTTGTAGATGAAGAAACAGAGAGATTAATGTTGCCCAAGATTTCATGGTAAGACAGTTATTGGTGGAGATAAGTCGGTCTGAAGCTAAAGCCTTCAATTTCACTAAGTCAAGCAACTTCTCAAAGATCTCAGAATAAATTCTTTCCCTTCATCTCTTCATGTTTCTTTTCAAGTGCACTGAATAGGTACCATTTAATAATAATTATGTATGTTGTATAGCAGTTGGTAAAAGCAATCATCATACAAACCATAACAATGTTGATACAAGTATTGGAAGTTTATCACAATTTCTTCTTTTTTTTTTTTTTTTCCCATTCAAGGTCTTAGTGTAACTTTACAATTTACATCACAATTTCTTCCTTTTATAGTTAATGTGCTTATAGCTGGTGAGAAAAATTTCCATACTTATGTATGCTTATCAGAAAAAAAAATAAGCAAGAGAATGAACCACTAGACCTAAGCAAATTCATCATTTTCATTTGATGCTTATTTCATGATATAATAAAGTGACCTGTAACAAGGTAAGAATAAGTTCAAACCTAAAGCCATTGTTGGTTACATGACTCTGGGTTATTCTAGAGATGTGAGGATTAAATACCTTTGTATTTGTGAGTGCTCTATTAAAAAAAGTGAGCGCTCTATTAAAAAAGAGAGAGAGAGAGAAAGAACTAAAGAGAGATTCCGGGTAATAACTATAATTATTATGGCTTAATAACTATGCCTTGATTCAGCTAATATTTATGCTGCTAAGAGCATTTCACTAGAACCTAAGACTGTTTGCTGCAAAAAACTTCCATTTTATTTTACATCACAGTAGAAATATCATGCAAGAAATTTAAATTTTAAATTTTTAAATGTGATAGTAGTCCTACATTAGAATATTTACTTTACTAATAAATAGCCTGGGAAAAACATGAATAGCATAGTCTTAGTTCCTGACAGCACAGATATTTATATAACTGAAGCGTTGGCCTTTGCAGAGGTTTCTCCCATTTGCCTGTTCTGGAGCTCCCAACAAATATTTCCCTGTGACAAGCGTTTCTACCTTTGGTAACCAGATCATCCTCTAAACGGTTTGAAATGTGCAGGTCCATTATACTCTTGAACTTACCCAGCGAATTTTTCCAGGTATTGCGTTTTTCAATGCTGAAATTTTCATTTGGTTCTGTTTTTAACAATTTCTATTTCTCTGCTGAGATTTTCTCTTTCCATTCATTTCTTCTTTTCCAGTTTTCTCCCCTCCATAGCTCCCCTCTTGCCCTGTCTTCTTTCTGTAGTTCTGAAGGGGGGTAAAGACGGCGAGAGTTCCGCTGGAAGGTCAGCAGCTGCCCTCTACAAGCTTGCCTTTGGGGCAATGTCATTAGAGGACAAGAACTGAGACCTTTTCCACTGTGAGGATTGCATCTCCACATTTTGATTCCCTACCACATTCTGCTTGGTCTGGTTTATTCTCAGTCTTTTCAGGTAGTTGGGGTATTCTTTGTTGTGCTCCGAGGGAAGGATCAGTTGTAGGGGGTTAACACCACCAGAGCAGAACCAGTACTCCTCAGAACATTTATTTTTATTTTTTGAAGATTTTATTTATTTATTTGAGAGAGAGAGAGAGAGTACAAGCAGGGGGAGCGGCAGAGGGAGAGGGAGAAGCAAGCTCTCTGCTGAGCAGGGACTCCAATGCGGGGCTCAACCCCAGGACCCCGGAATCATGATCTGAGCCAAAGGCAGACACTTAACCGATCGAGCCACCCAGGCGCCCCTATTTTTGTTTTATAAAACACATTTTTGGTGGATGAAATAAAAGCATGATGCAAAGAGCTAGAATTTGATAATAAAACATGGCTACCTGAAGCTTTAAGCACATTTGTTCAGCCTTAAAGCAGTTTTTGGTTAAAGATTTAAGGCCTTTTTGGGTTTATTTAAGTTAAGTTGAAATGGCCATCTAGAAATAGGTTTCAGGTGGTCTTTTGGTTGCACTTGATACTTCTCAGTTCTGCTCCTGGACTATGTCTAATGAATTGGATTATTACAATTTTCCAGACCTGTATCAATTCATTTGTATGGAATATAAGCAGTAAGAATAGTGTTCTTAAGGGCTCTTAACAAAGATATGAGAGACATTTAAAGTTGTGCTTAAAGACCTGATAATTTTTTAGCAACAATGTGTGAAGCATCCCAATAGAAACCTCTTATTGACTCCAGTGGCCTTAAAAAATCTGATTCTGGGGGCGGCTGCATGGCTCAGTCGTAAGTGTAATCATCTGACTTCACATGATCTCAGGGTCCTGGGATGGAGCCTTGCTTGAGTCCTGCTCCACGCTCAGTGCAGAATCGGCTTGTCCCTCTCCCTCTGCACCCCGTCCCCCACTTGTGAGCTCTCTCTCAAATAAATAAATAAAATCTAAAAAAAAATAAATAAAACCCTGATTCTGCTTTCTATTTTCATAATTGTTAATTTGCCTAACACTGAATAAAGTTTAAATACCAAGTAATGAAAGGTGAGAACTGGCCCAATCCTTTTTTTTTTTTTAATTAATTTATTTTTTAGTAGTATCTACACTCAACATAGAGCTTGAACTCATGACCCCAAGATCAAGAGTTGTTTGCTCTTCTGACTGAGCCAGCCAGGCGCCCCTCAATCAATTCTTTTTAAAATGTTTTTCATCCAACAAAATGGCATCAGTATTTAGCAGTATAGTGGATATTTAATAAATAGTCATTATGAAGCAACTCCAAGAATAATGGAATGATTCTGAGTGCCTCTGGTGGTCACAGGAAATTTTACAGTGATGTGTGGGGTTTAGGGCACAGATTTCCTTGGAGTAGAACTGAATAGTTCCAGCAAAGAGCTAGCAACATGAGTCCAAAAGGTCTTTGAGCGGCCTTTATTCTGTTGCTCAGGCTTCAGCTTAGGGCCTCCTGAGTTAATTGCAGCCTGCAGCCTTTCTTGCAGGGCCAGCTGCTTTTTATGGTCAGAGGAGATAAACAGAGGCTCAATAGGGGATCTATTTCTGGCCCTTGAAAGGGCCTCTGTGCCGCTGGGTCAGGGGGAAATCGTCCAACCTCCTCCGTGGAATGCCTGGATGATTTCTTGGGGCTGTCCTCCGCACACTGGCACTTCCCGTACCCAGTTTAACTAGTAGATCAGCTAAGCGAGGCTAGCTTTAAAACGTCGGAAGGTATGCCATCATGTCTGACTTGGCAAACCAACATTCCAATTTGGCAAGCCAATACGTGTGAAGTCCATGTTGAATTACTGGCCAGGATAAGCAGCATATTAATTTAGGGTCACAATTACAATTCAGTGATTGTTAATAACATTCTCTGGGTCAAGAGTGATTTGCTTGAGGGACGGGAGAAGGGAGTTTCCATTTATTGAATACTACTTGGGGCCGCCTGTAAGAACAGTATCCGCAGTATATTTATTTCCATTGTGCATTGTTAAAACGAAGTTTAACTTTATAAAATTGTGAGGGAGGTTTTTAACTGCTATGGTTTGATTTTATTACCTATTACTGTCCATATAATATGTTACTATGTTAGAGATCTGGTTCCCCATATTCAAGGAAGGGAACTTGGCTACAGAGAGTTTGAACCCTTAGTCCAAGGCCACAGCACCCACAAACAGGTAGTAGAATGCAGGCCTCTTTACATTACCCAGACCATCATCTTTATGTGATGTGAGTTTCTTGGTTAGAAAAGCAAGTCAAGAACAAAACCACTGGTTGCAGAAGAAGCATTAAGAAAAAATATCTTCTGGGGACGCCTGGGTGGCTCAGTCGTTAAGCGTCTGCCTTCGGCTGAGGTCATGATCCCAGAGTCCTGGGATGGAGTCCCAAGTCAGGCTCCCTGCTCAGTGGGAAGTCTGCTTTTCCCTCTCTCTCTGCTCCTCCCCCTGCTCTCTCTCTCTCTCTCTCTCTCTCTCTCAAATAAATACATAAAATATTTAAAAGAAAAAATATTTCTCTTTTACAATGATTTTTATTTCTGCAAAGAAACAGCCTTAGGCCCATAAATAGTACATCTTTTAGATATTTTTCACTATTATCAATTGATTACATAAAAATGCATGCTGTAAAAGGAGACAGAAAAATTTGAACCCAGCTCCAGTAATAAATGTGCCGCTCCAATGATCTCTGTGAAGAGATGGGGTCTACCTGTACTGCTGTGTGACTGCTTACACTCGCTTAGATTCAGCCGCATCCCCGCCTCCACAAGTAGAAGGGCGCAGCACAGGTGGCCTCGGGCTCTGAGAGGTTAGGCGACTCCCCGGTTTTTATGTAAAACGTCGCTGCCGTTGTACCGTAACAAACAATTACACATTTTCTAGAAGGAAAACAGTGCTTGCGTCAAATGGGTTGTTCATCTTACAGAATTCCCTGCATCCTAGAACTAGGTTTTTCTGGGGAACAGAGGAGGTGGAGTGGGTTTTCCAAATGGAAGCCTGGAGTACTCCATAGATTGTGCTGTGGCCGTGCTTAGGCCCTGTCTTAGGGCTGACCAGAAACTGTCTCAGGTTTCCAGAGAATTCCATATAGGAAAGGGGAAAGTGTTTTTTCACTCCTTCAAAATTATTTGTTGAGCCATTGATCTCTATCTATCAGACAGTGTTCTAGTTACTGAGCCACCACATACCAGGCATTTTAACCCTGCAACAACCCTTCCAGGTAAGCATATTCTAATTTTACAGATGAGGAATTTGAGGTGCAAAGATGTTAAGTAACTTCTCCTAGTTGCCTGAGCTAAAACGCAGAGCCTAAATTTGTAATTCGTCTGTCTATGTTCTTTCTATTACGCCTGACATGCATATAGATGCTATATATATATATATATATACATATATATCCTATAAATAAAATATTTGAGACATATCTATACTAAAGGTAGTGGTAGTTTATCTAAAACTGAAATTTAATTGAGTGTCTTGCATTCAGTGTGATAACTGTTGGGTGGTAACCTCCTCATGGCCAGCAAGGAGGCAACAAGGTGTCATCATGGTGCTTGAATTTTATTTCATGTTGGATTAGGACCCACCCATATGATTTCATTTTACCTTAATTACCTCATTAAAGGCCCTATCTCCAAAGATGGTCTCATTCTAAGGGGCTGGGGGCTAGGATTTCGACGTGTGAATTCTGAGGGACACAATTCAACCCATAGAAAGATCATACTAGACAAGAGTGGGCCCTAAATCCAATAACTGAAGTGAAGTGAAGACACCGCAAGTAAAGAAATGCCAAGGATTTCTGGCAACCACCAGACACTAGGGAGAGGCATGAAATAGTCTCCCTCGGGGCCTCCGAAAGGGACCAACCTTGCCGATGCTTTAATGTTGAACTTCGGTCTCCAGAAATTTGAGAGAATACATTTCTGTTGTTTTATGGCATCCAGTTTGTGGTACTTTGTGATATTAGCCCTGGGAAACAAATACAAAGTGCCTTGTTTGGGAGTGATTTGCAAGGAATGCTCAACAGAGGAGGCCGTGGTGATGTGTCCCATGTGGTACGGCCAGGATGATATTCTGCAGAAGATACTGGGCCTGAGGGCCATGGAGGAGGAGGAGTTCGATGGAGCAGGAGAAGGTAGGGAACCAGCCTGTGCGAAGGCACGGGGCTTGACATGTTCTGTCCGGGTTGGAGAAATGCTAGAACTGAATAATTTGAACCAACTTTAAAAATACGTTGCACAGATCCAAATTTAATTGCTGAAAGAGACCTTAGAGATTGCCACCTCACTGGTCATTTTAGACTGACCTCTGGATAGTTATGTGGCTAAACTAATGTCACCAACCAAATTAGTCAGAGAATTCAAGGTAGGAATCCATTGTTGAAACCCCTGCCTGGCACTGTCTCCCCCAGACCAGTGCTGGAGCCTGGCCTTTTCTTAAATGCACGTGCAGTATATTTTTATAATACAGCAGGGCCTCAATACATGTTTACTGAAAAAATAATTAAGTGAATAAAGAGTATCGAATGGGTTTTCCAATGAATGAATAAGTCAGAGAGAAAGTAACTGGCATTATACCATGTGCTTGCAGATACACTGTTTGCATCAGAATGTTCATACTGATCTTCCGTATTCTGTGAGGCTTCCCCAAAACATGCCACAGCAACACAACACAATCCACTTTCCGGAAAGCATACCCGGAATTTCTGTTCATTCCTGTTTCTCTAGTCTTAGAATCTAGTGCAGAAATGACTTCAATAGATCTTTCCAAATTTACTTACGTTCATGTAATTGTGCCATTGTCAAATTTTACCTTTTCATTTCTTTAAATTCCAAATGTACTGAAAAAAAGACAAGAGTCTTCTCTTTTAAAAACTTTTATTAGGCATTGCTAGATGACGTTGCATGATGTATCACACGCATCATGCGAGTAAACAGCACTCCACAGGAATCCATACAATAGCTCATACAGTGACAATAAAAATAGTTGATTCCCATTACAGTTTTCATCCGAGTAGAGTGTCATTATATCCTTCCATGAGATCTGATCTCACAGTTAAGATTACCCTTCCACTCTAAAACAACCAACCAAAAACATTAAAAAAAAAGAAAAAGCCCAACCACAACAAAAGGCCATAGGGACATACCGAAAGTCCAGAATTAGACTCCAGAATATCGTAAGGTATCCATCTTTTGAAAGATTTGCCCCTAAAATTTGTGTGATCTGACACTTGGGTTGTTTTTACTGCCAGCAGCAAGGGAGATTGTATTTGCTAACAACGAGCAGTACACCAACACATATCCACGGACAATTCTTGAGGTAATAGATTTTTTAATTTTACTGCTTAAAAAAAAATCTGTAATTTCCAGGTCCCGTCCAGCAGGACATATCTGTTGGCAGGAAGATTCTTTTCCTCTTTTTTTCTTCGTCAAATATGTACACATATTTTCATATACAACCTGTGTCTTTGTCTTTTCTAAGCACACGATTTATTTTAATTATTCATCATACATTCATCAGGAAAAGTTGAATTACATACTATGGTACATAAACAATACAACAAACCCAACTTTTTATATAAAGCTAACACAAAAGGCAAAGACCAAGAAGAGCAAAATAACATTGTACAAAATATCTTGGTATCGATAAAGCCCACTGTGAATAAATAATTACATGTAAATAGCAAACACCATGGTTCTTCAGCATCTGTGTGGAGGTGGGTTACAAATAACATATTGCTAAAGACGAGTTGTAGGAAACAGATCAAATTCTTGAAGGTCCATATATTTACCTTTATTTTTAATGCTTTTTGTAAAGTAATTTTGTCCTCATTGGAGCTAAAAAGACTGATAGCCATTCCAACTTCCGTTTCAAATTTTGAAGATCAGCATTCTTTTTTGCAGCTTAAAAGTACATTTCAATAACAATGGCTTCAAATTATGCTGTTTAATATCCTTTTTTTTATTCTTTAGCTTAAAAATAAACACTGAATTTAAGAAAAAAATATTGGCTAACCTGCTGTTCCAGAGATAATACAGGGGGTTAAATGCAGCCTATATATACCTCTAAAGATACACTGTCTCATCAGCACTTTAAATATAGGGGCCAAGGAACACTCACAAAAAATATATGGCTCTTTAGGTAAGAAATAAAGTCAAGTGAAAAAAAAATAAGGCACTAATAACATATATAAATGTTATATACTCTCATCACACAAAGCACCATATGGAAGGTTAAAGAAGTATACATTAGTGCTATTGGAAAATAGGAATAAACCCAGTTTCCCCTGACTTTTATTCCTCAATTCCTTCCTTTCTTTTCAGTAATTAATGTATTTAAACACTAAAATGGTAGGGGAAATTATAAATTATACTAAAAGCACAATTCATGGAACCAACAGCATGAAATAATCATTTGGAAATAAGTTGATTAACAATGTAAGAAGTTAAAGTCTTTGAATACTCCCTATTTTCCAACATTTTCAACCCAACAGAATTTGTTTCTTCCTTTCCAATTTTCTTTCAGGGATTTCTACATAATATTATCATCTATTTTCTCATTTTATTTCTACTGCCTCTTTTTAAAAAATATAGTCAAAATAGTTCCCTCTACATAGTTTTATGAATACCAAAGTTAATAGTATGGTCAATGAAATGTAGAAAAAGTTAAAAAACAAAATCACGTACATATTTTCCAATGTCATTAAAAAAGAAAATCTCTTTTCAGCTAGGCTCATTTTAAACATGAGAAATATTGTAATTTATATTACTTGGAAATTGGTTACAAATTTTGCAGAAAACAAAAAATTTCTGAATATACAGCAATAACAGATTAAACTTAAACTCAAATGTATTTCTTTTTAGCATTTTACACTCTGAAAAAAGAGAACGTGAATCATTTAATTGTCCCACAGTTTTGCAATAGGTATACATACATACAGATATATCTGTTTCATGAATATATCTTATGCCAAATTTTGTTTAAAATAAAAACAAAACAACTAACCATTGTGGTTTCTTTATAATGTGTTAAGTTTTAATTACACTGTTTTTGTGTTCCTTCTACACAAAATTATTTCTTTGATCTCTCAGAATTTACTACTTATTAATAATTGATTTCAAATAAACAATAAGATTGTCAATTAATTTTTACATTAAAAATCTGTTAAGTTGTTCTTGTCAAGGTAAATGGTAATGTATATCTATAAACCAATTACTCTTCTCGGTGTCATAAGAAATATAAGGTTGGTCTACTCTTTTCAATGCCAAATACAGAATTTTAATTATGATGAAAATGATCAAAAATAACAAAATTAAGGTATTGTCATATGGAAGTTAAAAAAAAAAGGCCTTAAGGAAGGGGCTTATAGTCAGCTGATAAAAACTCATGATGCTTTATCTAGAATTTTCTTTATAAAGCATGCTAATTTTCTATAAACTAAAAATATTCAAATATATAAAATATTTAGCTAGTGTTTACTTGAAAGAATCAGTAAAAGTATATTTGGACATAGAGGAAGGAATATGTTAATGAAAAAATATTATTTTTGAGAATTTGACTGGATTATTGAGACTATTTCCCTACCTGGGGCATGTGGTGAACCCCTTCCAGGAAACTGATGACCAACAGCACAGTTTGTCAGCTGTAAGGAAAAACCTGCAATGACATTATTTCAGCAATTTCTGGGGCCCTTTAATACCCAAGTTTGACTTTCCCTTAGGTTGTTCCATATCATATACCAAACCTATGCTAAATATATCTTGAGTGTACTTATGCCTAAATGGTATCACTGAAAATGTTGAACATTTGCAAATGACAAATGGTTTCTCTAGAATAAGGCTAATGTCGGTTACATTCAATGTTACTACTTTATATTATCAAAATGTCTAATAATGTTCACAGAGTATGAATCCATGGTCAAATCTTATATACAAATGCTACACTACATAAATCCAGCCCCAAGTCCAAGCTGTAGGACTTTTTGCTGACACAAAGATCGAACACCAGACATGTGGCAATTTTGGATGAATCATGAATGATTTGGGATCAGGTTGGATGAATATCCACACGTGCTTTCTGTCTAACTAATAGGCAAATGCAACACTGATTTTACAATATTCATGAAGCAATTCCTGAAGCTTGGTCTCAGAGTATTATTAGGCTCTCTGATCCAACTGACATCTTCTCATTCATTTTATTTCTTGTCAGAGGGGCTGGGCAGGGTAATCCAACTCCTATCAAGAGGAGGGGCAGTGTTCCAGGTACTCCTCATACATTTCAATTTACAAAGTAAGCCAAGGTAAATGATGTTCACTACCAGAGCCAAATTATGGAGTCCTTTCAGTATTTGAATTTCATTTCATTAGTCAACGAGTCAATGGTGAGATGGAATTTAATCCACAGCTGGCCAAGATGGGAAGGGGACAGAAGAGGGAAAAAGCAAGATAACTAGGAAATCTAAAGAAAACGGGAACGGGATGCTGAAGTACATGAGCATTACTTCAAAAACAGGGAAGAAAGTCATTTAGTATTGATGATAAAAGTGACAAAAATGTGGGATAAACTTGAAAAACAAAATATTTTCTATGCCAATGAGTCTGTATAATCTAAGTGATATGGAGTTAAATAGACCTAAGGAAATTTCTTTTATAAGGCAAAAGAAAGTGGCCAAAAAAAAGGCAGTGGCAATATTTTGTGTATTTAAAAAAATAATTTTTTACCTTGTAAGTCATATTGTTATTCTCAAAACAGTCACTTTTTTAGTGAAAAAAAGAATACAGTTCATGATACAGATAATTACATGCTTCTACAATTGGCACTATATACGGGGATCTAAAGTATGTGATACATGACGGCTTCAGCTAATGCCCCAAACAGACAATTAATTACAAGTCTCACACTACGTGACTCTCTGCTTCTTGGATTTGGATAAAGTCAGCTAAAGTACTACTCTCAGAACAGGGATGTCCAGTAGCAGTCCCACATAAGAGTTGGCTATGAAATGAGTATTAGCCCTATCCTCAAAACCAGAGTTATAAATGAGTTCTACCGCATTTCTCCTTTAAAGATTTGCATCATTGGTTTGCACTGAAAAGGTAACATTTCACAATCCTGAAGACACCCCAATTTTTGGAACTCTGATTTTGTTCAGACCATGTATTAATGATTCTCTAAAGTTATTTCAGTTTTTTTACATAATTGTAGATGTATATATTAAAAATGGGATTTTGCAACTTATTTTCCAGAGGAAGAAGATCATAATTAAATTATAAGAATGTTTAAAAAGTCATGCTCAAACTGGCTGTTGGGGATAGTTTTGATTTACTATGTTTCTAGCCAGTGGAATTCCTTTTATAGATTTCATGAAAAATGAAAATGCAGTTAAAATGCGGTAGAAATTAACTTAATATTTTAAACAAACATTCCAGCTAGGTTACTAAGGTAACATTAATTACTTGTTATGTTTGAGCTGATATCAATTTTTAGAATTACTATAATTTTCGGAAACTCAGCTACATTTTTTTCGGGTATGTTTTACTTGCTTTAAATTTTCAGCTCTGATTTCTACCCTCTCCTCCCCCCACCCCAAATTTAGAGGTGACATATATTTACTAATACTGTTATTCTATTGTCTCCATCAAAATATATGCAACCTCTTCTTTAATTCTGTTGAATTACTTAAATGGCACAAGTATTTTAAAGTGCATTATTTCACTTTAAGGCTCTATTTATAATAGACACTAACACAAAACAATAAAGCTGACCACAAGAAAAATTACTTTCAATAACTGGGATAGATTTCAACTATAGATATGAAAAGATAAGCACGTAATCCAATGTGAAGACTCACATTAAGGCAAACGTGCAGTTTGCTCCTAAAATTGAAAAATAAAATGGCTTTTGGCATGATTTTTTAAAAAAATTCATACTAAAAGAAGCATACCAATTACTCTCATTTAGGCCACTAGCTTTTTCTATAATTGTAAATTTAACAGGCAGCCTAAAGTCTAATGTTACAAACAACTGCAATGTTTAACAAGGGAGAAGATGGATCAACGTCTTGGCAGATGTACTTGAATTTGACAAAGCTCAGGAAGGAATACCAGTGCTTTGCCCATGCCAGAGTGAGCTTTTCACCTGTCCCATTCCTGCTCCTCTTTTGCAGTGAAGAGGAGCTAATTAGAGTTATCAGAGGAGTGGAGAAAAACCAGGTTGGGGAGAGTCATCAGGGACTGGACGAGATGACAGGGGTCTGATGGTATTTTAGGGGACCCAGGGGTCATTTGGGTGGTAGGATTGAATGCGAAAGGCTCAGCTGGGGGCTTGGGTGTCAAGAGATGATGGGTGGCACAGGACAGGGAATTTCCAGACAGGCACAGCCAAGCAAGCACAATGAAAGAGAACAGGTTGTGATCAGATTGTGTTTAATAATCTTTGATTGTTTTCCTGTCTGTTCTACCTTTAGGATCAATAGCACCTAGCAGAAAATCAAGGTGGTGGCCACAGGTTGTTGCTTGTACCAAAGGTTTGACCCCTCTCCTCTTCTTAGCTCCACATAGAGGTCTTAGGGAACTTCGGGGATTCGTTGTAAAAGGAATGTTTCATGTGATTTCAAATTTATGAGCATTCCAACAAACTACCAAACCTTACAAATAGTCAAATTTATTTTTTGTAGGTAATTGTGGTCATTCATAATTTCCAGCATATGCTTCCTATTTTTCACAATGGCATAATTAAGTTCCTTTGTGGTGCAACATGCATGAACATGGATAGTGTTTAAAAAAATGTGACAGACATTATCAGTTTAGCTATTTGCTTTAAATCCCTCAAATTTTAAAATGAGGCAATCCAAATATCAGTGTCCCTTACAGACATCTTGTAGACATCTCACATTATCTTAGAAACATCTCATTGCATTTTTTTTTTTATTGGAATAAGATGGACTTTCCTTTATACGTTTTGGCCACATATTTATTTGGCTAATCAAGCAAGGGGGGAAACTATCCTGCAAAAGATGCTTTTCTTTAAAAACTCCTACATAAAACTCCTACATAATCTTTCTTTTTCGCCAAGAAAAGGGTCTCAAATATAGCATCTCTATGATCTCATTCACTGAAAAAGCGTTAAAATTTTATTACAAATATCTTATAAAAAACAAATTTTGAAAGTTATGGAAATGTGTACATAAAGTGATAAAAATATATGTAAAAGATCTTCACTGATGCTTTGTAATAGAGAAGTAAAAACAATCTCGATGTCCATTCAACAGGGACTCATTAAGTAAAGTATAGCCCCACAATGGAATATGTAGTAATTTACAAAAGAATGAGGTAAATCTATTTAAACACTTATGGAAAGGCATCTACTAATGTATAATAAAATGAAAAATAGTCACAGGACATTAAGACTACTGTTCTATTTGTATAAAACTAATACACACGAACATATACAAACACACTTGTATATTTGCACAAAGTTTCTGGAAGGACATATATCAAAACATTAACAGTGGTTACCCCTAGAAAATAAGGGGTGGGGTGGAGCAGATGAATTTGTATTTTATAATTCTATATGGTTTCATTTTTTTAAAAGGAGTATATATTACATTTACAATAAAAAAATGACAAGCTTTGGATAGAACGATACTTATTTTATGTGTATGCTTCTTTTTCTAATGTAGCTTTTAGAATTTATCCCAAAAGTTACTACTGTTTAACTTTCATTGTTGGCACTAACATATAAATAATCCTTCTTATTTTCTTCTTTCTTTTTAAGATCTTGATGACACTTAGTAAAAACATTCACAAATTATTACTTTAAGTCACCATCAGGGAAAGGCCTAATATATACCAGCTTTGAAAGAGAAAAATGCATACATTAATTTAAGAAATCTATGCAATAGAAAAATGAAAAGCCTGTGCAACACTGTGTACAGTATCTCAAGCATTGATGAAAGAGCCTTCACTGATGAAAGACACCACGTTGTAACTGGAAAATTGGAACGTTTCTAAATAATATAAAAGTATCTCCAAAAGATAAGTTATTCAAAGGAAGGAATAAAAATCCCTGAGTAGATCAAAGACAAGATATACAATAACCTAGGAAAATAGATTATCTAAGACCAGAGAGTATATTATTTAGCCAGTTGGTATATATGCATGTGGCATTTGTATTTATATGCAGCTATGGAAATATTAGATATGTGTGTATGCATATTTACATATACATATACATACACATCATACATAAGCATATCCACTAGATTTAGAATTCATGGCATTCACATATGGTCGAACTAACACCTAAGTCCAGAAAAAAATGAATTTACAAAAATTAAGCACTCTAATGACAGAATTACATGGATTTAGGATAGAAATTTTCATTCTCTTGTTTTAATACTAAAGCACATAGAATAGGCACTCAAAAATATTTGTCGGCTGGATGGATGAATGGTAAGATGAATTTGTGAAATTAGAGCGTCACTTTTCCTTGCATCGTGTTAGGTTTAGAAACAGGCCATTGTAGGATCATAAATGTCACACCCTCCTCTAACTGAATGTAGAATAGCCCAGAAACTGCAGTATAGCTAGCCTGAGTGTTATTCAGAAAGAATGGAAGTGTGCTAGCTCATTATCCATGCAAGTAACCTTCACTATCATGGACTTTTTAGGTCTGATAAAAATGATAAATGTTTTTCCATTTCGGAGCCCAACAAGACAAACTATCCATGTTAATGCATGTTTTATCACAGAATTTATTACCATTCAGATAAGGCTGCTGACAGATAAATGCTACATCTATGCAGATAGTTAATTTTAAGGATTTGGAGTCAAGTGGAAACTTCAGGCTTCTTAGCGGTCTTTACTTCCGTTCTGCTGATGAACTTCCATGATGAAAACAAAGGAATAACATAGTTTGGTTGCTTGTCCTTTTCTTATTTTTAAAGACGTCTCGGTTTGGTAAAACTTCCTGAAGATATTTCCTTCATTTTTCCAAAAGTTGTTTCTATTTTAGATAAACCCATGAACACAAAAAGCTGTGTTTACAAATTACCCCATCCATAAGAAGATATCAACACGTTTGAGAGTATTTGAGCAGTAAACATAAGAAAAACCCTTCAAAACTCTATTTTTTTAAATGAAAATCTTGGGAACAGATTAAAAAAGATAAAAAAGAGAGCGAGAAAGAGAAGAGGTAAGAGGTTGGGGTTTCCAATACTATCACAACTTGACCTAAAGCAGAATAATCTATAATTACAAGTTGATTAAAAAATTAGCAGAACAGTGATTTGTTTAAAGGCTTAAGCAGTTCTTGCTACAGCAAATTTGTTTTTTAAATTAACTAATCCTGTCTGAAGGATTTGTTCATTTAGTAAAGCATGTATGCCAAAATATAAAAAATCCGAAAAGACTGAACGTTCTGGTCTTGAGAATTTCCTAAAAGCAGCCTATCAGTTTCGTCAGTTAATAAAGTTTGATGGTCCTCGACGTGACATTGCACAAATTTCTTGTGTGTGTGCATGTGTGTGAAACAGAGAGAGCAAGGAATAGAAAGGGTCAACATCAAAATAGCCTGTTGTCTACATTGACTTTAATTCAGTCCATTACCAAAATATGCCCAGAAAGGAACGATCATCCTTAAATATGTCTATGAAAATATGGAAAATAGTGTAGAGGCATAGAACCTGATGAGTACAAGGTTATTGGACCTAGTTTTAATACAGATACTTATATACACATACGCTCACACTCCTGCACAGATACACTTCAGTAACTCATGATTCTTCTCATTAATTTTGTTTCACTAGTTCCCTTTTGGGCATTGAGATTTTTAACAATTATAGCATCTGAAGGATGAAGGAATTATGCTGCACAGGCCACAGACGAAAACAGGTGCATATGGTGAGCGTTCGTCTTCTGCAAGGTGGCCTTGCTTTGTACAGGCGGCATGGTTTCAGCTACTCACCCCAAGTCTCAGAAGAGGGCCTGGAAGGAGGTTTAGGTACAAAGACCATCCAAACAACGCGCAGGAGAGGCATGCTCAGACAATTCTGAGGACAACTGGTTCTTAATGAAAATATTTTCTTCCAAGAACCAGTAAGAAGGTCAGAGTTATGATACAGATATTCATAGTCTACGAAAGTGACCATTTTTTTAAAAGCAGCAAACTGTGTAAGGAAAGGAATCAGGATACCATGGAGAGACTGCAGCGAGCCAGAGGCGTTGTGGCCTGCACACAACCACAGGGGACAGGACGGGGCGGGACGGGACGGGACGCAGTGTTTAGCGTGCCATTCTGTGTGGCTCCTACCCGCACCGGCTTCGTTCCACGAAATCATCCGCATTTTACCAGTGCATTCCTGTCCGTGATCGCTTTCTCTGTTTTTTACAAAGGCAATAGATAGGAAATACAAATAAACCTGAGGATAAAAAAAAGATTAAAGCTAATTAGGAGGAGAGGCATTTAGGTTTATATATTTGAAAAGTTTCCACTTTCCATTTTGCATTTTGCAGTCATTTACAAATGATCGCTACTTGGCAACGCATGCGGATGAAGATGGGGGAGACACCTACCTTGTGAAATGTATTTACTTCTGTAAGATTTCATTCCGTGTTAGTTTCTGCAATTCTCTGCCCCTTTGAACAACCTCTGTGGCACCAGTTTGAATATGGAACCATGTTTTCTATCAAAATATCCAATCTTAGGTTTGTCTTCTTTATTATTCCTAGTCATATCATTTGTACCCTGATAGGACACTTCGGTCTCGGGCAGGACAGCACATTACTAAGGAACACGGGCTGTCGAGCTAAATGCCAGGTTCGATTCCCAGTTCTACCGCATCTGAGGTCCTAGTAAGCCTGATTTCCTCCACAGTAAAATGCAAATAATAACAGTACCAACTTCCTAAAGTCCTTCCTAACTACTTGTAAGAACAAATGTCAGTTACTTTACAATTCTATCCATCCCATACATGTAAATAGAACTTTACGTATGGAAATTTATTTTATTTAGAAAGGAAAAAAGAAATCCCATCTACTATGGGCAACAGTCATCAAAGCAATCTTTATCTATAGTGTTTAATTTAAAATTCTCTAAAGCAATGGTTCTCCAAGTGTGGTCCCTGGACCGGCATCATCAGCATCACCTGGGAACTTCTCAGAACTAGAAATCCATGGGCCCTACCCCTATATGGGATCAGAAACTGAGGGTAGAAACCAGCCACCTGTGTTTTAACCAGTCCTCAAGGTTATCCTACAGCATGCTAGAGTATGAGAACCAGTGCTTTAAAATACATATTTCACTATACTTGTATGAATGAAACTATACAAATCACTCATACATTTTCTGTTTGTCAGTGCTGAAGTATGTGTTGGGTATATGTTCACATTGAAAGTATCTTTTTTACTCAGGGTCCATTTTTACTAGAACAAACCAATTATACAAGGGTATACCAGACCTTTTTCCTTTACGTTCCAACCTAAACTCAGAATTGGAAAATTTGAGTTCTAGTCCTTCGGACTCTTTCATTAAAATACTAGTTGTATTAACTTTGGTATTAAAAGGGAATTAATAATGTTTCATAAGATACATGAATCAAAGTCTTTATAGACTGCAAAAGTGTCACACAAATACATCCTATATGAAACACACTCCTCTGAATCTATACATCATATGCTGTTTGCTTACCTAAAGCAAGCATGCAACTGATATGTCCACTTAGTAACTGACTCATATTATTACATTTACACTCATATTCTCCTATGGCACTCAGAAAATTCTAATCTCAGATATGTTAAGTGTTTCTTACCGATTACAACTGCTATGGCCCCTAGTGCTAATCCCAAGACCAGGATTAGAGGTGCAACGAATAATTTTCCAGCTAGAAAACAAAAGGCAAAACCATTTAGAGTCTTAAAACTAATTTATCAAACAATTTCAGCAATGCTTCTTAATACCGCAGTGTATACTGTTTTTTAAGAAGTCTGATTATAATTAAGGCAATATTTCTCTTAGGAAATGGATCAGGTGTAGAACAAATATACTTATGTAAATTCAGTAACTCCGCAGAAGTCCTGGGCACATTAGTCAAAGGTCTCATAAATCATTTAAACTTCATAACCAAAAAAATTCCAAAGTTACAGGTCACTTTATTCTATCAGGACCATTCATCTTTGTGCTTTTCCTTTAAATATCTTTCATTTTTCAAGATTCTGAAAGATTAACAAAGGAGTGACACATTCAGAGTTGGCAGGAGAAAATCTAATTAGCTCACAAAATGGAAAGCTAGTAGGTGCTATAGAGGATTACATCCAAGCCCACATCTGGAAAACTGATGGACTTACTTCCTGGGTCCAAAGAAAATTAATAATATGAACACCTGGCAGACTGAACTACAATTGGGATGCTTAAATATTGTTAGAGGGGTGCCTGGGTGGCTCAGTCTGTTAAGCATCCGACTCTTGGTTTCAGCTCAGGTCATGATCTCAGGGTCCTGGGATCGATCCCTGCATCCCGCTCTGCACTCAGTGGGGAATCTGCTTGAGGATTCTCTCTCTCTCCTCCCCCCCAATTCATGCTCTCTCTCTCAAATAAATAAATAGTATCTTTAAAAATAGAAATAAATTAATAAATATTGTTAGAGAAAATTACCAATTACTAATAAACATACAGTATATTTAAGGTTATTCAAATGAATCACTTTAATAAATTCAGAGAAAAAAACTGATGTTGCCAGAGGGGAGGGGGGGTGGTAAGGGCAAAATGGGCAAAGGGGAGAGGGCAATATAGGTTTCCAGTTATGGGATGAATTAAGTCACAGGGATAAAAGGCACAGTATAGGGCATATAGTTGGTGATATTGCAATAGCAGTGTTTGGGGACAGATGGCAGCTACACTTGTGGTGAGCACAGCATAAGGTACAGAGAAACTGAATCACTGTGTAGTACACCTCAAATTAATGTAACATTGTGTGTCAACTAGAGTTAAAAAAAAAAAACAAAACACAAATTGGAAGGTCTGCATTGGTCTCATGGAAAAAATAAAATAAAATGTGAGAAAAATAAAAGGAAGCACTTATAAGAAAGCTAAGTGCTGGTCAGGTTGCCAAAGGATGGCATCAACTAGCACTTTTTTCCTAAATAAATAGCTGAGCAGCGATTATAGTAAGTGCTAGTTTCATGTGAACAGGGCATGGATTTCACAGTCAGAATTCCACTCACTTTGAAAGGCACTAGCAGACACGGAAAGAGGGTAGTAGTTAATACCTTGTTGTGATACAGTAACCTGGACCTTAAGGCATGTGACACGGCTGCACAATTCAAACACAAAAAGAGGTGAGAATGAATGGAGGGGCTTTGCCATTTAAGGATAAACCAGCGACACTACTTTACAAATTAAGGGCAGTAATTTGGAATAAGCAATTACATAAAAAACCCAGAAATATAATGCTGCCATTTGTTGGAAGTTTGTCAGAAAAATATTAACTTTTTTATGTTTAAGGAATGGTTTTTGGAACCATGACCAGACAGATAGAAAATACAGCTTTTAATATCTAATTTAAAAAGAAGACTATTTAACGGACCCATGTCTAACCATGGGTTTTATTTATATTTTTCGCCAATGACAGAATCCAATTAAGCAATATGAAATCTTACTGAACAATGACATTTTCTACATTCTTAAAGCTATGCTTAATAGTTGAGAATATATTGGCCTGCATATTTTATTTTTATTTTTAAAAAAATATTTATTTATTTTTTTGGAGAGAGAGAGAGAGAGCGTGAGCAGGGGGGAGGGCAGTTATTTATTTATTTTGGAGAGAGAGAGAGCAAGCAGGGGGGAGGGCAGAGAGAGAGGGAGACAAGCAGACTCCCTGCTGAGTGGGGAGCCCACCTCGGGGCTCCATCCCAGGACCCTGAGATCAGCACCTGAGCCAAAACCAAGAGTTGGACACTTACCCGACTGAGCCACCCAGGTGCCCCTGGCCAGCATATTTTAAAAGAATCTGTTCTTTCCTGTACCCCTGGTTCAGTATATTCATTCATGTTTTCTTTTTAAATAATTAATATATTTTCATAATAACAATGAAACATGATTGCAAAGTAATAGCACTGATTTTTTTCCCCAAAATATCACAGAACTTGAAGAACCAATGTGCTCTTTCTTTGGGAAGTAATAAACTTATTTCGATCATGTAATCAATGTTTAATACATGTTTAATTTTACTTTTGAAACTGTTTTGAGGAATTAAGCACACCTCTCATAATCATCCTCACATAATCTCACATCCTCACATAATCTAATCCTAGATTATTAACAATTCATTTAAAATACTATTCTCAGTAGCTGAAATAATATTCTATTATACCCATATATATATTATTTAAATATTTAAATAATTTAAATATTTAAATATTCATGTGCTTACTTTTTTGTTCCTTTTTTTTTTTGCTATTTTAAAATATACCTGCAAATAAACCACTGTCAGCCTAGATTTGTCATATTTTAAAATGTCCTTCACTTTACTATCCAATTTCTTTGCAAAAGAATTGCACAAAATTTCTAATTCGTTCAGTAGTGTATGAAAGTCCAGCATTGAGTATTAACAAGAAAAACTGCTAATCAATAATTTTAAAAAATCTTTTTTTTAACTTACACTTCTTTGCCTACTAAGAGCATTGAATATTTTAAAAAATGTTTATTGGCTGCTTGTATTTCCTCAATTCTGGTTCCAGACTTCATCTTTTTAAAAAAATTGGATATTTATTTTTGGAGGAGGCTCTATTGCTTTTGTTCATATAAATTATCTGCCACCTAGAAATCAGTTAAAGACCTATATTTTCTTTACTATTATACGCTTTAACTTAATACTTTGAGCATTTGTATATAATGATATGAGAATTCAGTACTTTTTCTCAGTCCCTTTTATTCCCAATGCCATTCATTGAATAATCTGCCTACTCCCACCAGGGAGACAGCCCCATGTCAGAGGCTGCTAAACTCATCCTCAAATCTCTGTTCTCCCTTATTCTTTAGGAGCAGAACCTCTGATCCATAGCTGGGCACATGGTCACATGGAATGCAACCATGTTTCCCATCCTCCAGCTGTGAGAGCAGAGCAGGCCCTTTCTCTGCCTCTTCCAAGGACGTCTGGAGGCTGCAACCCCAAACGGAGGGAGCAAACTGGATTACATCACACAAAGACAAAGGCTGGGAGGGCTCTGCTATCATCCACCTTCTCTCTTATATGGCAGGGAGAAGCTAGGTTTGTGACTTACAGAGTCATTCCTTTTCCAAGCTTTTGGGTGGCTGGGAGAGGTATGGGCCGCCCTATTTGGAGCTAGGGTCCAACAGAAGTTAGAAGCAGCTGTACTGGAGGCAGGAAAGCAGGTGTGGGAGAGAGAGCTTTTCTGAAAGCCAGATGCCCCCTACTTTGTCAGGTTTGTCCGACACACATGGGCGTGCACACACAGTAGAAAATAGGCCCCAAACAAAACCATTTACAGAAAACTGACCATAAAATAAAATTTTAAATAAAAACAGAAAAGACTGTGCAGAAAAGATATTTCTCTGCTGACAATGTTCACTGGCTGGGCATTTTACAGGCTGTTAAATAACTCAATTCTATCTTATGACCCGAGAAGAGGATTCTAGAAGCCTCTAGGCAAATGAGAGGACCCAAAGAGAATGCATCTAAAATACTACTGGACAAATAGGGCAAGAGATAACTTCCCTTATTTAAGAACGATTAAAGCAAATAACAGAAAACAAAAATAAAAGATTATTAAAATAAAAAATGGAAGGAAACATCTTGCCACAAAATGTCACTGAAGTAGGAAAAAAACCCTAGTAATACAGAAAATATAAGAATTTTGTGTTTTTTGGTGGCTCTCTGTATATACAGATTTACAAATAGGTTACAGCTCAAAACTTAATTTGCAATTTAGTATCTTCATGGTAGTAATGTTGTAAATAGGGGTTAGATTCCCTAGCTATCCCTCCAAAGTCTATTTAACTAATAGGTAAATATTGGGTATACAATTATAATACATACAAGCAAATAAACAACAAATACATATATTACAAGCAAGTAAAGAGGAAAACACTGAAAATCATTAAAACCAATCTTGACTATATTGAATGCTATTGGTTGTGAATAATTACATTTAATTAAAGCTCAAAAAGGATATTTCATAGAGATCATACAAGATTTTAGAAAACGACGGCACTGGTTTCCATGTTAAAATGAATTTTAAAATATATGTTCTAGTTTTACCTGATAGAAATGTGCCATTAGCACCAGCTTTGTTCTGATTAGCCATGGTATGATTCTAGTAAGGTGAGGGGTTTACAGTAGTAATGAAGTGATGGAGGCTTAAGGCGAGATAAAAAGAGATTTTCATGAGGTAACTAGGCAAAAGTCGGTAGCAAAGGGGAAATGTGGAAGACATTAAAAAGTATTGTACATCCATGAGAAAGACTCTCAGAGGAGGAAATATTGGAGTTTTGTGTAATGAAAAAGAGAGGAAGAAACCTCACAGTGGACACACTCCAGAGAAGTAGGGAGCCATTGGAAGAAGCAGTATGAGGTCAGAAGAACACTGTATCCCACAAAGGTGGTGGCCTCAGGCCAGAGCAGGAATCTGGGTTTATGTTTGTGTATGTGTGTATGAGACCGTGTGTTGTTGAGGACAAAGAAGAGGGTAAAAACTCAATCCAAAAAGGCATTTCATTTGGATATTTAAACTTGGGTTTGTAGGCAATGAGGGCATTTGATACTCATTTCATTAACTGTTAGCTATTAATATTAATAACACAATAGAAAATACATACAATGGCCTCAACTCTATAGATACAATAAGACTCCAGTACAGGACTCTGAAACATAGGGATATTTATTTATTTTATTTTTAAATTTTATTTATTTATTTATTTATTTATTTATTTATTTTGGTCGGGGGCGGGAGAGAGAGACTGCATGCGCTGGAGAGCAGGGAGGGGGGAACAGAGGGAGAGGGAGTGAGAGAGTCCTAAGCAGGCTCCATGCTCAACACTCAGTGAGAGCCTGAGGCAGGGCTCGATCTCACCACGCTGAGCCAAAATCAAGAGCCTGAGGCTTAACCGACTGGGCCACCCTGGGGCTCCATAAGGATTCTCAAAAACTGTATTACACGTCCTCTATGAATGAATAGAGTATATGTGTATGACCTGTTGCTGGCACTGTCAATAGAAAAATAAATGTGACATCCCTCTCATCAAGTGGCTTACAATAAGGCTTCAGGAATTTAAAAGATCAATTTACATTTCTGCAGTATAATAAATAACTTGGTTTTTTTTTTTTAATCTGCTTGCTCATATAAGTTGTGTCCTGCTAACAAATTTAAATTTCCATTCTAAACTCAAAAGTAAAGAAAGTATCTTCCTCCTGTTTTTGGGTAAAGTCCCCACTGGAATACCTGACATGTGCTCAGAATTATCATGGCTAATACATTTGAGTTCTCTTATCACCGCTTACTTCCCAGAAAACATCCCTATAAATCGTGTTGGATACTCACCACAGACCGACCCTCGCACTAATCTCCTTAGATGAGGTCTCTCTGGGAGGTAGCGATATTTGCAGCCAAATATACTGAGGTTTGATGTGTGGTCTCCAAAGAAACGGAGCTGGCGGTATCTTTCCCCACATCGATAACAAAAATTAGTGTTACATTGTGAGCAGGTCATATGGTCACATCCTTCAGTTCTCTGGATGTGGATCTGTATCAGTGACAGAGGAAAAGACAAGAAAAAGTTATTATAATTTTTTAAAAAGTGAAATCTGGCAAGTGTTATCAAACAATCAAGTTTCACCAAAACAAAAGTCTTACATAGCATTCTTGTGGCTGCCAGTTTACTTATAATCACACTGTGCAAGATTGTGTTTGTATCAAATACTTTAACATGTGTAAAGCTCCATAACATTTCAGGTACTCAAGCTGTTGGCTTATTTTGACCAACATGTAAACAGACACATCCCAAAGAAAACTCACTTATCTCTCTAGACATACACCTAACTCAGTGGTTAGGAGGCAATTTAAAATGCTGTGAAAGTATATTTTGTTTATGCCATGATCAGCAAGAACGAGGTGATTTGAGGAATGAGAAGAGATGAAGAATATTCCTTAAAGGAAAGGATTATGTAAAGCTCTGTGTGCATAAATAAGAAGGCACAGAAATCTTTCTTAAAAAAAAAAAAAAAGATTTTACTTTTAAGTAAACTGTACACCCAACATGGGGGCTCAAACTCACAACCCTGAGATCAAGAGTCACATGCTCTATGGACTGAACCAACCAGGCACCCTGAGTAGGAGTCTTTCTTTGAGGAAGGAAATGAGAGTAACTCTAAGTGTATTCACAGTACCATTTCAGTTTCCAACTCTAATGTCATTTGCAAGTATGTTTCCAGGACTGTTTATATAACGCCTTCTGTTAAACTCAGTGCCTTCCTCTATTGTTGCAGTCAAGTTACATGTAAATACAGCTTTGCCCAGAATGTAACAAGGATTGTACTCCGATAGTCTACCAGGCACCCAGCATGGGGGTCACTGTCTCAAGCACTGAGGCCATGTTACAATAAAGATATTATTCCTTGAGATATAATTGGATACTTGGCTCAGAATCCTATGGACACTCTATATAAATTGGGGCCATCTTTCATTCAAGTACATGCACCCTTGTTAGGTGAATAACCATGAAAGAGAACTTAACATTACTTCATAAAAAAAGAAAAAGATTTGGTTACACTGTCTAACCCTTATGTGGTTAAAAGAGGATCACCAGAAATAGTCTTCCCATTTCACTACAGAGTAGGCATTTGTTATATTCAAGTCACATCCCACTCATTCTTGTTTATTTATATATTTATATTTATATATTAGTTCTTTGCTTAGAAAATTTATTTAAAATAGCCCTAATACCATTCTATTATAAATTTCTACACCTGACTTTGCTTTGAGATGAGTGTGTCAGAAAGTGTTTTAATGTAATTGGGAACTTCACAATTAACATGTGAGTTGAACGCACCACTGGTTGCCTCTTTTCAACGAAGCCGTGGCTGCAGTCCACAACTTTACAGTTTTTAAAAAGTAAATTCTATACCCAGCATGGGGCTTAAACTCATGACCCTGAGATCAAGAGTTACATGCTCTACCGCCTGAGCCAGCCAGGTGCCCCAACTTTACACATTTCATTTGAAATCCTACTCTCCTTCCCCTGATACACAAGGTAGTTCCCTGAACTTCTGCAGTAAGTACAGTTATATGTTTATATTTTTCAAAAACTTCTCAACGATTATGGAAATGAGATCAAATCATCCAGGAAAGAGAGAAGATATATAATGTGAAAAGAGAAATTTCAAAGTTGGGAGATAAAGAAAGTTATCCATTACAAAATATAACCTTATTTCATAGTTTTTGAAAATAAAAATTTTGAAATTGCTGACTTCAAATCATATGCAGTATTTCAGCTTTAGTGATTCAATAACCAAAATTCTGAACTTCAATTTAAAAGAACATGAATTTTTAGAAGGACTTCTGAGGGTGCTTTTAAAATAACAATACATAGTAATCATAGTAATGGTGAACGTTTCATTTGATAATACACATATTTGTGAATCCATCCTCTACCCATCTATCCATCCATCTACCTACCTACCTACCAACCATCTATTCACCTACCTATGTACCCACCTACCATCCATCCACCCATCTGCCTATCTACCTATTACCTACTATCTCCATCCATCTACCTGTTTACCTACCCACCATCCATCCATCCATCCATCCACCTACTTTAACCTACCTACCATCTATCCATCCACCTACCTACCTATCTACCTATCGGAGAGCTTCTAGGCGAGGATAAAAATTTTGAAGAAGTAATAACTAAATGAAGGGCAGCACATTACAGGCAGCACAATGACTGGACATAACAGGCATTTACTAAATGATAACTGAATGTACTAAGAAAGCAAAGTGTACTAAGTGGTTGGCAGGACATTTGGTATTGAAAATCATTAGGCTGATTATAGGTTAAATGTCCATTCCATCCCAGTGGCTGATTCTTGGCAGGTAAGCTTTAGCTCCTAGGCAGGTTGAAAAAATCTGGGCTTTGACTTCATGAAGCCCTGTGTTTGAATTCTGGCTCCACAAGCTGTATAAAAAAGAGGTTACTTCTTGCTTCAATTTAGATAATATTACTTACATGAGAATAAAAATGTGATTATATATATATATATATATATATATATATATATATATATATATATACAGTGCCTAACCCATTGTTTGGCACATACTGAGTCAGATCAATATAATGTTGATTCCATCTATCCCTTCCCCTTTACCCACCTAAAAATGTGAGAAATCAAATGCCTGATCAATGTAACTGCACACCCTCTGATTGCTGGGTGGTCCCCATTCTTATGTTTTCATATGGGTAATTTTTAGGTTGATGCTAAACTGGAGAGTACCTTCCTAGATAGGCAAGGATAGTTTGTAGTCAGGTGCATACTAGCATCTCCGGTCCAGGGTTATTGAAAAATCCTTATTGGTCAGTAGAAGCAAAACTTGCTTTCCCTGCTATTGGCCACTTCATCTTTTTAAATTATATTATTTTTTTTCTTTTACCTGACAGTCCAGTAAGAGTGAATCCAGATTTTGTGGGACCTGAAGATTATCTAATTTGAGGGACCCTCCTAAAGGAGAAGAATGTAAATTACAAATACAGTTGACCCTTGAACAACATGAGGGTTAGGGGCACTGACCCCCTTGCAGTAAAAACTCTGCCTATAACTTTTGACTCCCCCAAAATTTACTAATAGCCTACTGTTGATCAAAAGCCTTACCGATAACATAGTCGATTAACACTTATTTTGTATATTTTATGTATTACATGCTGTATTCTTATAATATAGTAAGTTAGTGAAAAGAAAATGTTATTAAGAAAATCATAAGGAAGGGGGCACCTGGGTGGCTCAGTCGGTTAAGCATCTGCCTTCAGCTCAGGTCATGATTCCAGGGTCCTGGGATTGAGCCCCATGTCGGGCTCCCTGCTCAGCGGGGAGTCTGCTTCTCTCTCTCCTCCCCGCTTGTGCTCTCTCTCGCTATCTCTGTCAGTATCTGTCTCTCTCTCTCAAATAAATAAATAAAATCTTTAAAAAAGAAAAAAAAGAAAATCATGAGAAAATATATTTATGGTGAATCTGCACAGTTCAAACCTATATTGTTCAAGAGCCAACTGCACAAGTTAGATACAAGGCTTAAGAAGGGACTTTTATAGGTGAGGGTCTCCAAGGCTTAAGCTCTTTAGCTTCCTGATAATTTCTTGCCTAGTCCAGCACTTCCCCTCTTGTGCCTGTTTCTGTGAACGATTCTGAAGAACGATTCCTGTCACCACAACCATTTCATAGTCATGGCCTTCAGGAATAATAGAGGCCAGAGGTTCTAGTGGACCCTTGAACTATTTCTGATCCTTCTTTAAACCCCTGAGCACTAGGAGAAACCATGTTCAAAGACAACTGCTGAGCACCCAAAATAAAGGTTACTTCATTGTCTACTCAACTTAACCAATTTCTTGGTCACATAGCATAGTGTTGTATGTGACCTATAAAGGGAAAAGGACGAATATTTGTTTAGGGCCCATTATGTGCCAAGCATTGTACATAGATTAGAACTTTTAAGCCTCATAACTGCACCATGAGACTGGCATTCTTATTCATAACCTGAGCTCAGAAAAGTAATCTGCTTGAGTGAATGGAGAAAGGATTTTGATTCATGTCTGTTTCTTTGTTATGCTAAGCAGCCTCTTATTATAAACTTAAAGATAAAAACAGAGGGTCAATAGTATCCTTTGCTAACTGACAGAACAATCTTTGTGCTAGTCAAACAAACGTGTGTGCTCTTACACACAAGGCGTATCTTGAGTCTTTCTGCTTGTTTTAGCTGCTCTCTGGACCAATTTACGTTCTTCCTGTAACACAATATCCAAACTTTTTCTGACAGGAGACATTTATTAATAAGTTAAGCTTGTCACTGACGTTCACTTGGCTCAAAATTTCACATACAATTGTCACTGCCGTTTTATATCTGCTTGTAACATTGCGTCATTGGTTTCTAAAATCTTTATGCGGCATATTTATTATTTCATTCAAATAGTAAAGACTATAATTTCTAGTCTCTTTGAACAGTCTTCCCTTTTCTCTCTCCCTTTTTAAAGATTATATTGTTATGTAATCTCTACACCCAACATTGGACTCAAATTTACAACCCCAAGATCAAGACCAGGCACCCCTTTCCTTATTGCTAAAATAATATTCTGAACAGAGCAGGCAACTAAAATATTGTTAGTTCAATAATCTTTCTGCACAGGGAGTGATAAAATTTTAAACTCTATAGTAACCTTGCACATTGCAGGATTATATGGTTCTAAAGATTAATTTGAGTATCTTACACAAGACAGGCAATGATTTAATTATGAAAAAGTGGTTTCATAATTTATCAGCCTTCAAGTACACAGTGCTTCCTTTAATACTATTGTAACTGTCTCTTGATTATATATATTTCACAATTTGATAATTACAGAGAAATGAACTGACACAATGTGAATTAATATGCAACAGGAGACATTACTTTTCACATGTTGTAAGCAAGTTGTAATTCTGAACTCCTAACACCCAGGGGATAACAAATTTCATGTGCTAAATGAGTGCCCTAAGTATATTGTTAAAGGTCACCCTTTGACAATGCCATCTTTGTTTTTAGAACATAAAGCTTGAAAACATGCTTTGAATTATATTTACATAAAGTACATTTTATTTCTCAATGAAGCTGTTTTTACTCAGTATTATAGCTTCAAAATATTCATCATTTTATCTCTGCTACAAAACATTAATTTAACATCAAAATTCTGGTTTTACTTAAGAGATGGAGACAAAGTATGACAGAAAAGAAACTCCTAATCTATTAGATCAAACTGACTACTCATAAACCACAACTCTCATTTGATTTGTTATTACTCACAGGGTTTCTTCTCTCCATCTATAATAAATAAGAGTGGCTGATACTTAAAAAGTTGAATATTTAAACACTAAATGTTGCTTAGACCTCTCTAGACTTATAAGTCATGAAATGAAATGTTCAGAATATACTAAATATTGCTTTAAAAAGAGCTTGAGGGGCGCCTGGGTGGCTCAGTCGGTTAAGGTCTGCCTTTGGCTCAGGTCATAATCTCAAGATCCTGGAATCTTGAGCCCAGCACAGTTGGGCTTCCCGCTCAGTGGGGAGTCTGCTTCTCCTTCTCCCTCTGCCGCTCCCTGAACCTTCCCCACTCATGCTCTATCTCTCTCTCAAATAAATAAAAAAAATATATATATATATATAAAGAGCTTGATATTAAATCCACTTTATAGTTGGTCAGAAATGACAACATGGACCTTTTTTGAGTCTATGACATTCCTCATAGGGCTAATATATTAACACCTGTAATAAGGTATTAATTATAAAAACCATACATATATATATTTAAGTATCTGCCATCCTCAAGTTGTTTACATTTTGTTTAGTAAAATGCCCACAAAGTATCTAAAAAATAGAAGTAGAATCCAGCCTTTAATTTTCATATAGATTCCACTTAATCATAAGGTGGAAGAATAACAATAAATGAACTGCTAAATATCTAACTATTTTATAATTAAATCAGTACACATCCCTATGGTGCCTGGGTGGCTTAGTCTGTTGAGCATCCGACTCTTGGTTTCGGCTCAGGTTGTGATCTCATGGGTTCTGGGATCAAGTCCCATATTGGGCTCCTTGCTCAGCGGGGAGCCTGCTTCTCCCTCTCCCTCTTCCTGCCTCTGCCCTGCTTGTGTGTTCTCTCTCTGACAAATGAATAAATAAAAAAATCTTTTTTAAAAAGCAAACATATACACAAACCTTCAAAGATCTTATAAAAATATTATGAACCTAGAATTCTTGTCCAACTATAAAATAAATAATATATGAGGGCAGAAATAAAACATTTCCAGAGATGCTAAGACTCCTCTGTACCTTCTCTGGGGCACCGCTTAAGGAAGCACTATAGTAAGTGAATGAATGTGAAATTCAAGAAAAGGCCATTTAAGAACATACAAAAAATGTTGCAAGAAGTCTCAGAGAAAAAGCTGGAAAGCAATCAGTCTAATTTAAAATAGAAAGTCAGGTGGTTTAAAGAACATCTCCAAAAAATAACAATGGAATATATACCAAGCACTAAAATTCCTGAGGAGTAAATATTAAATAACATGGTAATTAAAGTGGGCATTTCTACTCTCAATAGAGGAAAAAGAAAAACAATGAGAACTTTTAGGAAAAACAAAACAAATGGCATGTAAGTTCCAAATATGAGGTGTAACAAAATATGGCACAATTGAGTGATTGATAGTGAGCAAGGATGCTAGAGGCATTTTTCCTAGAAGTTGTGAATTCACAGAAAAGACAATATAATCCTAATTCCATAATTATATGTTCTTGATTGTGGAAACACACAATTGGTTTTTAAATGTTAGAATCATCCTTTAGAAAAAAAAAAGAGAAGTATTAAATATTATATTAGAATAGAATGTGAATGTTATTAAATTTAACAATATAAAAACAAAGTTACAGCTTAGAGAGAATGGGAAATAAGGCAGAAGAAGAAAGAACTATAGGAGGGCTAGATCCTCATATGTCATCTAAAGTTGTTAGAATATTGAACAGATGTTTGAGTACATTATTTAAAGGTAAAAGATAATCAAAAGAAGAACTAAAGTAATATCAAAAATTGGAAGGAGAAGAAAGGAAGGGGATACATAAGTGAAATGAGTGGTCACCTCTGATAGTAGACTACATTGCAAAAACAAATAAGATGTCGACTGCAAAATTATTTGGTGTCTCCTGCTGTGTTAGCTTCTCGAAGCCAATACTCTGGTAACTTTAGTTGTGTTCCAATGCACTGGTTTTCTTTGTTATAGAGAATTTCATATATATTTCAAGTTAAATCTTATGACTTACTCATGATGACAAAGTTTTTTTTTTAAAGAAGATTTTATTTATTTATTTGAGAGAGGGAGAGAATGAGCCAGGGGGAGGGGGCACAGGAAGGGACAGAGGGAGACAGAGAAGCAGACTCCCGCTGAGCAGGGAGCCCCGACAGTACTTAATCCCAGGGTCCTAGGATCATGACCTGAGCCAAAGGCAGACACTTAACCAACAGAGCCACCCAGGCGCCCTGACAAAGTCTTTGAAGAAGAGTGTAGAGTACTGTCCAATGCTTATTCCCCAGAGGAGAACTGTACTATAAATTAGCCCCTAATTTTCTTCCTTCTTCTTCCCCATACTTCCCTTGACCCCATGCTGATGTTCTCAAAAATCTTCAGATGCCAATCCTGCCCTCTTTCTCACTTCCTTCACATTCATCTTCATCCCTTCCTCTCTGTGACAGTATACCCCTTAGCCTGCCAATATCTCAGGTGTCTCCCCATCCTGATAAATCCTTCCTGTAATTCTGCACGACCTTCTGACCAGTGATTACCCTCACCCTTCCATCTTTCCAAGGTTCTTATTTTTTTTAATTTTATTATTATTATTTTTAAAATTTTATTATGTTATGTTAATCACCATACATTACATCATTAGTTTTTGATGTAGTGTTCCATGATTCATTGTTTGCATATAACACCCAGTCCTCCATTCAATATGTGCCCTCTTTAATACCCATCACCAGGCTAATCCATCCCCCCCCACCCCCTCCCCTCTAGAACCCTCAGTTTGTTTCTCAGAGTCCATAGTCTCTCATGGTTTGCCTCCCCCTCCGAATTCCCCCTCTTCATTTTACCCTTCCTACTATCTTCTTCTTTTTTTTTTTTTTTAACGTATAATGTATTATTTGTTTCAGAGGTACAGGTCTGTGATTCAACAGTCTTACACAATTCACAGCGCTCACCGTAACACATACCCTCCCCAATGTCTATCACCCAGCCACTCCATCCCTCCCACGCCTCACAATTCCAGCAACCCTCAGTTCGTTTTCTGAGATTAAGAATTCCTCATATCAGTGAGATCATATGATACATGTCTTTCTCTGATTGACTTATTTCGCTCAGCATAATACCCTCCAGTTCCATCCACATCATTGCAAATGGCAAGATTTCATTCCTTTTGATGGCTGCATAATATTCCATTCTCTCTCTCTCTCTCTCTCTCTCTCTCTCTCTCTCTCTCTATATATATATATATATATATATATATATA